>NC_091292.1:64450562-64656939 GCF_038502225.1 Cherax quadricarinatus
AACACATACACCTCAGTTCCAGGACTAGTCTTGTTGCAAACTTTTGCATTTTATCCAATTTCTTGATGTGTTTGACTAGGTGTGGGTTCCAGACTGGTGCTGCATACTGCAGTATGGGCCTAAAGTACAAGGTGTAGAGTGGCGTGAATGACTCCTTACTTATATGTTGAAATGCTATTCTCCGGTTTCCCAACCGTCCATATGCTGCAGCAATTATTTAATTAACGTGTGCCTCAGGGGACATGCTCAGTATAATGCTTACCCCAAATCCTTTTCATTAAGTGGAGTTTGCAGCCTTTACTCCCCTAACCTGTACTCCGTCTGTGGTCTTCTTTGTCCTTCCCCAATCTTCATGACTTTGCACTTGCTGGGGTTAAACTCCAGGAGCTATTTGTTGGACCAGACATGTAGCCTATCCAGATCCCCTTGTGATCTTTCCTAATCCTCGCTCGCTTGTATTATCCTCACCAATTTCACATCATCAGTGAACAGTGATACTTCTGAACCTATTTCTTCCATCGTCATTCACGACATTCACGTATATAACAGCCACGGACCTAGGACTGACCATTGTGGAACCCCACTCGACACATGTGCCCACTCTGACACTTCATCACTTACCAATACTCGTTGTTTCCTTCCTGTTAGTTATTCCCTGATCCATTACTATTCCTGCCTGCTCCACCAATTTTTGAACCAGTCTCTTGTGTGGTACTGTGTCAAAAGCCTTCTTTCAGTCCAAAGAGATGCAATCTACCCATCTCTCTCTCTCTCTCTCTCCTGTCTTACTTCTGTTACCTTAATGTAGAAGTCAAGATTTCCCATCTCTGAAGCCATGCTGACTGTTATGTATGAGCCCAATCCTTTCAATGTGTTCAACCACTCTTCTGAAAATCTTTTCCATGACTTTACATTCTGTACATGCCAATGTCTGTAGTTTAACGCTGCCTGTCTGTCTCCTTTCTTAAAAGTGCTGTCTTCCACACCTCAGACAATTGTTCTGTTTTGATAAATTTATTGAAGATTGTTGCTGGTGGTGCACACAGTTCCTCTGTTCCCTCTCTCAGGATCCATTTAGATATGTTATCTGGGCCCACCGCTTTCGAGGAATCTAGTTCACATAACAGTTTCTTTACCTCCTTGGTTATGTGTATTGTGTCCAGCATTTGCTGGTGGACCCTGCCTCCTCGGTTTGCTGGAAGCATTTCTGTCTCTAGTGTAAATACTTCTCTAAATGTTGTGTTAGGTTCTTCACACACTTCCTAGTCACTCTTTGTCAGCTTTCCTTCTTCTTTCCTCAGCCTGATTACCTGGTCCTTGACTATTGTTTTCCTCCCAATGTGACTGTATAACAACTTTGGTTCAGATTTGCTTTCGATGCTATGTCATTCTTGTATTGCCTCTGGGCTTCTCTCCTTATCCCTGCAAATTCGTTTCTGCTTCTTCTCCTAAATTCCCTGTTTTCTTGAGTCCTTGGCCTTCTATACTGTTTCCATGCTCTACCACACTTGTCTTTTTCCTCTGTACACCTACAGTTAAACCACGGGTTCACTCTGGTCTTACCATTTTTTTCTGTTACCCTTTGGTATGAACTTCTGCTTTGCCTCCTTACACTTACTAGCCACTACTTCTATCATTTCATTTATTGTCTTTCTGTATAGTTCTCTTACCCACTGTACTTCATACAAGAATCTCCTTATGCCTATGTAATCCCCTTAATTTTAAGTTTAGCTTCTCCCACCCTTCTCATGTTGCTGCATTCTACACTGTTAACTCTGCAAGGTATTCAAGGGGGTATTTCGTGTGTGATATCACCAGTGTATGAACCGTTCAATGTGAATATGATATTCAGCCTTGCTGCAACATCCTCTCCTCTCTCTCTGGTTGTATCCCTAACATGTTGGTGCATGAAGTTTTCCAATACTGTCTCCAGCATCATAGCCCTCTACATATCTGGTCCCCCATGTGGCTCTAGGTTTTCAAAGTTTTTATGATTGAAATCCCTCATGATGAGTAATTTTGCCTTACCCATATGAGCTCTTCTAGCCACTTCGGCTATTGTGTCCACTATTGCTCTATTGCACTCATCATACTCTTGTCTTGGCTTTCTCCTGTTCAGTGGTGGGTTATATATCACTGCTATCATCACCTTACCTTTGGACCCCCCAGTCAGAAGTGTTCCTACATTGAATTCGTGTGATTCCCCTCTATCCATTCCTCCCATTTGCTGAAAACTCCACTGGTTTTTAATGAGCAGTGCCACTCCTCCTCTTCCTCTGTTCTCTGTCTTTCCACAGGATCCGATATCCAGTTGGAAAAATTGCATCTATCATCTATGTAAGTTTTGTCTCTGTTAGTGCTATGATGTCAGGGGATGTACCAATTATTCTTTCTTGCCACTCCTCACTCTTATTTGTTATTCCATTTGCACAGGTGTATCATACTTTTAGCTTTCTTTCCAGTACTGTATTTTGAGAGGTGGAAGAGGATGATGCAGGCTGGCAATGTGGGAGGCAGGGCGGTATATTATGGGGGGCTGCTGTGATTTTGAAATTAGTGCTTGGGAGGGTGGGGGCAGTGGAATGTGATTTGTTTCTGGTAATTGTGTTTGGTTGGTATGGGGTGACAGGGGTCTAGGGGATTCTGTACGCATTTGTGTTTGATGTTCACTGGACGCTGAACTTTACTGTGTGTTGTTGCCTGTCCTATCTCTCTCCTCTTCCATTGGTGTTTTCTTACTCTCACTCTCAGTTGCTCCATTTCCTTTCGTGTTGTCTCGATCGAGGTACACTCATTATTCTTGGGAATCCTTTAACAGTGGCTTCTGTTGTAGTATCCTGTTCTGTACCACTTCAGTCTTGAATAACAGTTTGATTGGTCGAATACCCCCCACGTCTGTGAAAATTTGCTATGTGTTAGTTTGAATATACGTGAGATTATATTAATGTTTTTATTTGCTTGTGTGTGCGTTTGTTTATGTGCATGTGTGCATGTGTGTAGTAATATATGTGTGTGATTATGTGGGTGTGAGCTCGTGTGCTCATGCATTTATGCACCTCTCTTTGTTTTTAGGAAAAGGGAGGGTCACTTTATTATGCTAGGCTACTCTACTCATTTGAAGATTATAGAATTATTTCTCACTCTCTTCCTTATTAATATGTATTAATATTTGTCGAAAATTTGGATTTTCCTAAAATCAGCATGTGTAAATTTCAATAAAACATTAATTGTGTAATAAAACATGATGCTGATTTGACCCTTTTGAGGAATTTCGAGTGAGGGGATGTAGAACATCTGCTGAGTGATGCAGACGGAAAGACGCCATTTGTAATTTTGAACACTGGTTGTTGTGAGAAATTCTGCTATAATTCTGCGTCTTCCATGCCAAATTGGGGGGTTCGGCCTGAGTTTGTAATAGGAACCTGCTGAAGAATTGGGACCGGAAACTTGTGGGACCTCATGAATTACATGTCGATGGCGGAAGATAAAGGATATGAACATCACTCAAAGGGAAATGCACCATTAGTCTATCTAGGTCTAGGTGTCAGGCAGGTGTTGTGGTGATCCATCTACAGTAATTAAATTGTAAATAGTAATACGAATTCCTTTTGTGTACCCACCAAGCCTAATCATATACAGTCCACAACTTTAATTTACCAGAGCCCCCTCAAGGTAGGTGAACTGACGCTGGTTAGAAGCTCTTGATCTAGGGAAATGAATCTGTACTCTAATTCCCTGAATTGAACCTCAGTTCCTTCCATCCTCTCACAAGCGCTGTATAATCCTATGGTTTTGGCTCTCCCCATGATTATAATAATTATTGTAATAACTTACCAGAGTAGCTGGTTTTAATATTTTAACTATTAATTTAATGTCAGGTCTAGTTTTTTGTGAGAGTGGTAGGGAGTGGGCATCGAGGAAGTTACAGTACTGTGACCTACTGTGAAATAAGTCCCAATTATGTCACCCAAATTACTTGCAAGTAATAATTCAATTCCCTGTAAACCTTCTGCAGGTACTTAATTCACACAATAATAATTCAAAAAATATTTTGGTCCTAACTAACTCGGATATGTAATCAATAAAGTTTTAATTTAATTTAATGATTTGATTGAAAGTAATGGATTGCTGGGTTCACATATAATTTACATAATTAACTAATGATGTTTGTGTAATGGATTATAGTTGCCACAATTAACTGGTTTTGAATACACAGTGGGGTTGGAATTGTATTTCTTATACATTTGTAATGTTAATGTATTTGTGTAATTATATAAAAGAATTGCTAAGCCCAGTTAGGGCTAGGAATGATAATTATCTTTCTACTGATTATAATAATAATAATTATAATTAATTTGCTAGGCCAAGAAATATTTAGCTAGGATATTTGGTTCATATTATATTATAATTAATTTGCTAAGCCAGAAAATATTTGGTTAAGATATTTGCTGCATATTGTAATAATTATACCCGTGTTTCATTGTATAATTTGTACAACCAGTGTTCATTAATTGGGTCTAATATATATGAGCCATGGTTGACGTTAATTTAATTAATGCTCAGGGAAAATCCATGGGCATTAAAGCTATAAAGGTCTCATTAAATGCAAGAAAAGGTTATGTGATCAGAGATTATAATAAATACCTGGAATTGGTGGCAGAAAAAGCTGTGAATGAGTTTAATTTGGAATTATATTTAGAATCATTAGGCAATAGGTATGTGCCATATAAATTGTGTTACAAAGAATATGAAAATCTGCTAGTGAACTTTGCAGATGATAATGAGTGGGAATTATTAATTAGTCAATATTATGAACTGTAGGAGAAAATACTATCATGTAAAAGTGAGGTATTAAATAAATTAAAATGTGTAAATACTGCAGTTGAGCATTTTAGTAATTGTAAATGCCAGATCTTTGCCCAAACTCCCAGAGTTAAGTCTACCACCATTTAATCCAGGAGACAACTGGGAGGAATTCTGGTCAGTATTTAAGGCTGCTGAACATATGAGGAATGACCTAGCAGATGTCACAAAATTATTTTATCTCAAAAGGCAGGTCACAAGCGATGTTTATGCCCTGATTCAAAGGTTCCAAAATGTTGACTCTATATACCTGGAGGCAGTTGACTTGTTAGAGGTGACCTATGGTAATAGGGAACAAAGTAAGTTAGACCTAGTAAATACTATGATTAATTTAAGAACTCCACAACACAATTACCATAATTTGCAACAATTTAGGGTTAAATTACAAAGCACTCTTAAGTCCCTGAGTAATAGGCTTGATTTGGGTGAATCAGACTGTATATTAAGTGCTGTCTTACAGAGTAAATTAAACTGCGAGACGATAGAGTGATTGTCTAATAAATACCACAAAGGAGGAAATTAGATTAGGTCGATAAGAAATAATTGTTCAATTACAGAGAAGCCAACCAAATAACTCTAAGAATATAACGCATAATGACTATGATGTATCAGTCAGGTCTCACAAGTGGAAAAATTATCCAAATATTAATGACCATCATAATTCATACAATAAAAAGGGTTGCACAGGCACATATCAAGTGACAGGAACTAAAAATAAAGGTTCTTCACATCAAATTAAAAGTGGCCTAGTTAATAATGGGCAAGTCAAGCAAAAGAGGAATTGTCTTTTTCTCCAAGAATTGTAATGCTTGTGAGTCATGGAATGTTAAGATTAGAAGAACTTGACAGATGTGTCAGGTGTTTAGGCAGTCATAATGTAAAGGATTGTTATGCCAAACTCAATAATTGTTATCAATGCCACAGAGGAAGGCATTATGTAGCAACGTCTGATATTTTGAAGATAAATCCGAGGCTCATATTTTAGAGATAAATCATAATAATTTTATTGTTCTTATCATTAATTATTACTTATTATTATTAATTGTTACTTATAATTCATGATTTAATAATTTTGATTAAAAAAAGCGTCACTGTTATTCCCACTCCAGCCACCCTGACAGTAGCCACGGTGGTGTTATTCCCACTCCAGCCTCCCTGACAGTAGCCACGGTGGTGTTATTCCCACTCCAGCCTCCCTGACAGTAGTCACGGTGGTGTTATTCCCACTCCAGCCACCCTGACAGTAGCCACGGTGGTGTTATTCTCACTCCAGCCTCCCTGACAGTAGCCACGGTGGTGTTATTCTCACTCCAGCCTCCCTGACAGTAGTCACGGTGGTGTTATTCTCACTCCAGCCTCCCTGACAGTAGCCACGGTGGTGTTATTCTCACTCCAGCCTCCCTGACAGTAGCCACGGTGGTGTTATTCACACTCCAGCCTCCCTGACAGCAGTCACGGTGGTGTTATTCTCACTCCAGCCTCCCTGACAGTAGCCACGGTGGTGTTATTCTCACTCCAGCCTCCCTGACAGTAGCCACGGTGGTGTTATTCTCACTCCAGCCTCCCTGACAGTAGCCGCGGTGGTGTTATTCTCACTCCAGCCTCCCTGACAGTAGCCACGGTGGTGTTATTCTCACTCCAGCCTCCCTGACAGTAGCCACGGTGGTGTTATTCTCACTCCAGCCTTCCTGACAGTAGCCACGGTGGTGTTATTCCCACTCCAGCCTCCCTGACAGTAGTCACGGTGGTGTTATTCTCACTCCAGCCACCCTGACAGTAGCCATGGTGGTGTTATTCCCACTCCAGCCTCCCTGACAGTAGTCACGGTGGTGTTATTTCCAATTCAGCCTCCCTGACAGTAGCCACGGTGGTGTTATTCTCACTCCAGCCACCCTGACAGTAGCCACGGTGGTGTTATTCTCACTCCAGCCACCCTGACAGTAGTCACGGTGGTGTTATTCTCACTCCAGCCACCCTGACAGTAGCCACGGTGGTGTTATTCTCACTCCAGCCACCCTGACAGTAGTCACGGTTGTGTTATTCTCACTCTAGCCTCCCTGACAGTAGTCACGGTGGTGTTATTCTCACTCCAGCCACCCTGACAGTAGTCACGGTGGTGTTATTCTCACTCCAGCCACCCTGACAGTAGCCACGGTGGTGTTATTCTCACTCTAGCCTCCCTGACAGTAGCCACGGTGGTGTTATTCTCACTCTAGCCTCCCTGACAGTAGCCACGGTGGTGTTATTCTCACTCCAGCCTCTCTGACAGTAGTCACGGTGGTGTTATTCTCACTCCAGCCACCCTGACAGTAGCCACGGTGGTGTTATTCTCACTCCAGCCACCCTGACAGTAGCCACGGTGGTGTTATTCTCACTCTAGCCTCCCTGACAGTAGCCACGGTGGTGTTATTCTCACTCTAGCCTCCCTGACTGTAGCCACGGTGGTGTTATTCTCACTCCAGTCTCCCTGACAGTAGTCACGGTGGTGTTATTCTCACTCCAGCCACCCTGACAGTAGCCACGGTGGTGTTATTCTCACTCTAGCCTCCCTGACAGTAGCCACGGTGGTGTTATTCTCACTCCAGCCTCCCTGACAGTAGCCACGGTGGTGTTATTCTCACTCTAGCCTCCCTGACAGTAGCCACGGTGGTGTTATTCTCACTCTAGCCTCCCTGACAGTAGTCACGGTGGTGTTATTCTCACTCCAGCCTCCCTGACAGTAGTCACGGTGGTGTTATTCTCACTCCAGCCTCCCAGACAGTAGTCACGGTGGTGTTATTCTCACTCCAGCCTCCCTGACAGTAGTCACGGTGGTGTTATTCTCACTCCAGCCTCCCTGACAGTAGTCACGGTGGTGTTATTCCCACTCCAGTCTCCCTGACAGTAGCCACGGTGGTGTTATTCTCACTCCAGCCTCCCTGACAGTAGTCACGGTGGTGTTATTCTCACTCCAGCCTCCCTGGCAGTAGTCACGGTGGTGTTATTCCCACTCCAGCCTCCCTGACAGTAGCCACGGTGGTGTTATTCTCACTCCAGCCTCCCTGACAGTAGTCACGGTGGTGTTATTCCCACTCCAGCCTCCCTGACAGTAGCCACGGTGGTGTTATTCTCACTCCAGCCTCCCTGACAGTAGTCACGGTGGTGTTATTCTCACTCCAGCCACCCTGACAGTAGCCACGGTGGTGTTATTCTCACTCCAGCCTCCCTGATAGTAGTCACGGTGGTGTTATTCTCACTCCAGCCACCCTTACAGTAGTCACGGTGGTGTTATTCTCACTCCAGCCTCCCTGACAGTAGCCACGGTGGTGTTATTCTCACTTCAGCCTCCCTGACAGTAGTCACGGTGGTGTTATTCTCACTCCAGCCACCCTGACAGTAGTTACGGTGGTGTTATTCTCACTCCAGCCTCCCTGACAGTAGTCACGGTGGTGTTATTCTCACTCCAGCCACCCTGACAGTAGTCACGGTGGTGTTATTCTCACTCCAGCCTCCCTGACAGTAGTCACGGTGGTGTTATTCTCACTCCAGCCACCCTGACAGTAGCCACGGTGGTGTTATTCTCACTACAGCCTCCCTGATAGTAGTAACGGTGGTGTTATTCTCACTCCAGCCTCCCTGACAGTAGTCACGGTGGTGTTATTCTCACTCTAGCCTCCCTGACAGTTGTCACGGTGGTGTTATTCTCACTCTAGCCTCCCTGACTGTAGTCACGGTGGTTATTCTCACTCCAGACTCCCTGACAGTAGTCACGGTGGTGTTATTCTCACTCCAGCCTCCCTGACAGTAGTCACGGTGGAGTTATTCCCACTCCAGCCTCCCTGACAGTAGCCACGGTGGTGTTATTTCCAATTCAGCCTCCCTGACAGTAGCCACGGTGGTGTTATTCCCTCTCCAGCCTCCCTGACAGTAGCCACGGTGGTGTTATTCCCACTCGAGCCTCCCTGACAGTAGTCAAGGTGGTGTTATTCCCACTCCAGCCTCTCTGACAGTAGTCACGATAGTGTTATTCCCACTCCAGCCTCCCTGACAGTAGTCACGGTGGTGTTACTCCCACTCCAGACTCCCTGACAGTAGTCAGGGTGGTGTTATTCCCACTCCAGCCTCCCTGACAGTAGTCAGGGTGGTGTTATTCTCACTCTAGCCTCCCTGACAGTTGTCACGGTGGTGTTATTCTCACTCTAGCCTCCCTGACAGTAGTCACGGTGGTTATTCTCACTCCAGACTCCCTGACAGTAGTCACGGTGGTGTTATTCTCACTCCAGCCTCCCTGACAGTAGTCACGGTGGAGTTATTCCCACTCCAGCCTCCCTGACAGTAGCCACGGTGGTGTTATTTCCAATTCAGCCTCCCTGACAGTAGCCACGGTGGTGTTATTCCCTCTCCAGCCTCCCTGACAGTAGCCACGGTGGTGTTATTCCCACTCGAGCCTCCCTGACAGTAGTCAAGGTGGTGTTATTCCCACTCCAGCCTCTCTGACAGTAGTCACGATGGTGTTATTCCCACTCTAGCCTCCCTGACAGTAGTCACGGTGGTGTTACTCCCACTCCAGACTCCCTGACAGTAGTCAGGGTGGTGTTATTCCCACTCCAGCCTCCCTGACAGTAGTCACGGTGGTGTTATTCCCTCTCCAGCCTCCCTGATAGTAGTCACGGTGGTGTTATTTCCACTCCAGCCTCCCTGACAGTAGTCACGGTGGTGTTACTCACACTCCATCCTCCCTGACAGTAGTCACGGTGGTGTTATTCCCACTCCAGCCTCCCTAACATTAGTCACGGTGGTGTTACTCCCACTCCAGACTCCCTGACAGTAGCCACGGTGGTGTTAATCTCACTCCAGCCTCCCTGACAGTAGCCACGGCGGTGTTATTCCCACTAAAGCCTCCCTGACAGTAGTCACGGTGGTGTTATTCCCTCTCCAGCCTCCCTGACAGTAGTCACGGTGGTGTTATTCCCACTCCAACCTCCCTGACAGTAGTCACGGTGGTGTTACTCCCACTCCAGCCTATGTGACAGTAGCCACTGTGGTGTTATTCCCACTCCAGCATTACTGACAACAGCCACGGTGGTATTCCCACTCCAGCCTTATCGACAGTAGCCACGGTGGTATTATTCCCACTCCAGTCTTATCGACAGTAGCCACGGTGGTATTATTCCCACTCCAGCCTTATCGACAGTAGCCACGGTGGTATTATTCCCACTCCAGCCTTACTGACTGCAGCCTCTCTGCTAGGAGTCATTTGTGTTCATTAGCATTAATGAAAATTGGATGAACAGTATTGTTCATATTGATAATTAACTCACCATATATAACATTGTTTCAGTCCCTGCGGGATCCCAGCAAGGTATCCCCGTAAGGCATATAACCAGCCACATGTATCCTACTGTTCTTCTGTTTTCCTGTACTGTTGTTCTGTGTTACTGCACTGCTCTTCTGTGTCACTGTACTTTGCTGGTCTTCTGTGTTACTGTACTGGTCTTCTGTGTCACTGTACTTTGCTGGTCTTCTGTGTTACTGTCCCGGGCTGGTCTTCAATGTTACTGTACTGTACTGGTCTTCTCTGTTACTGTATTGATCTTCTGTGTTACTGTACTGTACTGGTCATATGTGATACTGTACTGGTCTTCTGTGTTACTGTAATGGTCTTCTGTGTTACTGTACTGTCCTGGTCGTTTGTGTTACTGTACTGTGCAGGTCTTCTGTCTTTCTGTACTGTGCTGTGTTACTGTTCTCTGCTGGTGCTCTGTGTTACTGTAGTGCTCTTCTGTGTTACTGTACTGTACTGTTCTTATATGTTACTGAAGTGGTCTTCTGTGTTATTGTACTGTGTTGGTTTTGTGTGTTACTGTACTGTTCTTCTCTGAATCTGAAGTGTTCCTCTGTGTAACTGTACAGCACTGGTTTTCAGTGTTACTCTAATGTGCTGGTCCTGTGTTGCTGTACTGTTCTTTTGTGTTACTGTAGTGTTCTTCTGTGTTACTGTATTGGTCTTCTCTGTTACAGTA
This sequence comes from Cherax quadricarinatus, assembly GCF_038502225.1. Taxonomy (NCBI): domain Eukaryota; kingdom Metazoa; phylum Arthropoda; class Malacostraca; order Decapoda; family Parastacidae; genus Cherax; species Cherax quadricarinatus. The sequence goes on from NC_091292.1 coordinate 64,461,428, forward strand.
TTGTTCTTATGTGTTACTGTACTGTACTTCTGTGTTACTGTGCTGTTCTTCTGTGTTACTGTGCTGGTCTTCTGTGTTACTGTACTGTACTGCTCTTTTGTGTTACTGTACTGTACTAGTCTTCTGTATTGTACTTTATTGTACTGGTCTTCTCTGTTAATGTATTGTACTGTTCGTTAGTGTTACTGTACTGTCCTTCTGTGTCATTCTACTGGTCTTTGCGTTACTGTACTGTTCTCCTGTTACTGTGCTGTAGTGGTTTTCTGTGTTATTGCACTGTACTTCTTTGTTACTTTACTGTTCTTCTGAGTTACTGTAATGTACTGTTATTTGTTACTGTACTTCGCTGGTATTTTGTGTAACTGTACTGTTCTTCCGTGTTACAGTAGTGTTCCTCTGTGTAACTCTACTGCATTGATTTTCTGTGTTACTCTAATGTGTTCGTCTTCTGTGTTACTGTACTGTACTGTGTTACTGTAGTGTTCTCCTGTGTTACTGTACTGTACTGGTCTTCTCTCTTACTATACTGCTTCTAAGTGTTACTGTACTGAACAGGTCTTCTGTGTTACTGTACTGGTCTTCTGTGTTAATGTACTTTGCTGGTCTTCTGTGTTACTGTACTATGCTGGTCTTCTGTGTTACTGTACTATGCTGGTCTTCTGTGTTACTCTACTGTGCTGGTCTTCTGAGTTTCTGTTCTTTTCTGGTCTTCTGTGTTACTCTACTGTTCTTGTGTGTTACTGTACTGTTTCGGGATTCTGTGTTACTGTTCTGTTCTTCTGTGTTAGTGTACTGTTCTTCTGTGTTACTGTACTGTATTGTTCTTCTGTGTAACTGTAGAGTTCTTAAGTGAAACTGTACTGTCCTGGTTTTCTGTGTTTTTGTACTCAGCTGGTCCTGTGTTGGTTTGTCCCTTATTACTTTGATAGTAAGGTTCTCACTACATGTTCTAGTGTGGGGTAGCTTTTTACTTAATGACCTTATCTGTCTAGGGGTAATACTTACACCATGGCTGATCATCTTGAGTGTCTGATATCCTCTCACCAGCCCTCTTCACAGGTTATGTAAACTACTACTATAAAAATATAACTGTATTCTAAATAGATATGTACAGAATTACAGCAATCACATTTTCAAAACAAAAATCTACACACTCCATAGCTAGCTGTTCTCCCACATGGTGCACCTCAGCAACTTTGTCTTTCTCTCTTCTTGACTAACTCTGGGCTAACCAGTGTTTTGACACACTTTAGTCACCCTGGGTATGGTGGCCACAACTTAAGTTATAAAAACTCACCCCTGGAGCACACATAATGCCCCAAAAGAAGATAGAAGAAGGACCCAGAGGTCCTGCCATGTCAACAGAGAGAGAGAGGGAGGAGCCTAGCTAAACTCCTCCCACCAAAACAAAAGACTGTTGCCAAGCACAATTCTCTTGTTACCACAATTCTACCACACTTTAATTTACTTTTACAAAAAGAAATACAACTTTATAAACTACTTATTTAAATCGTGTGTTTGTGTGTCTATAGTATAACCTATTATATTGAGAAAAAGGCTTGACCCAGCTGCCTCTCAGTCCTAAGGGTGATCAGCCCTTATGACATTTAGAACTGAGTCCCCATCAATTCAATATAATTAGGTATTCCAGAGTAAATGTTACTTATAAATACATGTTGGGTCCTATAGCCCCATAACAGTTACTGTACTGGTCTTCTGTGTTACTGTACTTTGCTGGTCTTCTGTGTTACTGTAATATGCTGGTCTTCTGTGTTACTCTACTGTGCTGGTCTTCTGAGTTTCTGTTCTTTTCTGGTCTTCTGTGTTACTCTACTGTTCTTGTGTGTTACAGTACTGTTTCGGGATTCTGTGTTACTGTTCTGTTCTTCTGTGTTTCTTTACTGTTCTTCTGTGTTAGTGTACTGTTCTTCTGTGTTACTGTACTGTACTGTTCTTCTGTGTAACTGTAGAGTTCTTCAGTGAAACTGTACTGTCCTGGTTTTCTGTGTTTTTGCACTCAGCTGGTCCTGTGTTACTGTACTGTTCTTCTGTGTTACTGTACTTTACTGGTCTTCTCTGTTGCTGTACTGTTCTTCTGTGTTACTGTACTTTTCTTGTGTGTCACTGTACTTAACTGATTCTCTGTGTTACTGTAATGAACTGGTTCTCTGTGTTACTATACTGTTCTCCAGTGTTACAGTACTGTACTGGTCTAATGTGTTACTTTACTGGTCTTCTCTGTTATTGTACTGGTCTTCTGTGTTACTGAACTTTGAAAGGTCTTGTGTGCTACTGTACTGTGCTGGACTTCAGTATTCCTGAACAGTTCTTCCGTGTTACTTGCAGTGTTCCTCTGTGCAACTGTTCTGTAATGGTTTTCTGTGTTAATGTACTGTTCTTCTGTGTTATTGTAGTGTTCTACTGTTCTGGTATTTTCTGTTACTCTTCTAATTTATGTGATACTATACTGAACACGTCTACTGTGTTACTGTACTGTGCTGGTATTATGTGTTACTGTACTGTACTGTACTGGTCTTCTCTGTTACTGTACTGTACTGGTTTTCTGTGTTACTGTACTGTACTGGTCTTCTGTTTAACTGTACTTTTCTTGTTTGTTACTGTACTATTTTGCGTTATTTTACTGTTCTGTGTTACTGTACTGTAATCTGAGTTACTGTACTGAACTGTTATTCTGTGTTACTGTATTGTATGGTCTTCTGTTTAACTGTACTTTTCTTGTGTTACTGTACTGAACAGGTCTTCTGTGCTACTGTACTGGTCTTCTGTGTTACTGTACTGTGCTGATCTTCTGTGTTAAAGTATTGCACTGGTCTTTTGTGTTACTGTATTGTTCTTCAGTGTTACTGTAGTGTTCCTCTGTGTAACTGTACTGTACTGGTTTTCTGTGTTACTGTACTGTTCTTCAGAGATACTGCAGTGTTCTTTTGCGTTACTGTACTGTACTGGTCTTCTCTTTTTCTGTATTTTTTCTATGTGTTACTGTACTGAACAGGTCTTTTGTGTTACTGTACTTTGCTGCTCTTCTGTGTTACTGTACTTTGCTGGTCTTATGCGTTACTGTACTGAGCTGGTCTTCTGTGTTACTCTACTGAGCTGGTCTTTTGTGTTACTGTACTGTGCCGGTCATCTGTGTTACAGTGCTGTGCTGGTCTTCTGTGTAACTCTAATGAATTTATGTGTTACTGTACTGTTCTTCTGTGTTACTGTACTACACTGTTCTTCTGTGTTACTGTACAGTATTCTGTGTTACTGTACTGGTCTTCTGTGTTACTGTACTGTGCTAATCTTAAGTGTTACTGTACTGTATTGGTCCTTTGTGTTAAAATATTGTACTGGTGTTCTCTGTTAATGTACTGTACTGGTCTTCTGTGTTTCTGTACTGTTCCTTAATGTTACTGTACAGTTCTTTAGTGTTTTTGTTCAGTTCTTTTGCGGTCTTCTACTTGTCATTTGTGTTATTGTTCTGTTCTTCTGTGTTACTGTACTGTACCTGTCTTCTGTGTTACTGTACTGTACCTGTCTTCTGTGTTACTGTACTGTACCTGTCTTCTGTGTTACTGTACTGTATTCTGTGTTACTGCACTGCACTGGTCTTCTCTGTTACTGTAGAGTTCTTCCGTGTTACTGTACTGAACAAGTCTTCTGTGTTACTGTACAAGTCTTCTGTGTTACTCTTTTGGTCTTCCGTGTTTCTGTACTTTCCTGATGTTCTGTGTTATTGTTCTTTGCTGGCCTTCTGTGTTACTCTACTGTGCTTGTATTCTGTGTTATTGTACTGTGCTGCTCTTCTGTGTTACTGTACTGTTCTTTAGTGTTACTGTACTGTTCTTCTGTGTTATTTTACTAGTCTTTTGTGTTACTGTACTGTTCTTCTGTGTTACTGTACGATACTGGCCTTCTGTGTTACTGTACTGTTCTTTAGTGTTACTGTACTGTTCTTCTGTGTTATTTACTAGTCTTTTGTGTTACTATACTGTTCATCAATGTTACTTTACTGTTCTTCTGTGTTACTGTTCTGTACTGGTCTTCTGTGTTACTTAACTGTGCTGGTCTTCTGTGTTACAGTGCAGTGCTGGTCGTTTGTGTAACTGTACTGTTCTTTTGTGTTACTGTATTGTGATCTGTGTTACTGTACTGTTCTTCTTTGTTACTGTACTGTTCTGTTCTTCTGTGTTAATGTACTATACTGGTCATCTCTGTTACTGTACAGCTCTTCTGTGTTACTGTATTGTACCAGTCTTCTGTGTTACTGTACTGTACTGGTCTTCTGTGTAACTGTACTGTTCTTGTGTGTTACTGTACTGTATTCCGTGTTACTGTACTCTTCTTCTGTGTTACTGTACTATTCTGGTCTTCTGTGTTACTGTAGAGAACAGGTCTGTGTTACTCTACTGGTCTTCTGTGTTACAGTGTTGTGCTCTTTGTCTGTGTAACTGTACTGTTCTTCTTTGTTACTGTACTCTACTGTTCTTCTGTGTTACTGTTCTGTCCAGGCCTTCTGTGTTTCTGTATTGTGCTGGTATTCTGTGTTACTGTACTGTGCTCGTCTTCTGTGTTACAGTGCTGCGCTGGTCTTCTATGTAACTGTGCTGTTCTTGTGTGTTACTGTACTGTTCATCTGTGTTACTGTACTGTATTCCGAGTTACTGTACTGTTCTTCTACGTTACTGTACTGTTCTCTTCTACTTTGTTACTGTACTGTATTCTGTGTTACTGTACTATACTGTTCTTCTGTGTTACTGTAGAGAACATTTCTGTGTTACTGTACTCGTTATCTGTATTAATCTACTGGTCTTCTGTGTTACTGTACTATGCTGATCTTAACATAAGAACTTAAGAAAGATGGAACCTATTTTTAAAACTATGTAACGTTTTAGCCTGAATAACTGTACTCGGGAGCTTGTTCCACTCATCCACAACTCTATTACCAAACCAATGCTTTCCTATATCCTTCCTGAACCTGAATTTTTCCAACTTGAAACCATTGCTGCGAGTCCTGTCTTGGCTGGAAATTTTCAGCACGTTATTTACATCCCCATTATTTATTCCTGTTTTCCATTTATACACCTCGATCTTCTGTGTTACTCTCCTGTACTGTACTGGTCATCTGTGCTACTGTAGTCTGCTGGTCTTCTGTGTTACAGTACTGTACTGGTCTTCTGTGTCACTGTACTGTTCTTCTGTGTTACTTCACCGTTTTTTAGTGTTTGTGTACTGTTCTTTTGTGTTAGTTTATTGTACTGGTCTTCTCTGTTACTCTACTGGTCTTCTGTGTTACAAAACAGTTCTTCTGTGTTAGGGTACTTTTGTTCTGTGTTATTCTACTGGTCTTCTGTGTTACTATACAGTTCTTCTGTGTTACAGTACTATACGGGTCTTCTGTGTTACTGTACTGTTCTCCTGTGTTATTGTACTATACTAGTCTTTTGTGTTACTCTACTATACTGGCCTTCTTTGTTACTGTACTGTTCTTTAGTGTTACTTTTCTGTTCTTCTGTGTTACTCTACTTCTCTTGTGTGTTGCTGTATTGTACTGGTCTTCTGTGTAACTGGACTGTTCTTGTGTGTTAGTCTACGGTTCTTCTGTGTTGATGTATTTGTTCTGTGTTACTGCCTTCCAACTCTAGTTTGTCCAGTACAGCGAATTTTCTATTCATCACAATCTGATTAGCAGTTGGAGCCATTCATTACATCTTGGAATGTATTGGTCGTTGTATTTGAGGTTAGCGAGGTTTCTATTCATCGAGTATTGTTTCTCTGTGGATGAAAGAGAACACAGTCATTGAATGACAATGGTCATCCTCTACTGTGCTCGCTCATATAAATCATCCATCCTTAATTTACTAGAGGAAGCATCTGCACCAATTATATCTGTGATATGACGAAGAGGCAAAAGTCTTTCCCACCAGAAGGGAACTGAAACAAAAAGTCACTGAGAGAATAATCTCCGTGGAGACACCACGATCAAGGAGAGGTATACTACTAGTTGACTTGATTCATCTTATACGTAACAAACGAACCGCTACCTAAACTCTTTTACCAACAGAGTTCTGGGAGCACTCTATTTCCAACAGAAACCTACCAGAGGTCTTCTACCAACAGTCTCATAGTAACAATCTTTGCAGTAGTATTCTTCCAATATCGTCCAGACTTATGCACTTGAATCCTACCAACAGAATCCTAAGAAAAGAATCCTGCCAATAAGATTTCTATCAGATATTTACCAAACAGATTACATACAGTGTTATTAACTCTTGTGTAGCAGACAGACTTTATACACATCACTATACAACGATGGTGGTGAAAAAACACGTAACAGCAGAGGGGAACTTTCCCCTTTCCTCTTTCCTTTATATATATATATATATATATATATATATATATATATATATATATATATATATATATATATATATATATATATATATATATATATATATATATATATATATATATATATATATATATATATATATATATATATATATATATATATATATATATATATATATATATATATATATATATATATATATAGGTAGGTAGGTCGTGCCGAATAGGCAGAACTTGCGATCTTGGCTTAAATAGCAACGCTCATCTTGCCATATAGGACAAGTGAAAATTTGTGTATGCAATAATTTCGCCAAAATCATTCTTAACCCAATGAAAAAAAATATATTTCACTGTGTTTGTTTAGTATTAAATTATTGTAAACAAATCTAAAATATATTTAGTTGGGTTAGGCTAAAATAAATTGTTCTTGTTATAATAAGGTTAGGTAAGTTTTCTAAGATTCTTCTGTAGCAAAATTAAAAATTTTTACATTATCATTAATGAAAAAATATATCTTCAAACGTATAAGATAAAGTTTTAGAAAGGACTTAATTTTAAAGGAGTTCTTGCTAATTGACCAGTTTTACATATTCGGCACGACATATATATATATATATATATATATATATATATATATATCTTCAACCAAACCAGCTTGGCTTTGGGGTCTCTCAAGGAAGTGAAGCAGCGGTTCATGCAACAAGGGCATATATCAACAACCTGCCTGAGGACAATGCAGTGGTAAAATTAGATTTCAAGAATGCGTTCAATCTCCTGAAAAGAGACGTGGTATTAGCAGCAGTACAAGAACATTTCCCTGGTCTCTTCCCTTTTGTTTCAGCTGGGTATAGCAAGGAATCAATGCTTCTCTTTGGAGAGCATGAAATCACATCATCGGAGGGTGTCCAACAAGGAGATCCTCTTGCACCATTTCTCTTCTGTATTGCACTTAGGGAAATCACAGTCAGACTGACCAGCGAGCTAAACATCTGGTTCCTAGATGATGGCACACTAGCAGGTACAAAGGAGTCCCTCCTACATGACCTTACACAGGTAATGACACGGGGACAGGAAATGGGTCTCATCCTGAATCCATCCAAATGTGAAATCATCTCAGTCAGTCAACAAGTGATAAATGCAGTGAGATCAAAACTACCAGGAGCAGCAGTCATTGCCCCCACAAATAGTGTCTTGCTAGGAGCACCTCTGGGAAGCAATGCCATTGACACAATTCTCAGGAAGAAATTGGAAGAGTTAAGGAGAATGGAACAACGAATAGGCAATCTGGACACCCACGATGCCTTGTACCTTCTCACAAAGTGCTTGAGTCTGCCCAGGTTGACATATTTCCTAAGATGTGCACCTTCATATGATAACCCTATACTGCACGAATATGACAGTATTCTGAGGCAGATTTTTACGAAAGTACTTAACCTTACTCTAGAAGACGGGCAGTGGAACCAAGCTACACTTCCAGTCAGACTAGGAGGCATTGGTGTCCGCAAGTCATCACAGATTGCGTTACCTGCTTTTCTGTCCTCGTGTATTGCATCCAGAGAGCTTGTAGCAGCGATTCTCCCTGAACATCTTAGGGACAAGATTGGAGCCCAGGACCAAAAATTCATTGACGGAGCAATGATCTGGGATAATCTAACGGGCTCAGAAACCAGACCTGCTCCCCCCAACAACTACAAACAATCGCACTGGGATGGTCCAATAGTGGAAAATATAGCCTCAACGATGCTTCAGAGTGTGTCAGGGAAGGATAGAGCCCGCCTGCTGGCAGTGAGAGCCCCTCATGCTGGGGACTTTCTGTTGGCTGTTCCCAACTCCAGCCTTGGCACACGCCTCGACCCACAGACCATCCGCATCGGTGTTGCCCTTCGACTTGCCGCCCCTATTCTCGCCGAACACAGGTGTATTTGTGGCAGTGAAGCAGCAGACCGATTCGGGTACCATGGTCTTGTGTGCCGTAAATCCGAGGGAAAGATTGCAAGACATGAGGAGGTTAATAACATTATCAAGAGGAGCCTCACAACAGCTGGATGCCCAGCAGTAAGGGAGCCACCCCAACTATGCAGATCTGATGGCAGCCAGAAGCGTCCAGATGGTATCACCCTTCAAGCCTGGACAGATGGGAAGCAGGTGGTGTGGGACTATACATGTGCATCTACCTTGGCTGATACCTATCTCCAATACACCAGGGAGGAAGGAGGGGCAGCTGCCAGCTTTAGGGAGTCCCAAAAGTCTAGAAAATATGGAGAACTTGCCCATCATTATATGTTTGTTCCCATAGGCTCAGAGACCCTTGGCTCATGGGGAAAGAGTGCATCTAATTTCCTTAAGGAGCTGGGAAAAAGACTCATCAGGGTAACTAGGGATCCCAGGGCAGCTAGTTTTCTGTTCCAGCGGCTCAGCGCGGCTGTTCAAAGGGGTAATGCATGCTGCATTTTGGGCACACGCCCCAGCTCTGAGGAGCTGGATGAGATTTTCGCCTTATAATCGGTGATACACACGTAACAACATGTATATATATATATATATATATGCCACCTTTATATCAACAATGTATCTCTTAAATCTTCTGTGCCATATTATGTAATAAAATATTCCTATTGGTAAAAAAAAATAGTTTAAAAGATGGGGTGGTAGGGGAAGTGGAATATTCAAATGGCTTCAGGAAGAAATCCAAATATTCTTCCTTGAAGCCTTTTTATCCATTATTTATTTTTATTATCACACCGGCCGATTCCCACCAAGGCAGGGTGGCCCGAAAAAGAAAAACTTTCACCATCATTCACTCCATCACTGTCTTGCCAGAAGGGTGCTTTACACTACAGTTTTTAAACTGCAACATTAACACCCCTCCTTCAGAGTGCAGGCACTGTACTTCCCATCTCCAGGACTCAAGTCCGGCCTGCCGGTTTCCCTGAATCCCTTCATAAATGTTACTTTGCTCACACTCCAACAGCACGTCAAGTATTAAAAACCATTTGTCTCCATTCACTCCTATCAAACACGCTCACGCATGCCTGCTGGAAGTCCAAGCCCCTCGCACACAAAACCTCCTTTACCCCCTCCCTCCAACCCTTCCTAGGCCGACCCCTACCCCGCCTTCCTTCCACTACAGACTGATACACTCTTGAAGTCATTCTGTTTCGCTCCATTCTCTCTACATGTCCGAACCACCTCAACAACCCTTCCTCAGCCCTCTGGACAACAGTTTTGGTAATCCCGCACCTCCTCCTAACTTCCAAACTACGAATTCTCTGCATTATATTCACACCACACATTGCCCTCAGACATGACATCTCCACTGCCTCCAGCCTTCTCCTCGCTGCAACATTCATCACCCACTCTTCACACCCATATAAGAGCGTTGGTAAAACTATACTCTCATACATTCCCCTCTTTGCCTCCAAGGACAAAGTTCTTTGTCTCCACAGACTCCTAAGTGCACCACTCACTCTTTTTCCCTCATCAATTCTATGATTCACCTCATCTTTCATAGACCCATCCGCTGACACGTCCACTCCCAAATATCTGAATACATTCACCTCCTCCATACTCTCTCCCTCCAATCTGATATTCAATCTTTCATCACCTAATCTTTTTGTTATCCTCATAACCTTACTCTTTCCTGTATTCACCTTTAATTTTCTTCTTTTGCACACCCTACCAAATTCATCCACCAATCTCTGCAACTTCTCTTCAGAATCTCCCAAGAGCACAGTGTCATCAGCAAAGAGCAGCTGTGACAACTCCCACTTTGTGTGTGATTCTTTATCTTTTAACTCCACGCCTCTTGCCAAGACCCTCGCATTTACTTCTCTTACAACCCCATCTATAAATATATTAAACAACCACGGTGACATCACACATCCTTGTCTAAGGCCTACTTTTACTGGGAAAAAATTTCCTTCTTTCCTACATACTCTAACTTGAGCCTCACTATCCTCGTAAAAACTCTTCACTGCTTTCAGTAACCTACCTCCTACACCATACACTTGCAACATCTGCCACATTGCCCCCCTATCCACCCTGTCATATGCCTTTTCCAAATCCATAAATGCCACAAAGACCTCTTTAGCCTTATCTAAATACTGTTCACTTATATGTTTCACTGTAAACACCTGGTCCACACACCCCCTACCTTTCCTAAAGCCTCCTTGTTCATCTGCTATCCTATTCTCCGTCTTACTCTTAATTCTTTCAATTATAACTCTACCATACACTTTACCAGGTACACTCAACAGACTTATCCCCCTATAATTTTTGCACTCTCTTTTATCCCCTTTGCCTTTATACAAAGGAACTATGCATGCTCTCTGCCAATCCCTAGGTACCTTACCCTCTTCCATACATTTATTAAATAATTGCACCAACCACTCCAAAACTATATCCCCACCTGCTTTTAACATTTCTATCTTTATCCCATCAATCCCGGCTGCCTTACCCCCTTTCATTTTGCCTACTGCCTCACGAACTTCCCCCACACTCACAACTGGCTCTTCCTCACTCCTACAAGATGTTATTCCTCCTTGCCCTATACACGAAATCACAGCTTCCCTATCTTCATCAACATTTAACAATTCCTCAAAATATTCCTTCCATCTTCCCAATACCTCTAACTCTCCATTTAATAACTCTCCTCTCCTATTTTTAACTGACAAATCCATTTGTTCTCTAGGCTTTCTTAACTTGTTAATCTCACTCCAAAACTTTTTCTTATTTTCAACAAAATTTGTTGATAACATCTCACCCACTCTCTCATTTGCTCTCTTTTTACATTGCTTCACCACTCTCTTAACTTCTCTCTTTTTCTCCATATACTCTTCCCTCCTTGCATCACTTCTACTTTGTAAAAACTTCTCATATGCTAACTTTTTCTCCCTTACTACTCTCTTTACATCATCATTCCACCAATCGCTCCTCTTCCCTCCTGCACCCACTTTCCTGTAACCACAAACTTCTGCTGAACACTCTAACACTACATTTTTAAACCTACCCCATACCTCTTCGACCCCATTGCCTATGCTCTCATTAGCCCATCTATCCTCCAATAGCTGTTTATATCTTACCCTAACTGCCTCCTCTTTTAGTTTATAAACCTTCACCTCTCTCTTCCCTGATGCTTCTATTCTCCTTGTATCCCATCTACCTTTTACTCTCAGTGTAGCTACAACTAGAAAGTGATCTGATATATCTGTGGCCCCTCTATAAACATGTACATCCTGAAGTCTACTCAACAGTCTTTTATCTACCAATACATAATCCAACAAACTACTGTCATTTCGCCCTACATCATATCGTGTATACTTATTTATCCTCTTTTTCTTAAAATATGTATTACCTATAACTAAACCCCTTTCTATACAAAGTTCAATCAAAGGGCTCCCATTATCATTTACACCTGGCACCCCAAACTTACCTACCTATCCATTATATATATATATATATATATATATATATATATATATATATATATATATATATATATATATATATATATATATATATATATATATATATATATATATATATATATATATATATATATATATATATATATAATATATATAATATATAATATGTATATATATATATATATATATATATATATATATATATATATATATATATATATATATATATATATATATATATATATATATATATATATATATATATATATATATACAGGTTGTTGTATATCAACAACCTGCCTGAGGACAATGCAGTGGTAAAATTAGATTTCAAGAATGCGTTCAATCTCCTGAAAAGAGACGTGGTATTAGCAGCAGTACAAGAACATTTCCCTGGTCTCTTCCCTTTTGTTTCAGCTGGGTATAGCAAGGAATCAATGCTTCTCTTTGGAGAGCATGAAATTACATCATCGGAGGGTGTCCAACAAGGAGATCCTCTTGCACCATTTCTCTTCTGTATAGCAGTTAGGGAAATCACAGTCAGACTGACCAGCGAGCTAAACATCTGGTTCCATGATGATGGCACACTAGCAGGTACAAAAGAGTCCCTCCTACATGACCTTACACAGGTAATGACACGGGGACAGGAAATGGGTCTCATCCTGAATCCATCCAAATGTGAAATCATCTCAGTCAGTCAACAAGTGATAAATGCAGTGAGATCAAAACTACCAGGAGCAGCAGTCATTGCCCCCACAAATAGTGTCTTGCTAGGAGCACCTCTGGGAAGCAATGCCATTGACACAATTCTCAGGAAGAAATTGGAAGAGTTAAGGAGGATGGAACAACGAATAGGCAATCTGGACACCCACGATGCCTTGTACCTTCTCACAAAGTGCTTGAGTCTGCCCAGGTTGACATATTTCCTAAGATGTGCACCTTCATATGATAACCCAATACTGCACGAATATGACAGTATTCTGGGGCAGATTTTTACGAAAGTACTTAACCTTACTCTAGAAGACGGGCAGTGGAACCAAGCTACACTTCCAGTCAGACTAGGAGGCATTGGTGTCCGCAAGTCATCACAGATTGCGTTACCTGCTTTTCTGTCCTCGTGTATTGCATCCAGAGAGCTTGTAGCAGCGATTCTCCCTGAACATCTTAGGGACAAGATAGGAGTCCAGGACCAAAAATTCATTGACGGAGCAATGATCTGGGATAATCTAACGGGCTCTGGAGCCAGACCTGCTCCCCCCAACAACTACAAACAATCGCACTGGGATGGTCCAATAGTGGAAAATATTGCCTCAACAATGCTTCAGAGTGTGTCAGGGAAGGATAGAGCCCGCCTGCTGGCAGTGAGAGCCCCTCATGCTGGGGACTTTCTGTTGGCTGTTCCCAACTCCAGCCTTGGCACACGTCTCGACCCACAGACCATCCGCATCGGTGTTGCCCTTCGACTTGCCGCCCCTATTCTCGCCGAACACAGGTGTATTTGTGGCAGTGAAGCAGCAGACCGATTCGGGTACCATGGTCTTGTGTGCCGTAAATCCGAGGGAAAGATTGCAAGACATGAGGAGGTTAATAACATTATCAAGAGGAGCCTCACAACAGCTGGATGCCCAGCAGTAAGGGAGCCACCCCAACTATGCAGATCTGATGGCAGCCAGAAGCGTCCAGATGGTATCACCCTTCAAGCCTGGACAGATGGGAAGCAGGTGGTGTGGGACTATTCATGTGCATCTACCTTGGCTGATACCTATCTCCAATACACCAGGGAGGAAGGAGGGGCAGCTGCCAGCTTCAGGGAGTCCCAAAAGTCTAGAAAATATGGAGAACTTGCCCATCATTATATGTTTGTTCCCATAGGCTCAGAGACCCTTGGCTCATGGGGAAAGAGTGCATCTAAATTCCTTAAGGAGCTGGGAAAAAGACTCATCAGGGTAACTAGGGATCCCAGGGCAGCTAGTTTTCTGTTCCAGCGGCTCAGTGCGGCTGTTCAAAGGGGTAATGCCTGCTGTATTTTGGCCACACGCCCCAGCTCTGAGGAGCTGGATGAGATTTTCGCCTTATAATCGGTGATACACACGTAACAACATGTATATATATATATATATATATATATATATATATATATATATATATATATATATATATATATATATATATATATATATATATATATATATATATATATATATATATATATATATATATATATATATATATGCCACCTTTATATCAACAATGTATCTCTTAAATCTTCTGTGCCATATTATGTAATAAAATATTCCTATTGGTAAAAAAAAATAGTTTAAAAGATGGGGTGGTAGGGGAAGTGGAATATTCAAATGGCTTCAGGAAGAAATCCAAATATTCTTCCTTGAAGCCTTTTTATCCACTTCTCCGAGGCTATGGGTCCCACAATTTACACCAGAGGTGGACCCCATCCTATATATATATATATATATATATATATGAATACACACACACATATATATATATGTATATATATATATATGTATATATATATATATATATATATATATATATATATATATATATATATATTTGTGTGTGTGTGCACAGAGTTTTAAAACAGTCTGTTAATAAAGCTGTGTTTATGGTTACAACTGGTCTACGTGATGGCTTGCTTTGTATATATTGTCTTCTGACCAAAGTGCAGTGACATTAAGCATCTTTAAGACCACAGGTGACATCACACAACATTATCAAAGACCCTGTTTTTTTGAGGTATATATTTACCCACTTTCTTGCGGAGGGAGGGAGGCTGTAATTTCATGCACTGGCCAGGGAGGTATAACATCTTTTAGGAGTGAAGAAGAACAGGAAGTGAATGTGGGGAAGATGCGTGAGGCGTTACATACAATGAAAGGGGGTAAAACAGCTGGAACGGATGGGATCATGACAGAAATGTTAAAAGGAGGGGGAGATATAGTGTTGGAGTGGTTGGTATTTTTGTTTAATAAATGAATGAAAGAGGGGAAGGTTCCTCGGGACTAGCAGAGAGCGTGCATAGTTCCTTTATATAAAAGGAAGGGGGACAAAAGAAATTGTAAAAATTATATGGGAATAAGTTTACTGAGTATTCCAGATTAAGTGTATGGTAGGTTTATTATTGAAAGTTGACAACCAAGTGAAAGCCTTCACTGGACACATTCTTAATCTACAACAAGAACACATTCCTCACCGGCAATATGTGACGAAGCCTACAGATCAGCCTTGGTTTGGCTTTCGTTGTAGAGAGGCTGCTACTGCTAAGTACAAAGCATGGCGAAGGTATAAGAGACATCCTACTACCTATAACAGGAACTTCCACACGCAAGCCTGTAGGCATATGGGTGATGTTCAAAAGTGAGCCATTGCTAAATGGGAGGTGGACACTAAAAGAAAGCTAGCATCAGGTAGGGTAGGCTCCAAAACCTGGTGGTCCCTGTTCAAGGACAGACAAGGTTATCTGCCTGATGAACTTATTCCACCTCTAAATCGACAGGATGGGACCACCTCTACTAGTAGTCAAGAGAAGGCGGACCTCTTTGCTGAACACTTTGCTACCAAAATGCAAGTACCTGATCCAGCAAGGAACCCTCCTTGGCTAGCTGCAAGAACTGTGTCAAAACTGTCAGTGGTGACAATAAGGCAGGAGGAGGTGCATTTTTTTCTTAAATCGCTTGACCAAGAAAAGGCTGTGGGCCCAGACAAGTTGACCCCAAGATTGTTGAGAAGATGTGCAGACCAGCTAGCAGCACCTCTAACTCGCAACTTTCAGAACTGCCTAGTACAGTGTAAATGGCCCTCTCTATGGAAAGAGGCAAATGTAGTCCCTGTTCACAAAAAGAAGAGCAGAGCAGAAATCAGCAACTACAGATCAGTGTCACTCCTGTCAATCACTGGTAAGATCCTTGAGACAATAATCTCAAGACAAATGACAGAGTTTTTTGACTACCACTCACTACTTTGTGATCGTCAATATGGCTTCAGGAAAGATTACTCTGCTGCTGATCTGTTATTAAACCTCTCCACTAAGTGGCACCAGTCACTGGATGAATCCAATGTCAGCTGTGTGGTAGCACTGGACATTGCTGGCTCTTTCGACCGGGTGTGGCACCAGGGCCTCTTAGCAAAACTTCAAGCACTGGGAATTGCAGGCTCTACGCTATGTCTCCTCAGTGATTACCTTTATGGTAGATCTCTAAGTGTAGTTCTCAATGGAACGGAATCAGCAAGACATCCTATTGGGGCAAGTGTTCCACAAGGAAGCGTGCTGGGTCCATTATTATGGAATGTCTACTTCAACGACCTTCTTCATCTCATCCCAGAATCACATGCATATGCAGACGACTGTACACTGACATTCACTTATCCAAGAGAAAAAATGCCAGCTGCTCTAAGCTACATCAATCACCAGCTGAGAGTTATATCAGCTTGGGGAAATAGATTGCAAGTAACATTTGCACCTGAGAAAACGCAAATGATGATCGTCTATAGGCACCATGTTGGTAATGCTGGTGCAGAAGTAAGGATGAATGGGAGGGTGCTGGCACCTGGAGAAGAAGTTGATATCCTTGGGGTGAAATTTGACTTCAAACTAACCATGAAGAACCATGTTGTAAATCTTGCAAACAAGGCAGCCAGGAAGCTTACAGCACTTCGCCGTATCTCCCATCTGCTTGACAGTAGGGGTTGCAAGATCCTGTACGAGGCACAAGTACGCTCACACCTTGAGTATGCTCCACTTTCTTGGTTTGCCTGTCCCCCCTCTCATCTGCGACTGCTTGACAGAGTAGAGAACAGAGCAAGACGTCTCATCTCTCGCCTGGACCCATCTTGGATAGATCTGTCATTTCAGCAGAGCCTTCAACATAGGAGGGATGTGAGTGGCCTTACTGTTATGTACAAGGCCAATATTGTCAAAATACCACACTTGGATCCACTTCGAGGACAGCATGAAACAAGCTTTTATGCCACAAGACGGGCAGAAAGCAGCAACTTCACTCTGGCTGTACCCTTCTCCAGAACATCACTCCATCTGAGATCATACATACCCAGGATGACTCGAGTATGGAACACATTCGTACAGCATAATGATGTCAACGAGATAAAGTCAGTTGATCAAATGAAAATGCTGGCCCACAGATGGCTCCAACTTCATCCTGTTCTCTACTTGTATGTCTCATAACAATAAAAATGCTTTCAAATGAGCTGATGTAGATAACAGCTCTTAGCTTGCCAATAAAGTTAGGAATCCTTAACCTGTAAATAGCTTGTCAATAAAGCTAGGGATCCTTAACCTTGTCAAGCCCTGTGTAAAAAAAAAAGAATTAGAGGTAAGACAGAGAGAAGGATTACAGATGAGCAAGGAGGCTTTAGTATGGGTAGGGGATGTGTAGATCAGGTGTTTACATTGAAGCATATTTGTGAACAGTATTTAGATAAAGATAGGGAAGTTTTCATTGCATATATGGATTTAGAAGAGGCATATGATAGAGTAGATATGGAAGCAATGAGGTAGATGTTGCAAGTGTATGGAATAGGTAGTAAGTTACTAAATGCTGTAAAGAGATTTTATGTGGATAGTGAAGCTCAGGTTAGGGTGTGTAGGAGAGAAGGAGACTACTTCCCGGTAAAAGTAGGTCTGAGACAGGGATGAGTAATGTCACAATAGTTGTTTAACATATTTATAGATGGGGTTGTAAAAGTAAATGCTAGGGCGTTGGGCAGAGGGGTGGGATTAAACTATGGGGAATCAAATACAAAATGGGAGTTGACACAGTTACTTTTTGCTGATGATACTGAGCTTTTGGGGGATTCTAAAAAAAAAGTTGCAATGGTTAGTGGAAGAGTTTGAAAGAGTGTGTAAAGGGAGAAAGTTGAAAGCTGATATAGATAAGAGTAAGGTGATGAGGGTATCAAACGATGTAGACAAAGGAAAAATGGATATCACATTGGAGAAAGGGAGTATGAAAGAAGTTAATATTTTCAGATATTTGGGAGTTGACTTGTCAGTGGACGGGTTTATTAAGGATGAGGTAAACCATAGAATTGATGAAGAAGAAAAGGTGAGTGGTGCATTGTGGTACCTGTGGAGATAAAGAACGCTATCCATGGAGGCAAACAAGTGAATGTACGAGAGTATAGTGGTATCAACACTCTTATATGGGTGTGAAGCATGGGTTCTAATCGTTGCAGCGAGGAGGCGGCTGGAGGCAGCGGAGATGTCGTGTCTTAGGGAAATGTGTTGTGCTAATATTATGCAGAGAATTCATAGTGTGGAAATTAGAAATAGGTGTGGAGTTGCTAGAAGTATTAGAGAGCTGAAGATGGTACGTTGAGATGGTTTGGTCATTTAGAGAGAATGAAACAAAGTAGAATGACTTGGAAAGCGTATAAATCTATTGGGAAAGGAATGTAGGGTAGGGGTCGTCCCCGAAAATGTTGGAGGGAGGGGGTAAAGGAAGTATTTGGGCGAGAGGCTTGGATTTCCAGCAAATGTGTGTAAGCATGTTAGATAGGAATGAATGGAGACGAATGATTTCTAGGACCTGAAGAGCTGCTGGAGTGCCAGAAGGGTAATATTTTGTGAAGGGATATAGGGAAACCAGTTAGCCGGACTTGAATCCTGGAAATGGGAAGTACAGAGGGGTTTTGGATGTTGGCAGTTTGGAGGAGCGTTTCAACTGTCGTATCTGAGAGCCTCTGCAAAGACAGTGATTATGTATGAGTGACGGTGGAAGTGTTGAATGATGATGAAAGTTTTTTCTTTCTTTTCGGGATTTCACTTTTCTGGGTCATTCTGCCTAGGTGGGAAACGGCCGACGTGTTAATATATATATATATATATATATATATATATATATATATATATATATATATATATATATATATATATATATATATATATATATATATATATATATATATATATATACATATATATATATATATATATATATATAATATATATATATATATATATATATATATATATATATATATATATATATATATATATATATATATATATATAATGTATGTCGTGCCGAATATGTAAAACTGGTCAATTAGCAAAAACTCATTTAAAATTAAATACTTTCTGAAATTTTCTCTTATACGTTTAAAGATATATTTTTTTCATTAAGGTTAATGTAAAAAAATTTAATTTTTCACCAAAAGAATCTTAGAAAACTTACCTAACCTTATTATAACAAGCGCAATTTATTTTAGCTTAACCCAACTAAATATATTTTAGATTTGTTTAAAATAATTTAATACTAAACAAACACAGTGAAATATATTTTTTTAGTTAGGTTCGGAATGATTTTGGCGAAATTATTGCATACATAAATTTTCGCTTGTCTTATATGGCAAGATGAGCGTTGCTATTTAAGCCAAGATCGCAAGTTCTGCCTATTCGGCACGACACACACACACACACACACACACACACACACACACACACACACACACACACACACACATATATATATATATATATATATATATATATATATATATATATATATATATATATATTTCGTGCCGAATAGGCAGAACTTGCCATCTTGGCTTAAATAGCAACGCTCATCTTGCCATATAGGACAAGTGAAAATTTGTGTATGCAATAATTTCGCCAAAATCATTCTGAACCTAACGAAAAAAATATATTTCACTGTGTTTGCTTAGTATTAAATTATTGTAAACAAATCTAAACTATATTTAGTTAGGTTAGGCTAAAATAAATTGTTGTTATTATAATAAGGTTAGGTAAGTTTTCTAAGATCCTTTTGGTGCAAAATTAAAATTTTTAACATTAACATTAATGAAAAAAATATATCTTTAAACGCATAAGAGAAAATTTTAGAAAGGACTTAATTTTAAATGAGTTCTTGCTAATTGACCAGTTTTACATATTCGGCACGACATATATATATATATATAT
Source organism: Cherax quadricarinatus (assembly GCF_038502225.1). Classification (NCBI taxonomy): domain Eukaryota; kingdom Metazoa; phylum Arthropoda; class Malacostraca; order Decapoda; family Parastacidae; genus Cherax; species Cherax quadricarinatus. Next base: position 64,481,171 of record NC_091292.1, read on the forward strand.
ATATATATATATATATATATATATATATATATATATATATATATATATATATATATATATATATATATATATATATATATATATATATATATATATATATATATATATATATATCAGGAAGCCTAGAGAACAAATGGATTTGTCAGTTAAAAATAGGAGAGGAGAGTTATTAAATGGAGAGTTAGAGGTATTGGGAAGATGGAGGGAGTATTTTGAGGAATTGTTAAATGTTGATGAAGATAGGGAAGCTGTGATTTCGTGTATAGGGCAAGGAGGAATGACATCTTATAGGAGTGAGGAAGAGCCAGTTGTGAGTGTGGGGGAAGTTCGTGAGGCAGTAGGTAAAATGAAAGGGGGTAAGGCAGCCGGGATTGATGGGATAAAGATAGAAATATTAAAAGCCGGTGGGGATATAGTTTTGGAGTGGTTGGTGCAATTATTTAATAAATGTATGGAAGAGGGTAAGGTACCTAGGGATTCGCAGAGAGCATGCATAGTTCCTTTGTATAAAGCAAAGGGGACAAAAGAGAGTGCAAAAATTAAAGGGGATAAGTTTTTTGAGTATACCTGGTAAAGTGTATGGTAGAGTTATTATTGAAAGAATTAAGAGTAAGACGGAGAATAGGATAGCAGATGAACAAGGAGGCTTTAGGAAAGGTAGGGGGTGTGTGGACCAGGTGTTTACAGTGAAACACATAAGTGAACAGTATTCAGATAAGGCTAAAGAGGTCTTTGTGGCATTTATGGATTTGGAAAAGGCGTATGACATGGTGGATAGGGGGACAATGTGGCAGATGTTGCAGGTGTATGGTGTAGGAGGTAGGTTACTGAAAGCAGTGAAGAGTTTTTACGAGGATAGTGATGCTCAAGTTAGAGTATGTAGGAAAGAGGGAAATTATTTCCCAGTAAAAGTAGGCCTTAGACAAGGATGTGTGATGTCACTGTGGCTGTTTAATATATTTATAGATGGAGATGTAAGAGAAGTAAATGCGAGGGTCTTGGCAAGAGGCGTGGAGTTAAAAGATAAAGAATCACATATAAAGTGGGAGTTGTCACAGTTGCTCTTTGCTGATGACACTGTGCTCTTGGGAGATTCTGAAGAGAAGTTGCAGAGATTGGTGGATGAATTTGGTAGGGTGTGCAAAAGAAGAAAATTAAAAGTGAATACAGGAAAGAGTAAGGTTATGAGGATAACAAAAAGATTAGGTGATGAAAGATTGGATATCAGATTGGAGAGAGTATGGAGGAGGTGAATGTATTCAGATATTTCGGAGTGGATGTGTCAGCGGATGGGTCTATGAAAGATGAGGTGAATCATAGAATTGATGAGGGGAAAAGGGTGAGTGGTGCACTTAGGAGTCTGTGGAGACAAAGAACTTTGTCCTTGGAGGCAAAGAGGGGAATGTATGAGAGTATAGTTTTACCAACGCTCTTATATGGGTGTGAAGCATCGGTGATGAATGTTGCAGCGAGGAGAAGGCTGGAGGCAGTGGAGATGTCATGTCTGAGGGCAATGTGTGGTGTGAATATAATGCAGAGAATTCGTAGTTTGGAAGTTAGGAGGAGGTGCAGGATTACCAAAACTGTTGTCCAGAGGGCTGAGGAAGGGTTGTTGAGGTGGTTCGGACATGTAGAGAGAATGGAGCGAAACAGAATGACTTCAAGAGTGTATCAGTCTGTAGTGGAAGGAAGGCGGGGTAGGGGTCGGCCTAGGAAAGGTTGGAGGGAGGGGGTAAAGGAGGTTTTGTGTGCGAGGGGCTTGGACTTCCAGCAGGCATGCGTGAGCGTGTTTGATAGGAGTGAATGGAGACAAATGGTTTTTAATACTTGACGTGCTGTTGGAGTGTGAGCAAAGTAACATTTATGAAGGGGTTCAGGGAAACCGGCAGGCCGGACTTGAGTGCCTGCACTCTGAAGGAGGGGTGTTAATGTTGCAGTTTAAAAACTGTAGTGTAAAGAACCCTTCTGGCAAGACAGTGATGGAGTGAATGATGGTGAAAGTTTTTCTTTTTCGGGCCACCCTGCCTTGGTGGGAATCGGCCAGTGTGATAATATATATATATATATATATATATATATATATATATATATATATATATATATATATATATATATATATATATATATATATATATATATATATATATATATATATATATATATATATATATATATATATATATATATATATATATATATATATATATATATATATATAATCTTGCAAACAATCGCAGAGAGGCGATCTTAACAATGCAAGACATGCTACGTGGAGTGGAAATCTTTAACTCAAGTTCTTTCGAACTTCCCAGTTTAACTCAAGTTCTTTCGAACTTCCCAGTGCGTCATCAGGAGCTATGCAAAGTTGCAGGGCAATTGAAGGAGTGAAGGGAAGTTTTCTCCGAGAAGCGCAGTGCGAGTTCGTCACCTACCACAGCCACTCTCGGAATGTGAGCCAACGGTTTGCTGCCGCCCTGCACCACTATCATCCCCATTGAGAATGTTTCCTAACATCTGCAGGTGTAAGGAAACATGCTCAATGTTTCACCAGTGTTGGGATCGATCCATGTGAACAAGTGATATTTTTTTTTTCTCCTGTTTCACATGGATCGATCCCAGCTCGTTTCCTTACTCCTGCTGCTCCTCTTCACCTAACAGTAAGTAGGTACCTGAGTTTTCTATGTACCATATGTTTCTACATAGTATGTCGATAATGTCAGCTAGGTCTCTTATAGTTTTATCATGTTCTTGTAGAAATATGAGATTATTATTATTATATAATTAATAACTTATGTTTATAGAACTTTATCAAGATAAGCTGATAAGGTGTATTTTGAGTAACACCATGCCTATACGTGAACCTTTGCTCTGTATACGGTGTTCTTTGTTCAAACATAAGTGACATCACATATTCTTGTATAAAATCTCTATTGACATCATACATCCTTATCTAAGACTCAGTGACAGCACACAGTGTGATGTCCAGAATTCTAGAGAAAGCGGTGTATTATCAAGTGAAGTATCTTAATGATAAAAATATTCTCTATAGATATTAATCAGGTTTCAAAAGATTTTACTCGACGGATACCTTTCTAATTAATCTGATGGACTATCTGGGAGTTCAAGCGTCGTTAGAGAATTTCTAAGGAATGGTGACAGACTTACAAATGGCTTTCGATACAGTTACCTGTCATTTATGTAAGAAACTACAGCTTTTGGCACATTCTCTGTAGACTGGTGTAAGTCCTACCTGAGAAACAGGAAACATATTGGCAAGATCAATAATACTGAATCCGAACCCCTGCCGATAGCAAGTGAGTTCCCCAAGTTAGTATTCTGGGACCCTTACTATTTTTATATGTGAATGACATGCCCATCAATGTCAAGTTGCATGCAGACGACAGTGATCTGCTAGTCTCTGGTAAAGACGTACAAGATATAGCTAATGCACTATCACAAGAACTAGTCCTGAAGCAAATAGTTAGTAGACAACTGTCACTCCACCTCGGGAAAACAGAAACCATAATTTTTGCCACGAAAAGTAAACTGAAAAAGGTAAATACTTTTAATGTTCAGCGTAATGGGGAACCCATCACTTCAGTATATTCAGTGAAATGTCTGGGAATTCTCTTTGACTCAACCATATCAGGAGAAATGACAGTAAACAATGTAGGAAGAAAAGCGAATACCAAACTAATGTTCTTCTATAGACAGACACAGTGTCTACCTACTGAGGGTCGCAGGACTCTTAGACAATGGTTGAAGATTATTCTTGTTCTTCATGATAAGTAACCAAGGAGGTGAGATCACTGACGTTTACCTACCACTCACTCAAAACATTCGCCTTCCCCAACTCTAAACCACACGGTCCCACATATACAACAAACAGAAATCATAAAGTCAGAATGGCTAGTAGGAATGTATTTGGTTCAAGTGGGGATAATCTAGGAAACAACGTAAGGGGTACTGATTGACTGTAGAATATGTGGTAATATAAGAAAACAAGTATCATGTACAAAGCTAAATACAGCTACAAGCTATATATACATACATACATACATCTATATATATATATATATATATATATATATATATATATATATATATATATATATATATATGCAGATATATATACACCTGACCCACGGACACACCCACATATATAAACCTGACACACACACAGGATGTGGGAGATGATGGAAGGAACTTCCATCATGAGATTTTCGCCTTACAATCGGTAATACACACGTAACAACATGTACCGTATATAATATATGTGTGTGTGTGTGTGTGTGTGTGTGTGTGTGTGTGTGTGTGTGTGTGTGTGTGTGTGTCTGTGTGTGTACTCACCGAATTGTGGTCCTAGTCTTCTAGATAGCTCTGATCGGCATCAGAGATTTCTGGGTTCTTGGACGCCATTATATGTACTTGTGAAGCTGTGTCATCAGTTTGTCTCAACCATCCTGAGACAAAAAAGAAGAATGCTTCCTTAAATTCATACTGCTCTTTTATGCCTTCGTGAAAAATAACAATAATAGTGATATTAATATTATTATTATTATTAATATTATTATTATTAGTAGTAGTAGTAGTAATAGTAGAAGTAGTAGTAATAGTAGTAGTAGTAGTAGTATTTGCGAGTTAACAGACTCTGCTACGTGAAGGCTTCCCTCAGGTCCATGTGTCCACGAGTCCAAATGTGTTCCTTCAGGTATTTTCTCTTTCCCACTCTATCTCTTGCCTTCTCTCTGGTTACCTTCTTCTGAATCATGTTTCAGGTCTCCATCTATGTGCTCCCTGATATCACACTCCCCTCTTCATATTTATTTTTTTGTGTGTGTTTTCGGAAGTTATTTGTGTCCAGACGCCCACCTGTGTCCCCTCAGGTCTGTTTTCCCAGGTCAATGGTTCCCCACTTCCACGAGGTCAGTGGTTGTTGGCCTCTCCCCAGTGACCTTGTTGGATGGTAACTTGATCTTGTCTAGCTGGTCTACTGTCGAGACTGTCCAGGTGGGTGGAATTACAGGAGGGGACACACAGAAAACTGCGTCCTGTAATTACACCCACCAAGACAGATGCTTTTCATTTTATTGCATTTATTTCATAATTTATGTGCACTCACACTAACAATTATGTACACACACACACACACACACACACACACACACACACACACACACAATAATCATAATGTATATTTTGCTCTCGTTTTCGTAATTAAGTTTGGTCATAGTCAGGTGTGGTCATAGTGAGGTGCGGTCAAAGTGAGGTGCGGTCATAGTGAGGTGTGGTCATAGTGAGGTGCGGTTATAGTGAGGTGCGGTCATAGAGAGGTGCGGTCATAAAGAGGTGCGGTCATAGTGAAGTGCGATCATAGAGAGGTGCGGTCATAGTGAGGTGCAGTCATATTGAGGTGCAGTCATCGTGAGGTGCGGTCATAGTGAGGTGCAGTTATATTGAGGTGCAGTCATAGTTAGGTGCAGTCATAGTGAGGTGCAGTCATAGTGAGGTGCGGTCATGCGCTATGTCGAGGAACCTCAGGCTATATCTCCCTACGTTGTGGACCCTCAGGTTATATCTCGCTATGTTGTGGACCCTCAGGTTATATCTCCCTATGCTGTGGATCCTCAGGTTATATCTCCCTATGTTGTGGACCCTCAGGTTATATCTCGCTATGTTGTGGACCGTCAGGTTATATCTCGCTATGTTGTGGACCCTCAGGTTATATCTCCCTATGTTGTGGACCATCAAGTTATATATCCCTATGTTGTGGACCCTCAAGGTATATCTCGCTAAGTCGTTGACGCCAAGGTTGTATCTCGCTATGTTGTGGACCCTCAGGTTATATCTCGCTATGTCGTGGACCCTCAGGTTATATCTCTCTATGTTGTGAACCCTTAGGTTATATCTCGCTATGTCGTGGACCATCAGGGTATATCTCGCTATGGCATGGACCCTCAGGGTATATCTCGCTATGTCGTGGACCGTCAGGGTATATCTCGCTATGTCGTGGACCCTCAGGTTATATCTCGCTATGTTGTGCACCCTCAGGTTATATCTCGCTATGTCGTGGACCCTCATGGTATATCTCGCTATGTCGCGGACCCTCAGGGTATATCTCGCTATGTCGCGGACCCTCAGGGTATATCTCGCTATGTCGTGGACCCTCAGGTCATATCCCGCTATGTCGTCGACCCTCAGGGTATATCTCGCTATGTTGTGACCCTCATGGTATATCTCGCTATGTCGTGGACCCTCAGGTTATATCTCGCAATGTTGTGCACCCACAGGTTATATCTCGCTATGTCGTGGACCCTAAGGGTATATCTCGCTATGTCGTGGACCCTCAGGGTATATCTCACAATGTCGTGGACCCTCAGGGTGTATCTCGCTATGTCGTGGACTCTCAGGGTATATCTCGCTATGTCGTGGACCCTTAGGTTATATTTCGCTATGTCGTGGATCCTCAGGGTATATCTCGCTATGTCGTTGACCCTCAGGGTATATCTCGCTATGACGTGGACCCTCAGGGTATATCTCGCTATGTCGTGGACCCTCAGGGTATATCTCGCTATGTCGTTAACCCTCAGGTTATATCTCGCTATGTCGTGAACCCTCAGGTTATATTTAGATATGTCGAGGACCATCAGGGTATGTCTCGTTATGTAGTGGACCCTCAGGTTATATTTACTTATGTAGTGGACCCTCAGGTTATATCTCGCTATGTCGTGGACCCTCAGGGTATATCTCGCTATGTCGTGGACTCTCAGGGTATATCTCGCTATGTCGTGGACTCTCAGGGTATATCTCGCTATGTCGTGGACTCTCAGGGTATATCTCGCTATGTCGTGGACCCTCAGGTTATATCTCGCTATGTTGTGGACCCTCAGGTTATATCTCGCTGCGTCGTGGACCCTCAGGGTATATCTCGCTATGTTGTGGACCCTCAGGGTATATCTCGCTATATCGTGGACCCTAAGGGTATATCTCGCTATGGCGTGGACCCTCAGGTTATATCTCGTTATGTCGTGGACCCTCAGGGTATATCTCGCTATGTTGTGGACCCTCAGGTTATAATTCGATATGTTGTGGACCCTCAGGGTATATCTCGCGATGTTAACATAAGAATATAAGAACATAAGAACGAAGGAACTCTGCAGCAGGCCTACTGGCCCATGCGAGGCAGGTCCAAGTCTCCTACCGGCTTAAGCCAATGCACCCAACCTAGTCAGGTCAGGTCACATTGACTTAAGGGAGGAACACGGCAACCGTCCTGGTAGCACAAGCTAATCAGGTCCAACTCACACCCACCCACACCCACTCATGTATTTATCCAACCTATTTTTAAAGCTACACAACGTTCTGGCCTCTATAACTGTACTTGGGAGTTTGTTCCACTCATCCACAACTCTATTACCAAACCAGTACTTTCCTATATCCTTCCTGAATCTGAATTTTTCTAACTTAAAACCATTGCTGCGAGTCCTGTCTAGGCTAGATATTTTCAGCACACTATTTACATCCCCTTTATTTATTCCTGTCTTCCATTTATACACCTCAATCATATCCCCCCTAATTCTACGTCTTTCTAGAGAGTGAAGATTCAGGGCCCTTAGTCTATCCTCATAGGGAAGGTTTCTGATACATGGGATCAACTTTGTCATCCTCCTTTGTACATTTTCCAGAGCATTTATATCCATCCTGTAATACGGTGACCAAAACTGTGCAGCATAATCTAAATGAGGCCTAACCAAGGATGTATAGAGTTGAAGAACAACCTGAGGACTCCTATTATTTATGCTTCTTGATATAAAGCCAAGGATTCTATTAGCTTTATTGCGAACACTTATGCACTGTTGTCTTGGTTTCAGATTACTGCTAACCAGTACTCCTAAATCTTTTTCGCAATCCGTAATATTAAGATCTACATTATTTAGTTTATATGTGGCATGGTTATTGTCCTGTCCAACATTTAGAACTTTGCATTTGTCTATATTAAACTGCATCTGCCACTTCTCCGACCACTGCATCAGTCTACTCAAATCTTCCTGGAGTGCTCTAATGTCCTCGTCAGAATGAATTCGACGGCCTATTTTGGTGTCATCGGCAAACTTGCTGATGTCGCTCTTTATGCCCTCATCTATGTCGTTTATGTAGATTGTGAACAGCAGGGGGCCCAACACTGACCCCTGTGGAACACCGCTCGTGACGCTTCTCCACTCTGATTTCTCCCCATTTATGCAAACTCTCTGCTGCCTATTTGTCAACCATGCCTCTATCCAGGAAAAAATTTCTCCTCCTATTCCATGTGCCTTAATTTTCCTCAATAGTCTCTGATGAGGGACCCTGTCAAAAGCCTTACTGAAGTCCATGTACACAATATCATATTCATTACCATGATCTACCTCCTCAAATACCTTAGTGAAAAAAGTTAACAAATTCGTAAGGCAGGAACGCCCCTTTGTAAAACCATGCTGAGATTCGTTGATTAATTTATGCTTTTCAAGGTGGCTACGAACTGCCTCGGCAATTATTGATTCCATAAATTTTCCCACTATGGAGGTTAGGCTTATTGGTCTATAGTTTGAAGCTAAGGACCTGTCACCTGCTTTGAAAATAGGTATCACACATGCCATTTTCCACTTATCTGGCACCATGCCAGTTTGTAGTGATATGTTGAAAAGATTAGCCAAAGGTTTGCTAAGCTCCTCTTTACATTCCTTTAGAACCCTTGCATACAGTTCATCAGGGCCTGGGGATTTGTTAGGTTTTAATTTATCTATTTGCCTAAGGACCATGTCACTTGTGACCCTAATCGTGCACAGTTTATTATCGTCCTGTTCCACATAATTTATCATTTCTGGAATATCGCTGGTATCCTCCTGTGTAAAAACTGAGAGGAAGTATGTGTTAAAAATTCTACACATTTCCTTATCACTGTCAGTGAGCTGACCCGAGGAACTTTTGAGTGGGCCTATCTTGTCCCTGATCTTACTTCCGTATACCTGAAAGAATCCTTTTGGGTTAGTCTTCGAATCTCTTGCAACTTTAACCTCATAATTTCTTTTTGCTTTTCTAATTCCTTTTTTTCATTTCTCTCTTTAACTGAATATATCGATTTCTTAATTGCCCCTCTCCTCTTTTGATTTGCCTATATATGCCTCTCTTTTGACCAATTAGATATTTTAATCTATTGTTCATCCATTTAGGATCATTTTTGTTTGATCTGATTTCCCTATTTGGAACATAATTTGACTGAGCAGCTAGAACTATGCCCTGGAAACGTCATATCGGCATCCATCACAACCTACCTGACCCTTAGTCAGGTCATTCCAGTTCAGCCCACCTTAGTAATTTTTCAGTCCTACGAAATCAGCCAAGCGGAAGTCAGGGACAGAGACTTGATTGCCATTATTAGGGGAATTCCATGATATATTAAAACTGAGTAATTTGTGATCACTTTCCCCAAGCTCATCATTAACCTCAAGATTATTAATTATTGTTTCCCTACTGGCAAGAACCAAGTCAAGGAGGTTATTTCCCCTAGTTGGCTCTGTCACAAACTGTTTTAAAAAACAATCCTGGATCGTATCAAGAAAGTCATCTGACTCTAAATTTCCTGTCAAACTGCTCCAGTCAATCTGTCTATAGTTGAAATCTTCCATTAGCACAACATTTTCGTTTGTAGATGCCTTACAAATTTCGTCCCATAGAAGTTTACTGCACTCCCTATCAAGATTTGGGGCCCTGTAAATCACACCCAAAATTAGTTTTTCTCGGCCCTCGAGAAGCTGTAACCCCTAAGGTTATATCTCGCTATGTTGTGGACCCTCAGGTTATATCTCGCTATGTTGTGAACCCTTAGGTTATATCTCGCTATGTCGTGGACCCTCAGGTCATATCTCGCTATGTCGTGGATCCTCAGGGTATATCTCGCTATGTCGTGGACCCTCAGGGTATGTCTCGCTATGTCGTGGACCCTCAGGGTATATCTCGCTATGTCGTGGACCCTCACGTTATATCTCGCTATGTCGTGGACACTCAGGGTATATCTCACTATGTCGAGGACCCTCACGTTATATATCGCTATGTCGTTGACCCTCAGGGTATATCACGCTATGTTGTGGACCCTCAGGTTACATCTCGATATGTTGTGGACCTTCAGGTTATATCTCGCTATGTTGTAGACCCTAAGGTTATATCTCGCTATGTTGTGGACCCTCAGGTTATATATCGCTATGTTGTGGACCCTCAGGTTACATCTCGCTATGTCGTGGGCCCTCAGGGTACATCTCGCTAGGTCGTGGACCCTCAGGATATATCGCGCTATGTCGTGAACCCTCAGGGTATATCTCGCTATGTCGTGGACTCTCAGGGTATATCTCGCTATGTTGTGGACCCTCAGATTATATTTTGGACCCCTCAGGGTATATCTCGCTATGTTGTAGACCCTAAGGTTATATCGCGCTATGTCGTGGACCCTCAGGTTATATCTCGCTATGTCGTGGACCCTCAGGTCATATCTCGCTATGTCGTGGACCCTCAGGGTATATCTAGCTATGGCGTGGATGCTCAGGGTATATCTCGCTATGTCGTGGACCCTCAGGTTACATCTCGCTATGTTGTGCACCCTCAGGTTATATCTCGCTATGTCGTGGACCCTCAGGGTATATCTCGCTATGTCGTGGACCCTCAGGGTATATCTCGCTATGTCGTGGACCCTCAGGGTATATCTCGCTATGTCGTGGACCCTCACGTTATATCTCGCTATGTCGTGGACCCTCAGGGTATATCTCTCTATGGCGTGGACCCTCACGTTATATCTCGATATGTCGTGGACCCTCAGGGTATATCTCGCTATGTTGTGGACCCTCAGGTTATATATCGCTATGTTGTGAACCCTCAGGTTATATCTCGCTATGTCTTGGAACCTCAGGGTATATCTCGCTATGTCGTGGACCCTCATGGTATATCGCGCTATGTCGTGAACCCTCAGGGTATATCTCGCTATGTCGTGGACTCTCAGGGTATATCTCGCTATGTCGTGGACCCTCAGGTTATTTTTCGCTATATCGTGGATCGTCAGGGTATATCTCGCTATGTCGTGGACCCTCAGGGTATATCTCGCTATGTCGTGGACCCTCAGGTTATATCTCGCTACGTCGTGGACCCTCAGGGTATATCTCGCTATGTCGTGGACCCTCAGGGTATATCTCGCTATGTCGAGAACCCTCAGGTTATATCTCGCTATGTCGTGGACCCTCAGGGTATATCTCGCTATGTCGTGGACCCTCAGGTTATATCTCGCTATGTTGTCGACACTCAGGTTATATCTCGCTATGTCGTGGACCCTCAGGTTATATCTCGCTATGTCGTGGACCCTCAGGGTATATCTCGCTATGTCGTGGAACCTCAGGGTATATCTCGCTATGTCGTGAACCCTCAGGTTATATCTCGCTATGTCGTGGGCCCTAAGGGTATATCTCGCTATGTCGTGGACCCTCAGGTTATATCTAGCTATGTCGTGGACCCTCAGGGTATATCTCGCTATGTCGTGGACCCTCAGGGTATATCTCGCTATGTTTTCGACACCCAGGTTATATCTCGCTATGTCGTGGACCCTCAGGTTATATCTCGCTATGTTGTCGACACTCAGGTTATATCTCGCTATGTCGTGGACCCTCAGGTTATATCTCGCTATGTTGGGGACCCTCAGGTTATATCTCGCTATGTCGTAGACCCTCAGGTTATATCTAGCTATGTCGTGGACCCTCAGTTTATATCTAGCTATGTCGTGGACCCTCAGGATTATATCTAGCTATGTCGTGGACCCTCAGGATTATATCTAGCTATGTCGTGGACCCTCAGAATTATATCTCGCTATGTCGTGGACCCTCAGGATTATATCTCGCTATGTCGTGGACCCTCTGGATTATATCTCGCTATGTCGTGGACCCTCAGGGTATATCTAGCTATGTCGTGGACCCTCAGGATTATATCTAGCTATGTCGTGGACCCTCAGGTTATATCTCGCTATGTCGTGGACCCTCAGGATTATATCTCGCTATGTCGAGGACCCTCAGCGATTATATCTCGCTATGTCGTGGACCCTGATTGTACCCTCAGGTTATATCTCGCTATGTCGTGGACCCTCAGGTTATATCTCGCTATATCGTTGACCCTCAGGTTTATATCTAGCTATGTCGTGGACCCTCAGGTTATATCTAGATATGTCGTGGACCCTCAGGATTATATCTAGCTATGTCGTGGACCCTCATCGCTATGTCGTGGGCCCTATATATCTAGCTATGTCGTGGACCCTCAGGATTATATCTAGCTATGTCGTGGACCCTCAGGGTTATATCTAGCTATGTCGTGGACCCTCAGGATTATATCTAGCTATGTCGTGGACCCTCAGGATTATATCTAGCTATGTCGTGGACCCTCAGGATTATATCTAGCTATGTCGTGGACCCTCAGGTTTTATATCTAGCTATGTCGTGGACCCTCAGGATTATATCTAGCTATGTCGTGGACCCTCAGGATTATATCTCGCTATGTCGTGGACCCTCAGGATTATATCTAGCTATGTCGTGGACCCTCAGGATTATATCTAGCTATGTCGTGGACCCTCAGGATTATATCTAGCTATGTCGTGGACCCTCAGGATTATATCTAGCTATGTCGTGGACCCTCTGGATTATATCTAGCTATGTCGTGGACCCTCAGGATTATATCTAGCTATGTCGTGGACCCTCAGGATTATATCTAGCTATGTCGTGGACCCTCAGGATTATATCTAGCTATGTCGTGGACCCTCAGGATTATATCTAGCTATGTCGTGGACCCTCAGGATTATATCTAGCTATGTCGTGGACCCTCAGGATTATATCTAGCTATGTCGTGGACCCTCAGGATTATATCTAGCTATGTCGTGGACCCTCAGGATTATATCTAGCTATGTCGTGGACCCTCAGGATTATATCTAGCTATGTCGTGGACCCTCAGGATTATATCTAGCTATGTCGTGGACCCTCAGGATTATATCTAGCTATGTCGTGGACCCTCAGGATTATATCTAGCTATGTCGTGGACCCTCAGGATTATATCTAGCTATGTCGTGGACCCTCAGGATTATATCTAGCTATGTCGTGGACCCTCAGGATTATATCTAGCTATGTCGTGGACCCTCAGGATTATATCTCGCTATGTCGTGGACCCTCAGGATTATATCTAGCTATGTCGTGGACCCTCAGGATTATATCTAGCTATGTCGTGGACCCTCAGGATTATATCTAGCTATGTCGTGGACCCTCAGGATTATATCTAGCTATGTCGTGGACCCTCAGGATTATATCTAGCTATGTCGTGGACCCTCAGGATTATATCTAGCTATGTCGTGGACCCTCAGGATTATATCTAGCTATGTCGTGGACCCTCAGGATTATATCTAGCTATGTCGTGGACCCTCAGGATTATATCTAGCTATGTCGTGGACCCTCAGGATTATATCTAGCTATGTCGTGGACCCTCAGGATTATATCTAGCTATGTCGTGGACCCTCAGGATTATATCTAGCTATGTCGTGGACCCTCAGGATTATATCTAGCTATGTCGTGGACCCTCAGGATTATATCTAGCTATGTCGTGGACCCTCAGGATTATATCTCGCTATGTCGTGGACCCTCAGGATTATATCTAGCTATGTCGTGGACCCTCAGGATTATATCTAGCTATGTCGTGGATCCTCAGGTTATATCTCGCTATGTCGTGGACCCTCAGGATTATATCTAGCTATGTCGTGGACCCTCAGGATTATATCTAGCTATGTCGTGGACCCTCAGGATTATATCTCGCTATGTCGTGGACCCTCAGGATTATATCTAGCTATGTCGTGGACCCTCAGGATTATATCTCGCTATGTCGTGGACCCTCAGGATTATATCTAGCTATGTCGTGGACCCTCAGGATTATATCTAGCTATGTCGTGGACCCTCAGGATTATATCTCGCTATGTCGTGGACCCTCAGGATTATATCTAGCTATGTCGTGGACCCTCAGGATTATATCTCGCTATGTCGTGGACCCTCAGGATTATATCTCGCTATGTCGTGGACCCTCAGGATTATATCTAGCTATGTCGTGGACCCTCAGGATTATATCTAGCTATGTCGTGGACCCTCAGGATTATATCTCGCTATGTCGTGGACCCTCAGGATTATATCTAGCTATGTCGTGGACCCTCAGGATTATATCTAGCTATGTCGTGGACCCTCAGGATTATATCTAGCTATGTCGTATGATTATATCTCTATGTCGTGGACCCTCAGGATTATATCTAGCTATGTCGTGGACCCTCAGGATTATATCTAGCTATGTCGTGGACCCTCAGGATTATATCTAGCTATGTCGTGGACCCTCAGGATTATATCTAGCTATGTCGTGGACCCTCAGGATTATATCTAGCTATGTCGTGGACCCTCAGGATTATATCTAGCTATGTCGTGAACCCTCAGGATTATATCTAGCTATGTCGTGGACCCTCAGGATTATATCTAGCTATGTCGTGGACCCTCAGGATTATATCTAGCTATGTCGTGGACCCTCAGGATTATATCTAGCTATGTCGTGGACCCTCAGGATTATATCTAGCTATGTCGTGGACCCTCAGGATTATATCTAGCTATGTCGTGGACCCTCAGGATTATATCTAGCTATGTCGTGGACCCTCAGGATTATATCTAGCTATGTCGTGGACCCTCAGGATTATATCTATTATGTATCTATGTCTAGCTATGTCGTTGACCCTCAGGATTATATCTAGCTATGTCGTGGACCCTCAGGATTATATCTCTAGCTATGTCGTGGACCCTCAGGATTATATCTAGCTATGTCGTGGACCCTCAGGATTATATCTAGCTATGTCGTGGACCCTCAGGATTATATCTAGCTATGTCGTGGACCCTCAGGATTATATCTAGCTATGTCGTGGACCCTCAGGATTATATCTAGCTATGTCGTGGACCCTCAGGATTATATCTAGCTATGTCGTGGACCCTCAGGATTATATCTAGCTATGTCGTGGACCCTCAGGATTATATCTCGCTATGTCGTGGACCCTCAGGATTATATCTAGCTATGTCGTGGACCCTCAGGATTATATCTAGCTATGTCGTGGACCCTCAGGATTATATCTCGCTATGTCGTGGACCCTCAGGATTATATCTAGCTATGTCGTGGACCCTCAGGATTATATCTCGCTATGTCGTGGACCCTCAGGATTATATCTAGCTATGTCGTGGACCCTCAGGATTATATCTAGCTATGTCGTGGACCCTCAGGATTATATCTAGCTATGTCGTGGACCCTCAGGATTATATCTAGCTATGTCGTGGACCCTCAGGATTATATCTAGCTATGTCGTGGACCCTCAGGATTATATCTAGCTATGTCGTGGACCCTCAGGATTATATCTAGCTATGTCGTGGACCCTCAGGATTATATCTAGCTATGTCGTGGACCCTCAGGATTATATCGCTATGTCGTGGACCCTCAGGATTATATCTAGCTATGTCGTGGACCCTCAGGATTATATCTAGCTATGTCGTGGACCCTCAGGATTATATCTAGCTATGTCGTGGACCCTCAGGATTATATCTAGCTATGTCGTGGACCCTCAGGATTATATCTAGCTATGTCGTGGACCCTCAGGATTATATCTAGCTATATCAGGATTATATCTAGCTATGTCGTGGACCCTCAGGATTATATCTAGCTATGTCGTGGACCCTCAGGATTATATCTAGCTATGTCGTGGACCCTCAGGATTATATCTAGCTATGTCGTGGACCCTCAGGATTATATCTAGCTATGTCGTGGACCCTCAGGATTATATCTAGCTATGTCGTGGACCCTCAGGATTATATCTAGCTATGTCGTGGACCCTCAGGATTATATCTAGCTATGTCGTGGACCCTCAGGATTATATCTAGCTATGTCGTGGACCCTCAGGATTATATCTAGCTATGTCGTGGACCCTCAGGATTATATCTAGCTATGTCGTGGACCCTCAGGATTATATCTAGCTATGTCGTGGACCCTCAGGATTATATCTAGCTATGTCGTGGACCCTCAGGATTATATCTCGCTATGTCGTGGACCCTCAGGATTATATCTAGCTATGTCGTGGACCCTCAGGATTATATCTCGCTATGTCGTGGACCCTCAGGATTATATCTCGCTATGTCGTGGACCCTCAGGGATTATATCTAGCTATGTCGTGGACCCTCAGGATTATATCTCGCTATGTCGTGGACCCTCAGGTTATATCTAGCTATGTCGTGGACCCTCAGGATTATATCTCGCTATGTCGTGGACCCTCAGGATTATATCTCGCTATGTCGTGGACCCTCAGGTTATATCTCGCTATGTCGTGGACCCTCAGGTATATCTCGCTATGTCGTGGACCCTCAGGTTATATCTCGCTATGTCGTGGACCCTCAGGTTATATCTCGCTATGTCGTGGACCCTCAGGATTATATCTCGCTATGTCGTGGACCCTCAGGATATATCTCGCTATGTCGTGGACCCTCAGGATTATATCGTGCTATGTTGTGGACCCTCAGGATTATATCTCGCTATGTCGTGGACCCTCAGGTTATATCTAGCTATGTCGTGGACCCTCAGGATTATATCTAGCTATGTCGTGGACCCTCAGGATTATATCTCGCTATGTCGTGGACCCTCAGGGTATATCTAGCTATGTCGTGGACCCTCAGGATTATATCTAGCTATGTCGTGGACCCTCAGGTTATATCTCGCTATGTCGTGGACCCTCAGGTTATATCTAGCTATGTCGTGGACCCTCAGGATTATATCTAGCTATATCTCTAGCTATGTCGTGGACCCTCAGGATTATATCTAGCTATGTCGTGGACCCTCAGGATTATATCTAGCTATGTCGTGGACCCTCAGGATTATATCTAGCTATGTCGTGGACCCTCAGGATTATATCTAGCTATGTCGTGGACCCTCAGGATTATATCTAGCTATGTCGTGGACCCTCAGGATTATATCTAGCTATGTCGTGGACCCTCAGGATTATATCTAGCTATGTCGTGGACCCTCAGGATTATATCTAGCTATGTCGTGGACCCTCAGGATTATATCTAGCTATGTCGTGGACCCTCAGGATTATATCTAGCTATGTCGTGGACCCTCAGGATTATATCTCGCTATGTCGTGGACCCTCAGGATTATATCTCGCTATGTCGTGGACCCTCAGGATTATATCTCGCTATGTCGTGGACCCTCAGGATTATATCTAGCTATGTCGTGGACCCTCAGGATTATATCTCGCTATGTCGTGGACCCTCAGGATTATATCTAGCTATGTCGTGGACCCTCAGGATTATATCTAGCTATGTCGTGGACCCTCAGGATTATATCTAGCTATGTCGTGGACCCTCAGGATTATATCTAGCTATGTCGTGGACCCTCAGGATTATATCTCGCTATGTCGTGGACCCTCAGGATTATATCTAGCTATGTCGTGGACCCTCAGGATTATATCTAGCTATGTCGTGGACCCTCAGGATTATATCTAGCTATGTCGTGGACCCTCAGGATTATATCTCGCTATGTCGTGGACCCTCAGGTTATATCTAGCTATGTCGTGGACCCTCAGGTTATATCTAGCTATGTCGTGGACCCTCAGGATTATATCTAGCTATGTCGTGGACCCTCAGGATTATATCTAGCTATGTCGTGGACCCTCAGGATTATATCTAGCTATGTCGTGGACCCTCAGGATTATATCTAGCTATGTCGTGGACCCTCAGGATTATATCTCGCTATGTCGTGGACCCTCAGGTTATATCTAGCTATGTCGTGGACCCTCAGGATTATATCTAGCTATGTCGTGGATCCTCAGGTTATATCTCGCTATGTCGTGGACCCTCAGGTTATATCTAGCTATGTCGTCTCTAGGATTATATCTCGCTATGTCGTGGACCCTCAGGATTATATCTAGCTATGTCGTGGACCCAGGACTATATATAGCTATGTCGTGGACCCTCAGGATTATATCTAGCTATGTCGTGGACCCTCAGGATTATATCTCGCTATGTCGTGGACCCTCAGGATTATATCTAGCTATGTCGTGGACCCTCAGGATTATATCTAGCTATGTCGTGGACCCTCAGGATTATATCTAGCTATGTCGTGGACCCTCAGGATTATATCTAGCTATGTCGTGGACCCTCAGGATTATATCTCGCTATGTCATGAACCCTCAGGCTATATCTCGCTATGTCATTGACCCTCAGGCTATATCTCGCTATGTCGTGGACCCTCAGGTTATATCTAGCTATGTCGTGGACCCTCAGGATTATATCTAGCTATGTCGTGGACCCTCAGGATTATATCTCGCTATGTCGTGGATCCTCAGGATATATCTCACTATGTCGTGGATCCTCAGGATATATCTCACTATGTCGTGGATCCTCAGGATATATCTCGCTATGTCGTGGATCCTCAGGTTATATCTCGCTATGTCGTGGACCCTCAGGATTATATCTAGCTATGTCGTGGACCCTCAGGATTATATCTCGCTATGTCGTGGACCCTCAGGTTATATCTAGCTATGTCGTGGACCCTCAGGTTATATCTCGCTATGTCGTGGACCCTCAGGTTATATCTCGCTATGTCGTGGACCCTCAGGTTATATCTAGCTATGTCGTGGACCCTCAGGTTATATCTCGCTATGTCGTGGACCCTCAGGTTATATCTAGCTATGTCGTGGACCCTCAGGTTATATCTCGCTATGTCGTGGACCCTCAGGTTATATCTAGCTATGTCGTGGACCCTCAGTTTATATCTAGCTATGTCGTGGACCCTCAGGTTATATCTAGCTATGTCGTGGACCCTCAGGTTATATCTCGCTATGTCGTGGACCCTCAGGTTATATCTCGCTATGTCGTGGACCCTCAGGTTATATCTCGCTATGTCGTGGACCCTCAGGTTATATCTCGCTATGTCGTGGACCCTCAGGTTATATCTCGCTATGTCGTGGACCCTCAGGTTATATCTCGCTATGTCTTGGACCCTCAGGTTATATCTCGCTATGTCGTGGACCCTCAGGGTATATCTCGCTATGTCGTGGACCCTCAGGGTATATCTCGCTAAGTCTTGGACCCTCAGTGTATATCTCGCTATGTCGTGGACCCTCAGGGTATATCTCGCTACGTCGTGGACCCTCAGGGTATATCTCGCTATGTCGTGGACCCTCAGGTTATATCTAGCTATGTCGTGGACCCTCAGGTTATATCTCGCTATGTCGTTGACCCTCCGGGTATATCTGGCTATGTCGCGGACCCTCAGGTTATATCTCGCTACGTCGTGGACCCTCAGGAGATATCTCGCATTGTCGTGGACCCTCAATGTATATCTCGTTATGTTGTGGACCCTCAGGTTATATCTCGCTATGTCGTGGACCCTCAGGTTATATCTCGCTATGTCGTGGACCCTCAGGTTGTATCTCGCTATGTCGTGGACCCTCAGGTTATATCTCGCTATGTCGTGAACCCTCAGGTTATATCTCGCTATGTCGTGAACCCTCAGGCTATATCTCGCTATGTCATGGACCCTCAGGCTATATCTCGCTATGTCGTGTACCCTCCGGCTATATCTCGCTATGTCGTGGACCCTCAGGTTATATCACGCTATGTCGTGTACCCTCAGGTTATATCTGGCTATGTCGTGGACCCTCAGGGTATATCTCGCTATGTCGTGGACCCTCAGGGTATATCTCGCTATGTCGTGGACCCTCAGGGTATATCTGGCTATGTCGTGGACCCTCAGGGTATATCTGGCTATGTCGTGGACCCTCAGGGTATATCTGGCTATGTCGTGGACCCTCAGGGTATAGCTGGTTATGTCGTGGACCCTCAGGGTATATCTCGCTATGTCGTGGACCCTCAGGGTATATCTGGCTATGTCGTGGACCCTCAGGGTATATCTCGCTATGTCGTGGACCCTCAGGGTATATCTCGCTATGTCGTGGACCCTCAGGGTATATCTCGCTATGTCGTGGACCCTCAGGGTATATCTCGCTATGTCGTGGACCCTCAGGGTATATCTCGCTATGTCGTGGACCCTCAGGGTATATCTGGCTATGTCGTGGACCCTCAGGGTATATCTCGCTATGTCGTGGACCCTCAGGGTATATCTCGCTATGTCGTGGACCCTCAGGGTATATCTCGCTATGTCGTGGACCCTCAGGGTATATCTGGCTATGTCGTGGTCCCTCAGGGTATATCTGGCTATGCCATGGACCCTCAGATTATATCTGGCTATGTCGTGGACCCTCATGGTATATCTGGCTATATCGTGGACCCTCAGGGTATATCTAGCTATGTCGTGGACTCTCAGGGTATATCTGGCTATGCCATGGACCCTCAGGGTATATCTTGCTATGTCGTGGACCCTCAGGTTATATCTGGCTATGTCGTGGACCCTCAGGGTATATCTGGCTATGTCCTTGACCCTCAGGGTATATCTGGCTATGTCGTGGACCCTCAGGGTATATCTGGCTATGTCGTTGACCCTCAGGGTATATCTGGCTATGGCGTGGACCGTCAGGGTATATCTGGCTATGTCGTGGACCCTCAGGGTATATCTGGCTATGTCGTGGACCTTCTATCAAGCAAGGGGCGAGAACTCCATTTCCTCGTATCAAGTTTCCATCAACAAGATTTATTTTTATTTTCTCAAAGTTATATTTAGTTACTTAAATTTTCCGCTGTTCAGAGCGGCATAGCTCCAGTTCCTGGTATCAAGACTTTTAAATGTGAAAAGATCCCCATTTCCTCGGATCAAAACTGCGTCATCAGGATTTTTTTATATTTTCTCAAGAGCCGAGTGAGTGTAATGTGGAGTTTGTTGTCCCTAGAGTTTAAGACTCTAGGCGACATGATATTTTAGTTTTCTGTCATATAGATAAGGTACGCTTCTGAGGTCCCAAAGCTGATCCTTGAAGGTGATAAGCTACAGCTCTTGGTTTCTTCGTTAAACAAATTCAAGCTCCTGGACCCAACGGGGAAAAATTACCTAGGATAACCCTCCCCAAAAATATCGAAGTGCCTTAATTACGTCTCGTGGGTCTCTTTGAAAGGGTAACAAGTTTTACAGCTCCTGACCCCTTATGAGACAAGTCCCACTCAAATCCAACCCCTCCCACTCATGTACTTATCCAACCTAAATTTGAAACTACCCAGAGTCCCAGCCTCAATAACCCAACTAGGTAGACTGTTCCACTCATCTACTACCCTATTTCCAAACCAATACTCTCCTATGTCCTTTCTAAATCTAAACTTATCTAATTTAAATCCATTACTGCGGGTTCTCTCTTGGAGAGACATCCTCAAGACCTTATTAATATCCCCTTTATTAATACCTATCTTCCACTTATACACTTCGATCAGGTCTCCCCTCATTCTTCGTCTAACAAGTGAATGTAACTTAAGAGTCTTCAATCTTTCTTCATAAGGAAGATTTCTAATGCTATGTATTAATTTAGTCATCCTACGCTGAATGTTTTCTAACGAATTTATATCCATTCTGTAATATGGAGACCAGAACTGAGCTGCATAATCTAGGTGAGGCCTTACTAATGATGTATAAAGCTGCAGTATGACCTCTGGACTTCTGTTGCTTACACTTCTTGATATAAATCCCAGTAATCTATTTGCCTTTTTACGTACGCTTAGGCATTGCTGTCTTGGTTTAAGGTTGCTGCTCACCATAACCCCCAAGTCCTTTTCGCAATCTGTAGGGCTAAGTTCTACATCATTTAACTTATAAGTACTAGGGTTATGGGCACTCCCAAGCTTCAGAACCTTGCATTTATCTACATTGAACTGCATCTGCCACTTTTCTGACCAAGAGTAGAGTTTGTTTAAATCCTCCTGAAGTTCTATAACATCTACGTTTGAATCAATTATCCTACCTATCTTTGTGTCATCGGCGAATTTGCTCATATCACTAGTAATTCCCTCATCAAGATCATTGATATATATTATAAACAACAACGGGCCCAAGACTGATCCCTGTGGAACGCCACTTGTTACAGATCCCCACTCGGATTTAACCCCATTTATGGACACTCTCTGCTTCCTGTCAGTGAGCCATGACTCGATCCACGAGAGCACTTTTCCCCCAATGCCATGAGCTGCCATTTTCTTTAACAGTCTATGGTGCGGAACTCTATCAAAAGCCTTACTAAAATCTAAGTAAATAATATCAAATTCTTTATCGTGGTCAACAGCCTCAAAAGCTTTACTGAAGAAAGTTAATAAATTAGTTAGACAAGACCGTCCTCTTGTGAATCCATGCTGAGTATCATTAATCAAGCTATGCTTATCGAGATGGCTTCTTATAATCTCAGCTATAATTGACTCTAGTAATTTGCCTATAATTGAGGTCAGGCTTATTGGGCGGTAATTTGACGGTAACGACTTGTCCCCTGTTTTAAAAATAGGAATTACATTAGCCATCTTCCACATATCAGACACTACACCTGTTTGAAGAGATAAATTAAAAATATTAGTTAATGGTTCACAGAGTTCCATTTTGCATTCCTTAAGAACCCTTGAAAAATACTCATCAGGACCCGGCGACTTATTTTGCTTCAGTCTGTCTATCTGCTTCACAACCATTTCACTAGTGACTGTGATGTTACATAATTTATCTTCTTCTAGCCCACTATAAAAATTAATTACTGGAATATTGTTAGTATCTTCCTGTGTAAAATCTGAGAGAAAATAATTATTAAAAATCGAGCACATTTCATTCTCTTTGTCAGTAAGGTGCCCATAGTTATTTTTAAGGGGACCTATCATATCTCTAACTTTTGTTCTATAGACCTGGAAAAAACTTTTTGGGTTAGTTTTAGAATCCCTAGCAACTTTAATTTCATAGTCCCTTTTAGCTTTTCTTATCCCCTTTTTAATGTCCCACTTAATGTCAATATACTGATTCATAAGATGACCCTCACCTCTTTTGATACGCCTATAAATTCCTTTCTTATGCCCTAGTAGATATTTGAGCCTATTATTCATCCATTTTGGGTCATTTCTATTTGATCTAATTTCTTTATATGGGATAAACGTTCTTTGAGCAGCATGTATAGTGTTCAGAAAACTGTCATATTGATAGCTCACTTCGTTACCCCAGTCAACAGATGATAAGTGTTCTCTAAGCCCATCGTAATCTGCTAAGCGAAAATCTGGGACTGTTACTGAGTTATCGCTACTATCGTACTTCCATTCGATGCTAAATGTAATTGATTTGTGGTCGCTAGCACCCAGTTCCTCTGAAATTTCTAAATTATTAACAAGGGATTCATTGTTTGCCATAACTAAGTCAAGCAGGTTATTTCCCCTTGTAGGTTCTGTCACAAACTGCTTCAAAAAACAATCCTGAACTACTTCTAAGAAGTCGTATGATTCTAAATTCCCAGTCAAGAAATTCCAATCAATATGACTAAAGTTAAAGTCTCCTAGAATTACTACATTATCGTGCCTTGTGGCCTTAACAATTTCCTCCCATAGTAGTCTCCCTTGGTCCCTATCTAAGTTTTGGGGACGGTATATCACTCCTAAAATCAGTTTTTCATGCCCCTCTGAAAATTCTATCCAAACAGACTCTGTATATGTTACTTCAGACTTAATACCCGTTTTTATGCAACAGTTCAAGCGATCTCGGACATACAATGCCACCCCACCCCCCTTTCCGATACTTCTATCTACTTGGAACAATTTAAAACCCTGAATATGACATTCCGCAGGCATGTCCCTACTTTTTGAATTAAACCACATCTCAGTTAAGGCAAATACATCAATGTTACCTGCACTAGCAACTAATCTCAACTCGTCCATCTTATTCCTAGCACTACGGCAATTAGCATAATAAACATTGAAAGACTCTCCTTTCTCTTTACCCTTCCTGCTCATTTCTGTTTTTCTACTAAACCTATTACTGTCCTTATCACCCAAAGTCCCTGGCTTTTCAATATCTACCTCGTTTTGCTTATTACTAGTTCCCCTAGAACTCGTAATATTACTACACTGGGACTTCACTGTTTTCCTGCCAAAACCCATACCACTAACTATTCCTAGTTTAAAGTCCTAACTGCTCCCTCCACTGCAGTTGCCAGTGCTACCACCCCAGACCTAGATAAGTGAACCCCATCCCTGGCATACATGTCATTTCTGCCATAGAAGAGGTCCCAGTTGTCAATGAATGTTACTGCATTTTCCTTACAGTATTTGTCCAGCCAGCAATTGACACCAATTGCCCTGGACAACCATTCATTTCCAACTCCTCTCCTTGGCAAAATACCACATATGACAGGGTTCCCACCCTTACTCCTAATTATTTCTATTGCTGACCTATACCTGCTAATCAGGTCTTCACTACTACGTCTGCCAACATCGTTGCCTCCAGCACTGAGACAGATAATAGGATTGCTCCCATTACCTCTCATGATGTCATCCAGACGGCTAACAATATCCTCCATCCCAGCCCCAGGAAAGCAAACTCTCTGTCACCTACTCCTGTCCTTCAAGCAGAACGCCCTATCCATATACCTAACTTGGCTATCCCCAACAACAACAATATTCTTACCTTCCTTGGTGTCGTTCGTCGTGATGTTCCCAGTAGTCGACTCACATTCGTCGGGTAGCACTGAGAATGTATTAGATGTTTCCACAACAGTTTCCAC
This sequence comes from Cherax quadricarinatus, assembly GCF_038502225.1. Taxonomy (NCBI): domain Eukaryota; kingdom Metazoa; phylum Arthropoda; class Malacostraca; order Decapoda; family Parastacidae; genus Cherax; species Cherax quadricarinatus. The sequence continues at coordinate 64,505,952 of NC_091292.1, forward strand.
GGCAGTCTCTTTCTTCTTCATCGTTTCTACCTTTCCATTCGTCTTCTTGATCGTCAACTTCGTTCCCTGCTGTCCAGCCACTGACCAGTTTCCCTTCTTGACCTGAGGACTCAAAACAGGAGGACTACTACGAATCTTCTTGTTTTCCTCGGTCAGTCGCCGAATCTCCATCTTCGCCAACCTCAATTCTTCCTTAAGCTGTTGGTAAAGTTGCTCGATGGAGGGCATCTTGCTTCAATTCGTAGAGAGCGCGCAAACAGGTCTTCATTCTAAGTCTCTTTGCACCATTCATCCATCCGTCCTTATATCTACTGCATATATACCTTGACGTACATCTTTCAGGTTATATACACTGAGAACTATTTATGTCAGCGACTACAGGCAAAGATTGAGATCTTCCCGTATATACACTGAAACGTGTTCTCTCTCAGAATACTGTAAACAGTTTCCTTTAATCCCTATTTAAGGGTTTTTAAAATATCTTCACTAGTGAAACCTAATGAAACAAATATTTTTTTATGCTTTATTAAAACCAATTCATAAAAATAAACTAAGAACTAGTCAGTAATTATTTTGTAAAACTCGTGTAAACACAAAAATCTGAGAATTATCTTTTATATATTACCCAATTATTATTGTTATTACTTTTATAACTATTATTCATTTTATTATTATTACCTGTATATTTAAACATAACCAGTTAGCTTATGTTGTCATTGTATCACTGCATCGATCACTCACTCTAAACAATTCTCAGTATTTATATTCTTTACCGATTAAATCGTCGCCCATTGAATGCAGATACTCTTACCTAATACTTAAGTTCCCTGCTCACTCAGGTTTACTCTTTCGTTTGTTACACATTCATTATACTTAAACCCTTTACCTGCTCACCCATCCATTACCTACTATTAACCCCATTACCCATTATTTCCCACACATGTCCTCACCAGGACGTGCCAGCTCTGTGCCGAGGATTCCACATTGGTTGTAATGACGCAGATTTTATCAACGTTCGTATATAAACATATCAGAGGAAGACGCCCATTAAACACACATGATGAAGCTAAGAACATGACTGAGTAACTGACAAAGAAAGTAACAGATGTGAGGAAGGTGACAGATGTGAGGAAGGTGACAGATGTGTGGAAGGTGACAGATGTGTGGAAGGTGACAGGTGTGTGGAAGGTGATAGACAAACGGAAACATAGCTCTTCATCTGTTGTATTTATACATCTCTGCTTTACATGGTTACTATGAGTGTATAATTATTATTATATTGCACTGTAAGATACGTGTTGTGTGTGTGTGTGTGTGTGTGTGTGTGTGTGTGTGTGTGTGTGTGTGTGTGTGTGTGTGTGTGTGTGTGTGTGTGTGTGTGTGTGTGTGTCTGTGTCTGTGTGTGTGTGTGTGTGTCTGTGTCTGTGTGTGTGTGTGTGTGTGTGTGTGTGTGTGTGTGTGTGTGTGTGTGTGTGTGTGTGTGTGTGTGTGTGTGTGTGTGTGTGTGAGTGTGTGTCTGTGTGTGTGTGTGTGTGTGTGTGTGTGTGTGTGTGTGTGTGTCTCTGTGTGTGTGTGTGTGTCTGTGTGTGTGTGTGTGTGTGTGTGTGTGTGTGTGTGTGTGTGTGTGTGTGTGTGTGTGTGTGTGTGTGTGTGTGTGTGAGTGTGTGTCTGTGTTTTGTGTGTGTTCCTAGTCACAAAAAGCCCACATTATTAAGTTATTTATTTATTTTTTAATAAACAGGAAAAAGTTATGCATCTATGACTTCCACCATGTTGGGACCTCTCATCCACTTTACTGACAATGTTTTTAAACTTTTATTTGAGAAACCAAAATTATATATTGTACACTCTATATTTAATGTTAGTTTAGCCAAGTCATCGACTAAACCATGCTCATGCATGACTGTGTCAGAAGGAATCTACAAAATGCTAATCCCATGATATTAATAATTTGCGTGCACCTGTCTGGATTCATGCACAGTCGTATAACATTTTGATCTCTATATTTAGAGCTGTTAGTAAAGATAAGGATGTAGAAACAATTAAACTTACTGTAGTTGTAGCTTCTAAAAGTTTGAATGCGTGGGACCCCAGTTTTTAATTCTGTGTAAGTATGTATCATGGCACTATAATCTTGGTTTACAATACTGCAATGCTCACCTACCCAGTAATGTTGACGCGAATAATATTCTTTTAAGAGCTAAATCCGCATGTATCAATGTTAATAACATGACTGAGTTGTGCAAGTGTGTTATTACGATATTTTTTAAAGTCGCTATATCAGCTCGTTTCAAAGCCTAGCCGTATCTAAGATAAAATAATATCCCCTAGGATGTCACTTACAATAGTCGACTAACATCCAGATACTTATTTTTAGTTGAATAGCAGCAGCAGGCTTACTGCTGGGTAAATAAGGGCATCAAGAGTAAGGAAATATGCTCTAAGTTTCCATCCGTGCCGAGTACCAAACCACGGATAATCAGTATGTGAAGTGAGTGCGCTACCATCCTAGCTACAGGATACCTAACTGGCTCCTATTCTGTAGATAAATACTTGCGAGGGCCTAGCCTAAACTGAAAGCTCTCTATTCTGAAGAACAGTGTCCGATATCATAAGTATAGCGATTTCCTTCTTTCAACCATAATGAGTCAGTCCTTTGCCTGTCCACAAGATGTTCATTAACACAGTCTTTAAGTTACTGAAGTATTCTTTCTCATGACCCTTGCAAGAAATTGTATAATACAAACCTTGGTAATGAATCCTACAATTGCTTTAAGAAGATATGGAAACACAAGGATAAATTAATTACAAAACGGAAAGGTTTTCTAATAAATATGTCCTAGTGTTTGCTCAGGTGTTTTTAAACCAAGGGATGGTATATACACCTGCAGAATGTTGTTCGTGTGTGGGTGTGTGTGTGCGTGTGTGGGTGTGTGTGTGTGGGTGTGTGTGAGGGTGTGTGTGTGGGTGTGTGTGAGGGTGTGTGTGTGTGTGTTGGTGTGTGTGTGTGTGGGTGTGTGTGTGTGGGTGTGCGTCCTTGTGTGTATGCATATATTTGTACGCTCGTGTGCACATGTCCGTGCGTGCGCCCTCGTGTGTGTATGTGCGCGCGCGCTAGTGTGGGTGTATGAACCACTTAATATTTGTATTTATAACTCATTACAATTGTGACCAGGTGTGGACGTATCAGTGGTTCATTACTTTGTAATTTGCTCATGACTGTAACCGTGTATAGGAGTGAAGCTGATTCATTACCTCTGTAACTTGTCATGATTGTGACCAGATCCACCTGGAGTTCATTACCTTTGTAACTAGTTCAGCTATCATAACTTTGGGGTCCAGTCACTGGACCCATTATGTACCTTTGTAATCTTTTGACTACCGCCCACAGGATGGGTATGGGGTGCATAATAAAGATATTAAACTAAAGTGTGTGTGTGTGTGTGTGTGTGTGTGTGTGTGTGTGTGTGTGTGTGTGTGTGTGTGTGTGTGTGTGTGTGTGTGTGGTGTGTGTGTGACTCAACAATCAATATTTGCACCAATAACTCATTACAGTTGTGACCGGGTGTGGAAGTGTGAATTGCTCATTACTCTATAATTTGTTCATGATTGTAGCATGTATAAACGTAAGTAACCATTCTACAGAATTCAGTACCTTTGTAACTTGTGAGCTCATTATCTTTGTACCTAGTTCAGCTATCAAAACTTTGGGGGCCCAGTCCCTGGACCCATTACGTACCTCTGTAATCTGTAAATACCTTTGTAACTAGTCATGATTGTGACCAGACCTACCTGGAGTTCATTACCTTTGTAAATTGTGAGTTCATTGCCTTTGTAAATTGTGAGTTCATTACCTTTGTAAATTGTGAGTTCATTACCTCTGTAACTTGCTCAGCTATCAAAACTTTGGAGTCCAGTCCCTGGACCAATTATGTACCTCTGTAATCTTTTGACTATGCCCACAGGATGGGTATGGGGTGCATAATAAACATAAACTAAGAATGTTGTTCTCTCAAGGAAAATTGCTTAACGCCAGTAAGAGGCTTTTGATCCAAGAAATTGGAATTTTCTTGTTCTTCAGCGCATCGATGTTTATTGCCCCCAATTTCCATAGGAGTTTTATGACCTGGTAGAGGGGGCATTGACCCCAAGAAACGTTCATCATATTTACTTCAATTACGTTGTATGAAATCAATATACTACGTTTCGCCCACGCAGTGGGCTTTATTAAGTCACAAACAGATCTACCTGAGCAGAGTGTACATGAGTATATATAAGGAACATCGTGAAGCAAAGAGTCAGGTGGGGAATTCTGAGAAGTGGTTGTATTTGAGAAGGACTTGCACGGAATGGGTAAATAAGTTTATTGATTTGTAAGGATAACGATGCAGAAGTTTCTTGGTAATCGGTTCAGCTACGTTGTAAAGGCCGTTATTCTAGTTGAAATTGTTGGATATACAGATGAGTGATGAATCTAAGACCCTGCGACTCTCAGTGTCTTCTTTCTTGGCGATGAGTCTTGCGTCTCTTTAGCTGATTAAATGGTTGTAAAACTATCGGTGTAAAACACAGTCATTCCTCAACTCGTTCATTCTGCCTTTGTATTCGTGTTCTAAAATTCGTGTTTGGAGGTCTCTGGATATCTCATATACATATAATTGGTTGCAATCGTTGCAAGGGATAACGTATACCTCTGCAGAGGGAGATATAAGAGTGTCGCCAACACCACGGAGCCAGTGAATGAAGAGGGAATAATGGAGAAAAATCACTTGGCTTCTAGATGTTCCATATATAGGTTCACTAAGACATCAGTAAGTGGGGAACCCATTGGGAGTTCAAAAGTCTGTTATAAAAGATAATTTTTCCAAAGAGGAAAAATATAAAAGCGAAACACAAATCAGCAAGGTCGACGAAATCGCTGGCTGAAACAGGAAGGTCGAGAGAGTCGTCAATATTCCGGCACAGATCAGTGGCCTGTGTTATGGGTACCCCCTCTCCAGGAGACGCCTTCTTCCTCAAGTGACGTCCGGCTTCCCAGGTGACGCCTCTTCCCAAGGTGACGTCACTTTCCAGAAGTTTGGTCTTCCTTCCAAGGGTCCATCCCTTTATACCCTGCAATGACGTCACTTGTTGATATAATAACCCTTTAGCATTTACTCTTCGCCGTCGTTCCTGTCGTTAACTCCGCTCTCCCGCCGTCGTTCCTGTCGTTAACTCTGCTCTCCCGCCGTCGTTCCTGTCGTTAACTCCGCTCTCCCGCCGTCGTTCCTGTCGTTAACTCCACTCTCCCGCCGTCGTTCCTGTCGTTAACTCCGCTCTCCCGCCGTCGTTCCTGTCGTTAACTCCGCTCTCCCGCTTCTTCACTTTCTCTTTCTCCAAGATTCCTCCCATCACTTTTCTTCCTATCTTTCTCTTCCCATCATCATTCCTTTTCCCTCTACTTTTTTACTCGCTTTCTCTTCCTACGTCTCCTGCTCCTCCTCTTCCTCCTCCCCTTCCTCTTGTAATATTCTTACTTCCCTCTTCCCTTCACATCGGCAGATGGATAATTAACTTTCTAACTAATAGAACCCGAAGTAAAATAGTAAACCGAGTAAAACCAGGGGAAGCTACAGTGAAGAACTTTGTTCCTCAAGGCACGATACTTCCCACACTTCTCTTACTTATTCTCATTGCTGACATTCAATGAGACGTAAAAAATAGCACCGTATAATCTTTTACATATTATTCTATAATATTAATGAGAGTGGCATCCATATAAGAGACGGCAAGCCTCCGCAAGTCTTCTATTAGGCTACTGACAATAAAATGTTCAATGAGGATAAATTTCAGTTAGTGTGTTACGGAATGACTGAGGAAATAAAAAGAGAATCAAAGTACAAGACACAGTTAGATCACTGAAACGAGCATAAGTCTAATGTGAGAGATCTGGGAGTGATAATGTCAGATTTCGCATTCAAGGGGCACAATAATGTCGTTATCGGAATTGCAAGGAAAACTATAGAGATGCCAAGCCAGTGATAATACGCTTCACGTCACTGGTCCTCTCTAGGTTGGACTATTGCTGTGTACTAACGGTCCCCTTTCAAGGCAGGTGAAATTGCAGAACTGGAAAATGAACAGAGAATATTCACACCTCGTATAAACTCAGTCAAGTATCTAAATTGCTAGGAGAGTGATATCCCTGGAAATGTGCGCCACAGAAAGTAGGAGAGAATTAAATATGATAATCTCCACCTGGAAGATTCTGGATGGATTGGTCCCGAATGTGCACACTAAAATTACTACATATTAACACAAGTTGCTTGCAGAAGGTGTAAGATACTTCTGGTAAAAAGCAGTGGGTCGTTGTGTGTACCTGAGAGAAAACTCAAAGGAACGACGACTCAACACCCTTCCTTCATGCATAATGGAGATTATGAAGAGATCCCTGATCAACCGGGCTGTGGTGATCACAATAATGCCAGAAGTCATGAGGTCTGATCTGGGACCTGGCCGTGGGATGTAGTGATCCCCCAGAAGTAACTACAGGTAACCTACAAGCTCCGTTATACTACTCAATAAATTTTTCTTCCTCCTCCTCCTTATCTTTTAATAATTTTACCTTCACTAAATTCTATATAAATAATTATGAGTTACACAAATTGCAGACAGGTATAAATAAAGGTTATATGCAATTGATGTTGAGGATGTTTAACAAAGACATATTTCGAAATAAAAGATTGACGCTGTATACACTCAGATTTAGAATTTATAAAGAACCTCTCGAGGGAGGGACCAAGATGTAGGTAAGAGGATTATGATCCAAGGAATTGAACCTAATTTCCTCTCATTCCCCATGCGCTACATAACCCCACTGAGTTTACTGCATCGAATGTCTATAATAATAATAATAATAATGACAATAACAAAAGTAATAATAATAATAATAATAATAATAATAATAATAATAATAATAATAATAATAATAATAATAATAATAATAACAAAAGTAGTAATAATAATAATAAGCCAGTGTTCAGTGACTCCCACAACAACACACACGTACACTGTTCAGTGACTCCCACAACAACACACACGTACACTGTTCAATGACTTCCACAACAACACACACGTAAACAGTTCAATGACTTCCACAACAACACACACGTACACTGTTCAATGGCTTCCACAACAACACACACGTACACTGGTCAATGGCTTCCACAACAACACACACGTACACTGGTCAATGACTCCCACAACAACACACACGTACACTGGTCAATGACTCCCACAACAACACACACGTACACTGTTCAATGACTCCCACAACAACACACACGTACACTGGTCAATGACTCCCACAACAACACACACGTACACTGGTCAATGACTCCCACAACAACACACACGTACGCTGTTCAATGACTCCCACAACAACACACACGTACACTGTTCAATGACTCCCACAACAACACACACGTACACTGGTCAATGACTCCCACAACAACACACACGTACATTGGTCAATGACTCCCACAAAAACACACATGCACACTGGTCAATGACTCCCACAACAACACACATGTACACTGGTCAATGACTCCCACAACAACACACATGCACACTGGTCAATAACTCCCACAACAACACACATGCACACTGTTCAATGACTCCCAAAATAACACACACGTACACTGTTCAATGATTCCCACAACAACACACACGTACACTGTTCAATGATTCCCACAACAACACACACGCACACTGTTCAATGACTCCCACAACAACACACACGTACACTGTTCAATGATTCCCACAACAACACACACGTACACTGTTCAATGATTCCCACAACAACACACACGTACACTGTTCAATGATTCCCACAACAACACACACGTACGGAAATATAAACACATATGCAGTATAATGTGATCCTTTATTGACTACGTTTCGCCCACACAGTGGGCTTTTTCAAGTCACAAACAGAACTACCTGGGGTGGAAGGAACGCGAGTATTTATAGTCCGGTTCAGAATGCTGAGGTCAGGTGGAGAATGCTGCATCTGATGATGTACCGAGTGGGGTTATAGAGTCTAAAAACTTGGGTAGCTTGGAAAGGAGATTGGATAAGTTTGTGAGCAGACCTTCTACAGTGTTCTTATGTGGGATAGCGATGAAGAAGTTTCTTGGCAAGTGGTTCAGCTATGTTATAGAAGCCACTATTCTGGTTGAAGTTGTCGGATATAGAAATAAGTGATGATTCCAGGATTCTTCGGTATTGAGTGTTGTCTTCTGTGGCGATAAGTCTTGAGTTTCTGTAGTTTATCAAGTGGTTGTGTGAATTACGGTGTTGTACGCAGGCATTCCTTGTGTCGTCAGACCTGCTTGCGTATTGGTGTTCTGAAATACGTGTTTGGAGGTCCCTTGATGTGTCGCCCACTTATAACTTGTTGCAGTCATTACAAGGGATTATGTATACCCCTGCAGAGGGTGGAAGCTTGTCCTGTCTATCACTGGTAATGTCCTTGATGGTCGTGGTTGTGGAGGACATTACCAGTGATAGACAGGACAAGCTTCCACCCTCTGCAGGGGTATACATAATCCCTTGTAATGACTGCAACAAGTTATAAGTGGGCGAAACATCAAGGGACCTCCAAACACGTATTTCAGAACACCAATACGCAAGCAGGTCTGACGACACAAGGAATGCCTGCGTACAACACCGTAATTCACACAACCACTTGATAAACTACAGAAACTCAAGACTTATCGCCACAGAAGACAACACTCAATACCGAAGAATCCTGGAATCATCACTTATTTCTATATCCGACAACTTCAACCAGAATAGTGGCTTCTATAACATAGCTGAACCACTTGCCAAGAAACTTCTTCATCGCTATCCCACATAAGAACACTGTAGAAGGTCTGCTCACAAACTTATCCAATCTCCTTTCCAAGCTACCCAAGTTTTTAGACTCTATAACCCCACTCGGTACATCATCAGATGCAGCATTCTCCACCTGACCTCAGCATTCTGAACCGGACTATAAATACTCGCGTTCCTTCCACCCCAGGTAGTTCTGTTTGTGACTTGAAAAAGCCCACTGTGTGGGCGAAACGTAGTCAATAAAGGATCACATTATACTGCATATGTGTTTATATTTCCATTGTGTCGGTATTTTATACCATTTATTTCCAACACACACGTACACTGTTCAATGACACCCACAACAACACAAACGTACTCTGTTCAAAGACTCCTACAACAACACACATATTCATTGGTCAATGACTCCCACAACAACACACACGTACACTGTTCAATAGCTTCCACAACAACACACACGTACACTGTTCAATGACTCCCACGACAACACACACGTACACTGTTCAATGGCTTCCACAACAACACGCACGTACACTGGTCAATGACTCCCACAACAACACACATGCACACTGGTCAATGGCTCCCACAACAACACACATGCACACTGGTCAATGACTCCCACAAAAACACACATGCACACTGGTCAATGACTCCCACAACAAACCACAAGCATATTGGTCAACCATTCCTACAGTAAGACACAAACACTGTGGTCAATAACTCCCACAACTAGTCACAAGCACAGTGGTCGATGACTCCCACAAACATTGGCGTACCTATGGTATGGCAGGTATGGCAGGTATGGCAGGTATGGCACGTACCCTGGGGGGCGCTACTGAGCAGTTTCTATTGAAGTCAGCCAAGCCATCCTCCGATAGTGATAAAAGGAATTTTCTTCAGATGTATGATCCGTCTTTTATTATCATGGGTTTTAACCAGATAAACCAGAAGCACGCAGAGAGCTTGACTGAAGACATCTTGAAACAGTTAGAGAAGAACGAATTGGGGCTACAAGATTGTTGGTCACAGTGTTATGACATTGCTGCTGTGAAGGCTGCACACAGAAATATTGTTCATCAAAGAATAAGTCAGAAAAACAGGCTGGCAGTGTTAGTGAATTGAGACAATCACTCAACTTGGTGGGTGTACATGTATCTAAGCAGGATACAATGATGGTCACGTATTTTTGGAACCATCGAAGCTCTCTGCGTGTTCTTTTCTAGTTCAACAAGGCGCTGGGAAAAGACTAAAAAGCACCGTGCATGTGGTTGTTAAATTGGAGTCCGAAACCAGGCGAAGTTTAAGGACAGAAGGAATAAAGCCCTTCAATTAAGTACCTTGAGAGGATTTTTAAAGTTCTCCAGGACATGATGGACAATGAAAACGAGACCATTGAGAAAAGAAGTGACGCTTGGCAGCTTTATAAACGCATGTTGAGTTACGATTACCTGTCTTTGCTAAGATTTTGGAACAAAGTACTCATATGCACTGACTGTATTCAAAAGAGGCTGCAGGATTCTAGCATGAACTTTCACGATGCTGTCCTGGATTTCAACGCTCTCAAAGATCATTTTGATGATGAAAGAAAAGTGTTGATTCGTGGGTCACTTGAAGAAGGACTCGGTCTCTGTCAAGAATTGAATACTGAAGCTGAAAGACGTCAGAGACGAAAAAAACGAATGGCTGATGAGAACTCAAGAGACGCCGTGTTGACAGCCAAGGAGGAAATGGAGAGTCATAAATTCAAGGAACACTCGACCGTCGTTACAGAGAAACGGATGTAAGGTTCGCTCGTTTGCACGACACGGACGCCAAGTTTGGGTACCCTCTCGATGTCGAGGGACTGTGTTATAGCGCCGACAGCGAAAATTTGGGAAAACTGTACAGCTCTGATGTTGATTGACAGCACCTATATGAAGAAATTTTGAATTGCAGAATGTTGCTATTAAGTCGGGCCAACATGAAAATATCAAGACATGAAGCAGTCTCGAATTTATTGTTCATTATAGAGATGAGAGCGTCTCCCCAATCTTCACATTGCTATTCAGATAATGCTAACCATCGCAGTTTCCATCGGCAGCTGTGAGAGATCTTTTTTATTTGAGGTGTTTCCATGGGTCTATCGTGGGAGTTAATGACTCTCACAATAAGACACAAGTACAATGGTCAATGACTTTTACAACAGACACAAGCACAGTGGTTAAAGACTGCCATAACATGGTACAAGCACGGTGGTCAATGACTTCACAAAACACAAGCTCTGTAGTCACTGATGCCCTCAGACATAAGAACACTGGATAATGCCTCCCACAACATGACAATGACTCTCAACATGTAACAATTACACTGGTCAATGGCTCCCACAACAAGGCAGAAGTACATCGATGAAGGACTCACACACTACACAAGGAATAAACGGATAGATATAGTGAAAGTCTGGCTAAGTTACCAAGACTAGGAAAGTGTTGAGATGATGACAACCTTCACCTGCACGTATACGTTTCAAATAGTCTCTGCCTGATGATGTACTTCCACCAACACTGCTGCTGAACCTTAACATTGTAACAGAGTCAAGCGTGACCATCAGCTAGATGAACTCTCACAAACTGGTTCATCGTGTACGTTTCTCCTGGGGTTAAGAACCACCACAGCTAGATGTAACTACACTGATAAATTCAAAATATCATGTCTATAAAGGACACTGATTTCTTTTTATGTATACTGAAATAAATTCTGTATTTTCTTTTAGTGGAATGACGTTTTCTTTTAAACGCTTCTTACACAGTAATCTTAACTAGTACGGAACCTGTTATTTCAGTGGTCACACAGTTCCTTGGTGATTCTACATTTTCATTGGTGAGAAAGAGATAAATGCAACAGCTGTCACATTTGTCTTCCTCACAACTTGTCGGTATTTAAATACTATTTTCAACATTCTTAATGGTGTTGCGGACGCCGGTGTAGCAGGTTAAAATCATGTAATGTGGAACAGAACGATTGCTAAATTTATTACTATTATTATTGTGAATCAATAATTACTATCAACTTTAAAAAAATTATTATTTTTGGTAACATCACAACGGAGGTGTTTATGTGACTGAGTGATGGATAAGGTAGCCATTTATTTTTAATATGTATTCCAGGGATGACAGTGATTTAATGAAAGATGATATGGATGAACTGAAAGTTGATGAAGAAATCCAAAAAGAATTTGAATGAACTCTAAAAGTTCCCACTGTTAACAACAACAACAACAACAAATCAGAGGTTCTCTTGCTACCACCTATTTGTGAGACAAATTTTAACACTTGGGCACATAAAAACCTCCTTTATGTAAGTGATGACACGCGTCTGGCTGGTCTTTATGTAAGTGATGACACACGCGTCTGGCTGGTCTTTATGTAAGTGATGACACACGCGTCTGGCTGGTCTTTATGTAAGTGATGACACACGCGTCTGGCTGGTCTTTATGTAAGTGATGACACACGCGTCTGGCTGGTCTTTATGTAAGTGATGACACACGTCTGGCTGGTCTTTATGTAAGTGATGACACGCGTCTGGCTGGTCTTTATGTAAGTGATGACACACGTCTGGCTGGTCTTTATGTAAGTGATGACACACGTCTGGCTGGTCTTTATGTAAGTGATGACACACGTCTGGCTGGTCTTTATGTAAGTGATGACACGCGTCTGGCTGGTCTTTATGTAAGTGATGACACACGTCTGGCTGGTCTTTATGTAAGTGATGACACACGTCTGGCTGGTCTTTATGTAAGTGATGACACGCGTCTGGCTGGTCTTTATGTAAGTGATGACACGCGTCTGGCTGGTCTTTATGTAAGTGATGACACACGTCTGGCTGGTCTTTATGTAAGTGATGACACGCGTCTGGCTGGTCTTTATGTAAGTGATGACACACGTCTGGCTGGTCTTTATGTAAGTGATGACACGCGTCTGGCTGGTCTTTATGTAAGTGATGACACACGTCTGGCTGGTCTTTATGTAAGTGATGACACACGCGTCTGGCTGGTCTTTATGTAAGTGATGACACACGTCTGGCTGGTCTTTATGTAAGTGATGACACGCGTCTGGCTGGTCTTTATGTAAGTGATGACACACGTCTGGCTGGTCTTTATGTAAGTGATGACACGCGTCTGGCTGGTCTTTATGTAAGTGATGACACGCGTCTGGCTGGTCTTTATGTAAGTGATGACACGCGTCTGGCTGGTCTTTGAAAAAGGGATCCCAGACTTCACTAATGAATATCGCCAACAATTAAGCCTCTGTGACTAATTCATTTAAGCTGATTATAATTGAAAGGATGTACTTTAAGTTCTTACTCATAACGTTGTGATACATTTACTTTATGTTTTCTTTTGAATTTGGTGTAATAAAGCAGGAAAAATTAAGACAATTGAGAGGGTTCAGTCGGCACCTTATGAAGGTTTCTTGGTTCAAGCAACTGGATATATCCTCTCATTCCTCGGATGAAACATAATTATTACTTTTTGCTTAGGTCATGTATGACGTTTACAGGTTTAGCGCTTACCCACGAATAAAATAATATCCACTGGACTTGTCTCAGATGACCAAAATCTGCTTCTGCAGTCCCTCATATGACTAACACCCCCTTACAAAACATTTGTACTGTTTCCTGACAAACCTCATCTAACTTAACCACCTATAGCTTGATTCAGCCCGATTATTATTGTTATTTTCTTCCATTTCTTCTTCTGATTCGTTGCTTTCACGTAATTGTGAGATCTGTCACTGTATATGTGAATGTGCATTTACGGAAGAGTTATTAGCCACTTTCCTATGTGTGCATATGTTATACATTCATCCTTTATTATTTTATTAACACACAGGCTGTCTCCCACCAAGGCCGGGTGACCCGAGAAGGAAAAACTTTCAATATTCACTCCATCACTGTCTTGCCAGAGAAGCGCTTGCACTACAGTTATAAAACTGCAACATTAACACCTCTCCTTCGGATTGCAGGCACAGTAATTCCCACTTCAAGGGCTCAAGTCTGGCCTGCCGGTTTCCCTGAATCCCTTCACAAATGTTACCTTGCTTACATTCCAAAAGTTCGCCAAATAATAAAAAAAACATTTGTCTTCACTCACTTCTAACACGTTCACACATGCTAGCTGTAAGTCCAGGCCCCTCGCACACAAAACCTCCTTTACCCCCTCCCTCCAACCTTCCCTAAGCCGACCCCTATTTCGCCTTCCTTCCACTACAGATTTATATGCTCTCCAAGTCATTGTATTTCGTTCAATCCTCTCTAAATGTCCGAACCACCTCAACAACCCTTCCTCATCCCTCTGAATAATACTTTCAGTAACCCCACACCACCTCCTAATTTCAAAACAACGGTTTCTTTGCATTATATCCACACTACACGACATCTCCACTGCCTCCAGCCTTCTCCTTGTTACAACATTCACCACCCATGCTTCACACCCATATATGAGCGCTGCTTCCATCGATAATGTTGTCTCCACTGACGTCTCAGTGCACCAGTCACCCTCTTCCCCTCATCAAATCTATGATTCACCTTATCTTTCATAGACCTATCTGCTGACACGCCCACTCCTAAATATTTGAATACATTCACCTCCTCCATACTCCCTCCCACCAATCTGATATCCAATCTTTCGTTACCTAAATGTTTTGTTATCCTCATCACCTTACTCTTTCCTAATTTCCTAACTTCTAATTTACTTCTTTTACACACCCTACCAAACTCGTCCACCAACCTCTGCAACTTCTCTTCAGAATCTCCCAAAAGCACAGTGTCATCAGCAAAGAGCAACTGTAACAACTCCCACTTTGTGTTAGATTCTTTTTATCTTTTAACCCCACGCTTCTTGCCAACACCCAAGCATTCACTTCTCTTACATCCCCATCCATAAATATATTGAACAACCACGGTGACATCACACATCCTTGTTTAAGGCCTACTTTTATTGGAAAATAATTTCCCTCTCCTGCATACTTTAACCTGAGCCTCACTATTCTCGAAAAAACTCTTCGCTGCTTTCAGTAATTTTATAATTATAATCATTGGGAAGCGCTAAACCCGTAGGATTATACAGCGCATGTAGGGGGGGATGGAATATATTCAGGCTTAATTCAGGGAACCGGTGCAAGGATCCAATTCCCTAGATCAAGAGCCCCTCACCAGCGTCAAGGAATCTCCCTTGTGGGGCTGCTTTCAGTAACCTACCTCCTGTTCTATACATTTGCAACAGCTGCCACATCTAACCACTCATACGCCTTTTCCAAATCCACAAATACCATAAAAATCTCTTTACCTTATATAGATACTGTTTACTTGTATGTTTCACTGTAAACACTTAGTCTACACACACTCTACCCTTCCTAAAGCCATCTTGTTTATTTGCTATCCTGATCTCCGTCTCACTATTAATTCTTTCAATAATAACTACACCATACACTTTACCAGGTACACTCAACAGGCATATTCCTTTATAATTTTTACTCTATTTTGTCCCCTTTGCCTTTGTACAAAGGAACTATACTTGCTCTCTGCTAATGCCTAGGAACCTTACCATCCTCCATACATTTATTAAATAAAAGAACTAACCATTCCAAAACTATAACCCCTCCTCATCCTGCTTTTAACATTTCTGTCTTTATCCCATCAATCCCAGCTACTGTACCCTGTTTCATTCTACCCACTGCATCACGCACTATTATACATTTATTATTATTATAATTTCTGCAGCAGGAGTAGTAAAGGTACACATGTTAATTAGTTACCACGTTTACAGACCTGTTATATATTACGAGTTTTTCTAAACTAACTTACAATCTAGAAAATATTTGTAATTTTACTAGAGGGAAGCTTTCGTGCAGGGGACTTACCTGGGAGGAAACCCTTGTAACCATATTAGGTGAGAGTGTACAACCAGTCAGTGGGATTCCCCTGGGTCTTGGTGGTAATATTGTGTGTCAGCAATAATGTTATTCGTCTCACTGGTGTTGAGAACTGGGCGAGCAGTCTTATTCAGCTGATAAAAGATATTTTTTTTTTGTCTGAGCTTTGTCATACTTTGTCCAGGTTTTGGTCATACGTATTCCAGGTCATACACTCATACACATATAAGCACACACACACATAAACACGTACCGACGCGCGCGCGCGCGAGCGTGAGCGCGCGGAGTCGATGACCGTCCATGGCACAGTAAAAGTATGACGTCAGAGAAGTGACATGACGTCATGCATGAGGAAGCAGCGCAGAAGTAGCAGTAATGGTGGTGGTGAGGAGACAGGACAGGTCTGGTACATATATATATTAAGACCAGGGCTGGTGTGCGGTCAGTAGAGGTCTGGCTTCACCCTGGTTAACACTGAGCTACACAACAACCTTCACTACGCTAGCAACTATCTTCAACAATGCATGTGAAAATTGTGTGTGTCTGTGTTTTACTGTAAGTACTCTGAGAGTCATGTTTACCTTTCAGAATAATCTGTAAGATATTTTTCCATGCCCACATTCTGTTGGTGGTAGACACACATACCCTTCTGCTGGGTGAAAGCAACATCCATTCCCCTCTGGTGGGTTATAACTAAAACTATACCCATATGACACCATACTTATCCTGTGTGCTGTTGTCATCCCCTTCCTGTCATGTTGGTGATAACCACCCATACCCAGGCAATGGGCAGTAATGAAAAGACAACAGGTATGATTGGTAAAAGTTTGTTAACTTTAACTAAACGTTAACTGGATGGCAATTGTTTGGCATGTAACGGATTGACTGTGTCAGGTTCTCATGGTTACTGACTCACAGCTGTTCTCTAGTTTGTAAAACCTATTGTTATTTTTCGTTTTACTGTCTGTGTGTGTTAAGCTTAATGTAATTAAGATATTTGAAAGCATAATTGCTTAAGTTATCCCTTATAGTTGTCCAAGATTATAAGATATGAGTTAACACCACTGACCAAAGAAACCGAGTTTCCTGTCGCTGGAGGAACTAAGGGTTAGCAGAGACATGGTCCTAACATACATGATGCTTACTAGCAATTAAATTGAAAAATTGCGTTACTTTATGCACAGTGGATTTATTTTATTCTTCCCTCTTTACCAAAGATTATCTTTTTTTATAAATTTATTACAGCAAATCACCGTTAATAACGTGATTTAATGTTGGTTGAATGCTGAGATAAATTTTGTGTTGTACAGGTGTGTTGTGTTCAGCACGGCAGTTCCTGTGTTGCAGATGTCAATAACGCAACAGGACCAACAGCTAGAGTCTCCGCACCATGTAAGTCTAGTCTGCGATACACCTGCCCAAAGATAGTGACTTCAAATCTGTCACTGAAGACTGTGTGTAGATATCATGTAGACAATGTGTAGAGACAGACAAGAGTTGTAGAACCAGGTTTAATTTAGACACTGTGATTTATGACTCACTAATGTTCTACAGATAAAACATGACATGATAAAGTTCTATAGAGTGAAACATGACTTAATGAAGATCTAAAAAAACGAAACACGTCATGATAATGATATACATAATAAAACATGACATGATAAAGCTCTACAGAGAGTAATGTGTAATAATAATGTAATAATAATAATACTAATGTATAATAATAATAAAACTTGTTACAGGTGTTGCTAGTAAAGAGGTCAGCAGGTGTCAGGGGAAACCCCTGTCCCGGCTTCACAGGCTTCAGGTGAGACTAAAATCATGCCTACTGAAAGTCTCTTCATCCAAGGAACTAGAACTATAGTTTCCTTAGAACATATTACCTTCCTTGTCCCTAGGATGTACATGATTCCTGTAGGTTTAACGCTTCCCCGAGAATACAGTAATATTTAGTGGTTTGAGTCAGTCTTTACTAAGAACGCAAAAACTGAGATGTTTCAGTCCTGAGACCTTGAGTGATTGAGCTTCCACGAACGAGAGGTCTTCAGTTCAGTTAAGTGAAGACATTCGTATGCATTTCACGCTACTTTGAGTGTTCTACCTGTAACCAGCTACATGACTTCTTGCTATTGAACCTTCTTACTTCTCATCTTTCTTACTGCTCAGTCTTCTTATTACTAAATCTTCATATTCAATCTTCCCAGTACTCAACCTTCTTATTATTCAACCTTCTTACTATTCGATCTTCTTACTACTCAACCTCCTTACTATTCGACCTTCTTAATATTAAATGTTCTTACTATTCAACTTCCTTCCTATTGAACCTTCTTACTACTTAACCTTCTTACTACTCAACCTTCTTACTACTCAACCTTCTTATTACTCAACCTTCTTACTACTCAACCTTCTTACTACTCAACCTTCTTACTACTCATCCTTCTTACTACTCAACCTTCTTACTACTCAACCTTCTTACTACTCAACCTTCTTACTACTCATCCTTCTTACTACTCAACCTTCTTACTACTCAACCTTCTTACTACTCAACCTTCTTACTACTCAACCTTCTTACTACTCATCCTTCTTACTACTCAACCTTCTTACTACTCAACCTTCTTACTACTCAACCTTCTTACTACTCAACCTTCTTACTACTCAACCTTCTTACTACTCAACCTTCTTACTACTCAACCTTCTTACTACTCAACCTTCTTACTACTCAACCTTCTTACTACTCATCCTTCTTACTACTCAACCTTCTTACTACTCAACCTTCTTACTACTCAACCTTCTTACTACTCAACCTTCTTACTACTCAACCTTCTTACTACTCAACCTTCTTACTACTCAACCTTCTTACTACTCAACCTTCTTACTACTCAACCTTCTTACTACTCAACCTTCTTACTACTCAACCTTCTTACTACTCAACCTTCTTACTACTCAACCTTCTTACTACTCAACCTTCTTACTACTCAACCTTCTTACTACTCAACCTTCTTACTACTCAACCTTCTTATTACTCATCCTTCTTACTACTCAACCTTCTTACTACTCAACCTTCTTATTACTCATCCTTCTTACTACTCAACCTTCTTACTACTCAACCTTCTTACTACTCAACCTTCTTACTACTCAACCTTCTTACTACTCAACCTTCTTACTACTCAACCTTCTTACTACTCAACCTTCTTACTACTCAACCTTCTTACTACTCAACCTTCTTACTACTCAACCTTCTTACTACTCAACCTTCTTATTACTCATCCTTCTTACTACTCAACCTTCTTACTACTCAACCTTCTTATTACTCATCCTTCTTACTACTCAACCTTCTTACTACTCAACCTTCTTACTACTCAACCTTCTTATTACTCATCCTTCTTACTACTCAACCTTCTTACTACTCAACCTTCTTACTACTCAACCTTCTTACTACTCAACCTTCTTACTACTCAACCTTCTTATTACTCATCCTTCTTACTACTCAACCTTCTTACTACTCAACCTTCTTATTACTCATCCTTCTTACTACTCAACCTTCTTACTACTCAACCTTCTTACTACTCAACCTTCTTACTACTCAACCTTCTTATTACTCATCCTTCTTACTACTCAACCTTCTTACTACTCAACCTTCTTACTACTCAACCTTCTTACTACTCAACCTTCTTACTACTCAACCTTCTTATTACTCATCCTTCTTACTACTCAACCTTCTTACTACTCAACCTTCTTAATACTCAACCTTCTTACTACTCAACCTTCTTACTACTCAACCTTCTTATTACTCATCCTTCTTACTACTCAACCTTCTTACTACTCAACCTTCTTACTACTCAACCTTCTTACTACTCAACCTTCTTACTACTCAACCTTCTTACTACTCAACCTTCTTACTACTCAACCTTCTTATTACTCATCCTTCTTACTACTCATCCTTCTTACTACTCATCCTTCTTATTACTCATCCTTCTTACTACTCAACCTTCTTACTACTCAACCTTCTTACTACTCAACCTTCTTACTACTCAACCTTCTTACTACTCAACCTTCTTACTACTCATCCTTCTTACTACTCAACCTTCTTACTACTCAACCTTCTTACTACTCAACCTTCTTACTACTCAACCTTCTTACTACTCAACCTTCTTACTACTCAACCTTCTTACTACTCAACCTTCTTACTACTCAACCTTCTTACTACTCAACCTTCTTACTACTCAACCTTCTTACTACTCAACCTTCTTACTACTCAACCTTCTTACTACTCAACCTTCTTACTACTCAACCTTCTTACTACTCAACCTTCTTACTACTCATCCTTCTTACTACTCAACCTTCATACTACTCAACCTTCTTACTACTCAACCTTCTTACTACTCAACCTTCTTACTACTCAACCTTCTTACTACTCATCCTTCTTACTACTCAACCTTCTTACTACTCAACCTTCTTACTACTCAACCTTCTTACTACTCAACCTTCTTACTACTCAACCTTCTTACTACTCAACCTTCTTACTACTCAACCTTCTTACTACTCAACCTTCTTACTACTCATCCAAGAACTCAAGATCATGCTTCAAACTGTTAAGACTATATACACTTTAGTTTTTGTTGTCTTTCGCATAATTACCCCATTAATATATCCTGACACTATTGTATGTCTTAGCACCATTCATCAACTGTTAATCCACTAGCACCATTCATCAACTGTTAATCCACTAGCACCATTCATCAACTGTTAATCCACTAGCACCATTCATCAATTGTTAATCCACTAGCACCATTCATCAATTGTTATTCCACTAGCACCATTCATCAATTGTTATTCCACTAGCACCATTCATCAACTGTTAATCCACTAGCACCATTCATCAACTGTTAATCCACTAGCACCATTCATCAATTGTTATTCCACTAGCACCATTCATCAATTGTTATTCCACTAGCACCATTCATCAACTGTTAATCCACTAGCACCATTCATCAATTGTTATTCCACTAGCACCATTCATCAACTGTTAATCCACTAGCACCATTCATCAATTGTTATTCCACTAGCACCATTCATCAATTGTTATTCCACTAGCACCATTCATCAACTGTTAATCCACTAGCACCATTCATCAACTGTTAATCCACTAGCACCATTCATCAATTGTTATTCCACTAGCACCATTCATCAACTGTTAATCCACTAGCACCATTCATCAACTGTTAATCCACTAGCACCATTCATCAACTGTTAATCCACTAGCACCATTCATCAACTGTTAATCCACTAGCACCATTCATCAACTGTTAATCCACTAGCACCATTCATCAATTGTTATTCCACTAGCACCATTCATCAATTGTTATTCCACTAGCACCATTCATCAACTGTTAATCCACTAGCACCATTCATCAACTGTTAATCCACTAGCACCATTCATCAATTGTTATTCCACTAGCACCATTCATCAATTGTTATTCCACTAGCACCATTCATCAATTGTTATTCCACTAGCACCATTCATCAACTGTTAATCCACTAGCACCATTCATCAACTGTTAATCCACTAGCACCATTCATCAATTGTTATTCCACTAGCACCATTCATCAACTGTTAATCCACTAGCACCATTCATCAACTGTTAATCCACTAGCACCATTCATCAACTGTTAATCCACTAGCACCATTCATCAATTGTTATTCCACTAGCACCATTCATCAATTGTTATTCCACTAGCACCATTCATCAACTGTTAATCCACTAGCACCATTCATCAACTGTTAATCCACTAGCACCATTCATCAATTGTTATTCCACTAGCACCATTCATCAATTGTTATTCCACTAGCACCATTCATCAACTGTTAATCCACTAGCACCATTCATCAACTGTTAATCCACTAGCACCATTCATCAATTGTTATTCCACTAGCACCATTCATCAACTGTTAATCCACTAGCACCATTCATCAACTGTTAATCCACTAGCACCATTCATCAATTGTTATTCCACTAGCACCATTCATCAATTGTTATTCCACTAGCACCATTCATCAACTGTTAATCCACTAGCACCATTCATCAACTGTTAATCCACTAGCACCATTCATCAATTGTTATTCCACTAGCACCATTCATCAATTGTTATTCCACTAGCACCATTCATCAACTGTTAATCCACTAGCACCATTCATCAATTGTTATTCCACTAGCACCATTCATCAATTGTTATTCCACTAGCACCATTCATCAACTGTTAATCCACTAGCACCATTCATCAATTGTTATTCCACTAGCACCATTCATCAATTGTTATTCCACTAGCACCATTCATCAACTGTTAATCCACTAGCACCATTCATCAACTGTTAATCCACTAGCACCATTCATCAATTGTTATTCCACTAGCACCATTCATCAATTGTTATTCCACTAGCACCATTCATCAACTGTTAATCCACTAGCACCATTCATCAATTGTTATTCCACTAGCACCATTCATCAATTGTTATTCCACTAGCACCATTCATCAATTGTTATTCCACTAGCACCATTCATCAATTGTTATTCCACTAGCACCATTCATCAACTGTTATTCCACTAGCACCATTCATCAATTGTTATTCCACTAGCACCATTCATCAATTGTTATTCCACTAGCACCATTCATCAATTGTTATTCCACTAGCACCATTCATCAATTGTTATTCCACTAGCACCATTCATCAATTGTTATTCCACTAGCACCATTCATCAATTGTTATTCCACTAGCACCATTCATCAATTGTTATTCCACTAGCACCATTCATCAATTGTTATTCCACTAGCACCATTCATCAATTGTTATTCCACTAGCACCATTCATCAACTGTTATTCCACTAGCACCATTCATCAATTGTTATTCCACTAGCACCATTCATCAATTGTTATTCCACTAGCACCATTCATCAATTGTTATTCCACTAGCACCATTCATCAATTGTTATTCCACTAGCACCATTCATCAATTGTTATTCCACTAGCACCATTCATCAATTGTTATTCCACTAGCACCATTCATCAATTGTTATTCCACTAGCACCATTCATCAATTGTTATTCCACTAGCACCATTCATCAATTGTTATTCCACTAGCACCATTCATCAATTGTTATTCCACTAGCACCATTCATCAATTGTTATTCCACTAGCACCATTCATCAATTGTTATTCCACTAGCACCATTCATCAATTGTTATTCCACTAGCACCATTCATCAATTGTTATTCCACTAGCACCATTCATCAATTGTTATTCCACTAGCACCATTCATCAATTGTTATTCCACTAGCACCATTCATCAATTGTTATTCCACTAGCACCATTCATCAACTGTTAATCCACTAGCACCATTCATCAATTGTTAATCCACTAGCACCATTCATCAATTGTTATTCCACTAGCACCATTCATCAATTGTTATTCCACTAGCACCATTCATCAACTGTTAATCCACTAGCACCATTCATCAACTGTTAATCCACTAGCACCATTCATCAATTGTTATTCCACTAGCACCATTCATCAATTGTTATTCCACTAGCACCATTCATCAACTGTTAATCCACTAGCACCATTCATCAATTGTTATTCCACTAGCACCATTCATCAACTGTTAATCCACTAGCACCATTCATCAATTGTTATTCCACTAGCACCATTCATCAATTGTTATTCCACTAGCACCATTCATCAACTGTTAATCCACTAGCACCATTCATCAACTGTTAATCCACTAGCACCATTCATCAACTGTTATTCCACTAGCACCATTCATCAACTGTTAATCCACTAGCACCATTCATCAACTGTTAATCCACTAGCACCATTCATCAACTGTTAATCCACTAGCACCATTCATCAACTGTTAATCCACTAGCACCATTCATCAACTGTTAATCCACTAGCACCATTCATCAATTGTTATTCCACTAGCACCATTCATCAATTGTTATTCCACTAGCACCATTCATCAACTGTTAATCCACTAGCACCATTCATCAACTGTTAATCCACTAGCACCATTCATCAATTGTTATTCCACTAGCACCATTCATCAATTGTTATTCCACTAGCACCATTCATCAATTGTTGTTCCACTAGCACCATTCATCAACTGTTAATCCACTAGCACCATTCATCAACTGTTAATCCACTAGCACCATTCATCAATTGTTATTCCACTAGCACCATTCATCAATTGTTATTCCACTAGCACCATTCATCAACTGTTAATCCACTAGCACCATTCATCAACTGTTAATCCACTAGCACCATTCATCAATTGTTATTCCACTAGCACCATTCATCAATTGTTATTCCACTAGCACCATTCATCAATTGTTATTCCACTAGCACCATTCATCAACTGTTAATCCACTAGCACCATTCATCAACTGTTAATCCACTAGCACCATTCATCAATTGTTATTCCACTAGCACCATTCATCAATTGTTATTCCACTAGCACCATTCATCAACTGTTAATCCACTAGCACCATTCATCAACTGTTAATCCACTAGCACCATTCATCAATTGTTATTCCACTAGCACCATTCATCAACTGTTAATCCACTAGCACCATTCATCAACTGTTAATCCACTAGCACCATTCATCAATTGTTATTCCACTAGCACCATTCATCAATTGTTATTCCACTAGCACCATTCATCAACTGTTAATCCACTAGCACCATTCATCAACTGTTAATCCACTAGCACCATTCATCAATTGTTATTCCACTAGCACCATTCATCAATTGTTATTCCACTAGCACCATTCATCAACTGTTAATCCACTAGCACCATTCATCAATTGTTATTCCACTAGCACCATTCATCAATTGTTATTCCACTAGCACCATTCATCAACTGTTAATCCACTAGCACCATTCATCAATTGTTATTCCACTAGCACCATTCATCAATTGTTATTCCACTAGCACCATTCATCAACTGTTAATCCACTAGCACCATTCATCAACTGTTAATCCACTAGCACCATTCATCAATTGTTATTCCACTAGCACCATTCATCAATTGTTATTCCACTAGCACCATTCATCAACTGTTAATCCACTAGCACCATTCATCAATTGTTATTCCACTAGCACCATTCATCAATTGTTATTCCACTAGCACCATTCATCAATTGTTATTCCACTAGCACCATTCATCAATTGTTATTCCACTAGCACCATTCATCAACTGTTATTCCACTAGCACCATTCATCAATTGTTATTCCACTAGCACCATTCATCAATTGTTATTCCACTAGCACCATTCATCAATTGTTATTCCACTAGCACCATTCATCAATTGTTATTCCACTAGCACCATTCATCAATTGTTATTCCACTAGCACCATTCATCAATTGTTATTCCACTAGCACCATTCATCAATTGTTATTCCACTAGCACCATTCATCAATTGTTATTCCACTAGCACCATTCATCAATTGTTATTCCACTAGCACCATTCATCAACTGTTATTCCACTAGCACCATTCATCAATTGTTATTCCACTAGCACCATTCATCAATTGTTATTCCACTAGCACCATTCATCAATTGTTATTCCACTAGCACCATTCATCAATTGTTATTCCACTAGCACCATTCATCAATTGTTATTCCACTAGCACCATTCATCAATTGTTATTCCACTAGCACCATTCATCAATTGTTATTCCACTAGCACCATTCATCAATTGTTATTCCACTAGCACCATTCATCAATTGTTATTCCACTAGCACCATTCATCAATTGTTATTCCACTAGCACCATTCATCAATTGTTATTCCACTAGCACCATTCATCAATTGTTATTCCACTAGCACCATTCATCAATTGTTATTCCACTAGCACCATTCATCAATTGTTATTCCACTAGCACCATTCATCAATTGTTATTCCACTAGCACCATTCATCAATTGTTATTCCACTAGCACCATTCATCAATTGTTATTCCACTAGCACCATTCATCAATTGTTATTCCACTAGCACCATTCATCAACTGTTATTCCACTAGCACCATTCATCAATTGTTATTCCACTAGCACCATTCATCAATTGTTATTCCACTAGCACCATTCATCAATTGTTATTCCACTAGCACCATTCATCAATTGTTATTCCACTAGCACCATTCATCAATTGTTATTCCACTAGCACCATTCATCAATTGTTATTCCACTAGCACCATTCATCAATTGTTATTCCACTAGCACCATTCATCAATTGTTATTCCACTAGCACCATTCATCAATTGTTATTCCACTAGCACCATTCATCAATTGTTATTCCACTAGCACCATTCATCAATTGTTATTCCACTAGCACCATTCATCAATTGTTATTCCACTAGCACCATTCATCAATTGTTATTCCACTAGCACCATTCATCAATTGTTATTCCACTAGCACCATTCATCAATTGTTATTCCACTAGCACCATTCATCAATTGTTATTCCACTAGCACCATTCATCAACTGTTATTCCACTAGCACCATTCATCAATTGTTATTCCACTAGCACCATTCATCAATTGTTATTCCACTAGCACCATTCATCAATTGTTATTCCACTAGCACCATTCATCAATTGTTATTCCACTAGCCCCATTCATCAACTGTTATTCCACTAGCACCATTCATCAATTGTTATTCCACTAGCACCATTCATCAATTGTTATTCCACTAGCACCATTCATCAATTGTTATTCCACTAGCACCATTCATCAACTGTTATTCCACTAGCACCATTCATCAACTGTTATTCCACTAGCACCATTCATCAATTGTTATTCCACTAGCACCATTCATCAATTGTTATTCCACTAGCACCATTCATCAACTGTTATTCCACTAGCACCATTCATCAATTGTTATTCCACTAGCACCATTCATCAACTGTTAATCCACTAGCACCATTCATCAACTGTTAATCCACTAGCACCATTCATCAACTGTTATTCCACTAGCACCATTCATCAACTGTTATTCCACTAGCACCATTCTTCAACTGTTAATCCACTAACGCCATTCATCAACTGTTAATCCACCAACACCATTCATCTACTGTTTGTCTACCAACACCATTCATCTGCCATTTTTCCCCTAAGTTCATTCATGCATTGTTTATCCTTGGAACCATATATTCATTGTAACTAGGTACTATTCACTCATTCTGAGTTCCTTAGCACCTTTCCTCTTCCTGCTCATTGTTCTACTCTGTATACACCTTGCAGTATATTTTCCAGTGTATATACACCAATGTATATACTCAAATACTTAGATCTCCATGTATTTATACTGATGATTTTCTCTCATTATATGGACATAGTTTATTTTAATCCCTACTTTAGGTATTTTATTGATCTTGAATAGTGGGGTACAGGTGTGATGACTTAATGAACCATGTGTAGCAGATAGACTTGAAACCTAAGAAACTATTTTTCATTTATATATTAAATCGTAATAATTCAAATAAACCACAAATGGTCAGTAATTAATTTGTAAAACTCTTCTACTACTTGAATATTATTTTTTAACTGTTACCCAAAAACCTCGTTCAGTAGTTAGGCGGCAAGTTTTATTATTATTATTATTATTATTATTATTATTATTATTATTATTATTATTATTATTATTATTATATTTATTATATTTATTATAAATACTAGCAGTAGTAGTGGTAGTCGGAGTTGTAGTGTTCTAATATGATTGCATCTATCATTCACTATAAACAACTCCCACTATTTCCATTATTTACCCAATAACTGTTCGCCCACTAGTTCATTTAGGTTCGCTAATTCATTTGTTAACTATTGGTTATTCTTGAACATTTTACCTTCACAGTCACCCATTACTCACTATTAACCTCATTACCCATTATTTCCCACAGATGTCCTCACCAGGACGTGCCAGCTCTGTGTCGAGGATTAGACATTGGTTGTCTTGACACAGATTTTATCAACGTTCGTATCTGAACATATCAGAGGAAGACGCCCATTAAGATAAAGATACTGAATGGTTAGGAAAAAAATGACAACACCCGAGGAAAGTGATAGATGTGAGGAAGGTGACAGATGTGAGGAAGGTGACAGATGTGAGGAAGGTGACAGATGTGAGGAAGGTGACAGATGTGAGGAAGGTGACAGATGTGAGGAAGGTGACAGATGTGAGGAAGGTGACAGATGTGAGGAAGGTGACAGATGTGAGGAAGGTGACAGATGTGAGGAAGGTGACAGATGTGAGGAAGGTGACAGATGTGAGGAAGGTGACAGATGTGAGGAAGGTGACAGATGTGAGGAAGGTGACAGATGTGAGGAAGGTGACAGATGTGAGGAAGGTGACAGATGTGAGGAAGGTGACAGATGTGAGGAAGGTGACAGATGTGAGGAAGGTGACAGACGTGAGGAAGGTGACAGATGTGAGGAAGGTGACAGATGTGAGGAAGGTGACAGATGTGTAGAAAGTGACAAACAAGTGGAAAGTTAGATTTATATCTAACCGAATTTATTCTTCTGTAAATGCTATACTTTGAAATGTGTTGTGTTGTGTGTGTTATGTGTGCGTTTATGTGTGCGTGTATGTGTGTGTGTGTATGTGCGTATATGTGTGCGTGTATGTGTGTGTATGCTCGTATATGTGTGCGTGTATGTGTGTGTGTGTATGTTCGTGTATGTGTGCGTGTATGTGAGCAAGTTCGTGTGGTAGATAACCGAAAACTTAGTTCTTCATCCGTTGTATTTATATATCTTTACTTTATCTGGTTACCATGACTGTGCAATGTGTGTGTGTGTGTGTGTGTGTGTGTGTGTGTGTGTGTGTGTGTGTGTGTGTGTGTGTGTGTGTGTGTGTGTGTGTGTGTGTGTGTGTGTCTGTGTGTGTCTGTGTGTGTGTGTGTGTGTGTGTGTGTGTGTGTGTGTGTGTGTGTGTGAGTCTGTGTGTGTGTGTGTGTGTGCAATGTGTGTGTGTGTGTGTGTGTGTGCAATGTGTGTGTGTGTTTGTGTGTGTGTGTGTGTGTGAGTCTGTGTGTGTGTTTGTGTGTATGTGTGTGTGTGTGTGTTTGTGTGTGTGTTTGTGTGTGTGTGTGTGTGTGTGAGACTGTGTGTGTGTGTGTGTGTGCAATGTGTGTGTGTGTGTTTGTGTGTGTGTGAGTGTGTGTGAGTCTGTGTGTGTGTGTGTGTGTGTTTGTGTGTGTGTGTGTGTGTGTGTGTGTGTGTGTGTGTGTGTGTGTGTGTGTGTGTGTGTGTGTGTGTGTGTGTGTGTGTTTGTGTTTGTGTGTGAGTACGCGCATGCGTGCTCTGGATTCAGAGTTCCTAGTCATTAAAACCCACATTAACATTATATAATTTTTTTAATAAACTGGAAAAAGTGATGCTTCTTTAATTTCGGTCATGTTAGAACCTCACAATCAGTTTCCTAACAATATTTTAAACTTCTGTGTGAGAAACCAAAATTATATTTGATATTCTTTACATTTAATGTTTAGCCAAGATCTTCGCTTTTACCATGCTCCTGCAGGCATAAGTGACAGGGAGTCCACAAAAGTTTACCTCTAAGTAAACTTTATTTCTATATAGAATGGTTTACAGTTGGTATAGAAAAGGTCATATTATTGACAAATTATAACGGAAAGCCTTGAATATGCAGAGCATTTCGAGAACTCTTAAAATATCTTACAACTGCTTATAATAATAAATTACTAATTGAACTTTTCCAAGAACAGTTTGTGGAACTTCTTAGTAAGTCTTTTAAATATAAACATTTCTGGAGGTATTAATGTTCGTCAAATATAAATACAAATATTGATTTAAATTTCAGTATTACTGCACAGAATGTAAAATGAACTGAAAGACCAAAAAAATGTACATCTCTGGCGAAGCTCAGACAATGACATACTTAAAATTAATTTACATAATTCATAATATAAATAACAACAGGAAAAATAATTAAGTTCAGCAGAGTGAATAGTAGTAATAGTTTATTAAACTGCAATACACATATGATGAGACAGTATGTACTTGTAATAATTATGGAGGTTGATGGAAGGTTGGAAGAACAGGGACAGACCTGGATGTAGACAACAGAGTTTCGAGTGTTGTTTGACAAAGTATCTTACTGTAGAGATCACATTAATGTAATGGTGTACTTTTAACACATCATATAACATTCAGATCTCGTTATATTTAAAGCTAGTAATAAAGATTAAGATACAGAAGCATTTAAGCTTTCTGTAGTTGTAGGTTCTACAAGCTTGATACCATTAATTATGGAAAAGAATTCAGCTGAAAGGTGGGAATCCAGTTTTAAATTCTGTACTTCTGTGTGAATGCTAAGTCGCTATTATGCAGTGTTGTATGACTCTTATGGGTTTAGCACTTACTTTTGATTGTAATAATAATAATTGTACTTCTGTGTATTGCAGTTCCATCATCTTGGTTTACAATACTACAGTGCTCAGCTACCCAGAAATTTTTTTATGAATAATATATAAGCCCTAAATTCGGCTGGGTCAAAGTTTATGAAAAGACTGAATTGTAAAAGTCTATTAGCCTGATGTTTTCTCACATCAGTGTTACAGGCTACGAGCTGTCCTCCTACCTCAGCTCACTTCACAGCCCAGCCCTATGTAAGGTAAACTAACATCCCCTGAGATGCAACTCACAACAGTCGACTAACACCCAGGAAATAACTATTAGATGAATAAGGGCAGCAGGACAATTTACTACAGGTAAACAGGCTCAGTAGGCTTTCAATTTTTGTATGTCATATGTAGTAATACTGAAATATGATTAGAATCTGTATTTGTATTTGGCCAACATTAATAATCTATACAAATATTATAACGAACTATCTTCTTAAAACTTCCAATAAATTGTTTTTGTGAAAATTCTACTAATAGTTATATAAGTAATCGTAAGTTATTTTAAAATTGGCCGAAATACTCTGAATAACCAGTGGTTTTCTATAAAGTATTTCAGTAATATCACGTTTTCTGTACCGATTGGAGCCCAGTAATTACAGAATTAAATTTGATTTGATTTTGTTATATTTATTTTATTGAAAACCTTCCAATAAAAATGACCGTCTACACTTACCAGACTGTTTGGAATCAGCTTTTATTACCCATGCCAACACCATTTCTCATAACTTAGTCATTCATTATCTCCAGGTCTTCATAAAAGTCGAGTCAACCTACAATGATCACAGCCGTCACTCCCTCGCCGGTGACTATGTTTAACTTACTACAACTCACGAACCTCACCTCACATGTGATGTGTTCACCTCACAGTAGAGTTATGACGAACTTCCACATAGAACACCTGGAGGAGGTGAGACCTCCCGTCTGTATTAACTGACGAAGCCCCTTACAAATATAACTACTTCTAATAATATACTATAACCCGTAGTACTGTTATCATCGTAAGCACATCTAGAATTTCCTAGATTCACTTGAGAAAGTCGTCATCGAAACATTATGAACGCCTTATAAAGATTTAACTGTTTTCTCAAACGTTTTTTCATCGCTTCTTGCCAGATGTTGCAACAGTTTCACAACCTTTACCTAGTTAGAGTACACCACCGCTGGAAATTTAAATCCGATCCAGTGAGGCGTTTAAGTTATGAAGGAGAACGTTAAGGAAAGAACAAAAATTCACACAACCACTTCAAGGTTACCTCTTCGTCTACACCTTATAGCCCTGAGAATAACTTGAATGATATATTTTTCCTCTAAAGTTTTATTAAATTAATATATTAAAATAAATGTTTATTTTCTCACTAAATTCCAATAATAGTAAGAGAATAATTAATTATACACCTGAATTATTCAACGTTTGAACTAAATTTTATTAATTAGGTTAGGTTTGATAAGGTTTGTCGGGAAACAAGGACATGTGTTTCCTGACGCGGGTCTTAGATGAATTAATAAAATTAGTTTTACTTGTGCTAGAAGAGGCCAATAGGTAACGTTCCCCTTCAAGGAGGGAACCTAGATCTGGTTAAGGGCTTTTCTTACAAAGAATTTAAGCAACCCTCCCTTTTATGGGATCAAACTTGATTACTTCTCATTTCCTTGGATCTGTATGATCCCTACGGGTTTAGTGCTGTCCCCTAATAATAAAGTAAATTCGACTAGAGACAATTTTGTATATTACATTTTTACACTTCAAGTTGTATGAATAAATTAGTACATTGAGATAATTAATAACTTTAAACTTTCTAGAGACATTGAGGAAACAAATGATGACAAATTTATAACTGATTTGCTTAAGAGGGTTGAAGCCTATCGACTACACGAGCGTCATTAACGACGCATGTTACCTGTACTCCACCAGTCAAGAAAACTTTAATACCTAAACCACAGACACTTCTCGGTGTGTATACACTTCAGTAATAAATGGATGTGCTAAATTTCAGTTAAGCTCATTAGAAAGCTATTATTACTACTATTACTGAAATTCACGGGGAAGCGCTAAACGTAAAGGTATTTTTCATCACCTGGGTTATTCCTGAGAAATTGGTTTGAGTCCTCAGAGTGACACTTGTATCTGCATCTTGCAAGTCTTCCTCTCCCTGCTGTGAACCCTGGCTATATCTTAGCAGAGTCAATAGTCTCATTATCCTACTTCAACATTTCTCAGTCTGGGTTAAGAATTTGCTTGCAAGTAACAGCCAAAATATATTGACTTCATCAATACCATGTAAAGATACACAGAGCAGGAACGACTGACTGGCTAGGCACCACCTGTGTTGCTGTCTTCAAACTGCTTCACCTCCAGTCTTCTGTATAACAGTCTCCATACTCGAGCAACTACTTCAGATTTATCAAAACTGAAGGACTGAGCACCTATCAAGATCGAGGGACTGATCATCTCAATCTACTACCTCACGTCTTTGTCTGTCTACTGTAATTATTCTCGGTACTGGATAATGAAGCCACTGGTTGAAAGGAACTTCTCTACAATAAAAATACCCCAAGTGTATCTTATTTGTCTGTTCTTAAACGATTTTGCTTTTATTCCTTGAACGCATTTCTACCAGTAATATGATATAACTAGTGTAAATTCGCTAGTAGACCACTCAAAACCCGCATCTCTTTATTTATTAACCATCTCTCTCTCTCTACACTGATTTTTAGAGGTATTTATGCTAAATAAATAAGAAAAAAGATTCAAAAGTTGGAAACGCAATGATCATATTTTGAACGATATCTTATGGCTGGTTTTCAATTTAAGTTTTAAAACAAGTAAAAGAAAGTGAGCACCGGGGCAGACGAACTTGAGTTGTGATGATGTCCAGGGACTACCAGGTCTTGATGAATTAGATTTGTGCAGCACTTAGATATTTATTAGGAAACGTTTTGCCATTCAGCGACCTTTTCAATTCAATACTGAAATTATATGCAGAAGACTGCATGATCAAGGCTGAGGGACTAATTAACTCTTCTATTGTATTCCGTGTTCCAATGATTGGAGAAACGTCTTCATATTAAAGATACCCGAACGTCTAACCAAAATTTCATTCAACGTGTCGGTACTGTATACCATTAGAGTAATGATAAGGACCTGATTGTGCAAGGAGGGAGGAAAGAGAAGTAGGGAGATATGATATACTCACAGCCTCGTACCGTGTGTACTTCAACCCAAAGACAGGTTGGATGTGAGTGGTGGTGATGAGGAGGAGGAAGTGCAAAGAGGAGAAGTTTTATGACAATTTTGATTTATTTTTTTGTCACAGTGTTGTTTTTGGACCAAATTAATTTCTCATATGATTGTTTAGTACAAGTGTGAGCTAAATTGGGTTCATTTCATACACCATGGGGTTGAGAAAGTATCTAGAAACTGTTTCTTCCTGTAGGTGTAAGTCTTTGCCAGATGCAACAAAAACCAAAACAAAGGTCAAGTACCTTAGTAATAAGAATACAGTAGTTTTACCTGCATTAAAAATAAAAGTGTTAGGTCGATGGATTGAGAAACGTCGCACTGCTGCTCTACATCAGTTCAACATGAATGTTTTATGCACATTATACATGCTTATTATTTACAGTTCTTAAAATTGACTGAAAGTACCAGTTTGTCAAAGGAAAGAGCAATACAGTGAATGTTCCAGATAAGAACAATTTATGTTTATAATAACAATTTTAACATGAAAATAAGATGCATCGACAGTTTTGGAAAAAAAATGGGTAGAAGAGACATGCTTGATCGTTGGCATATGGATACGTGATGAGATACATCAGATTCAGAGATACTTTTTGGCAATATTTTTGGAAGACATTCAGAAGGTAAGAAAATTTTAGAATTTTCTAGTAGGGAGTTCAGTACTGTTAGGCTTTTTTCTGTGTTCATGGAGTATCCACTTTGGTTGAGTAGAACACATTGGACGCCAGAGACATTTACTTTTTGCATTGTTTGTACGTACTATTATAGCTTTCTAAGAACAGCTTTAGATCTGGGTTCATATTTGTGTTGAGTGTCCTGTATAAACAGATGAAGCACTGTATTTACATATATGGGAATTTGTTGGGATGTTATTTAGGTAGAACATTTTGCACGTAAGTGCATGGTCTATAATCCTATAATGTTCTAGTTTAGAGTACGATGTTGTGATTTACTTTCTACTTGTTTGGGAAACTAGTTATTTGATTATCTGAATAGACGAGGTTGATTTTGAAGTCCCCAGATATTAATTATTATTATTTTTCAAGTTCATTGTCATTGATTATGTTTAAAATTATCATCAAAGACTGATTAGATGGTAAGTGACGTTACTGATATGAATAACACAATGCAAAAGCACAGTGCAGAGTGTTTACCATATTTATTGGGAAATTTTGCCTTCCAAATAACAAATATTTCCCAGTCTTACATGTATTTGACTTAACATTCCAAATGCAATAACCTAAAGCAAAGAATCTACCAAACTATTGTAAAAGTCAGCTATCTGCTGTCCCTTTTAAAAACAGCTAAATACAAACTCCTAATACAAAAAATTTTGTATATTATCATGGACTTTCAATAGATTCACAAAATGCTTATGGCACTGGTTAAATATAACTTACTCTGTCGTTGGCAAAGTATTCACAGTATATGCAAGTTTATCGTAGAGTTGGTATACATAGCAAAAGTAATTTTTTAACAATGGTCTTGACAGGCACAAATGTTATGGACACAAATAGAGTACAGTAAATATTGCACATATATCCTAGGATAATCAATTAAAGTTAAACTGACATATCCTTTGGGGCCTTTTCAAATTACACAGGAATTCATGCAATGATACACAAATGCACTTAATACCGTACATAAATAAAGTCGGTTATAGAAAAAATTGTCTTAACTTCCTAGGACCATACTGTTTCTTTAGTTCCTAACCTTGACAAAATTTACTGTAACATATTCTGGATACTAGTTGTTAGCAACCAGAAATTTGGTTAATATTATTGAAGCTCTTGGTACACTACAAATACTTCAAATTATATTCCATAACGAACGAATTATATTTCATAACGAGTCCCAGGGAACATACCCGTTCTGACGTCAACTCTTTGAGTAGAAGAGGACCATGATAAATATATGTTCTGATACCAACTCTACGAGGAGAGGGAATCCAGGATATATTCACGTTCTGTCGTCAACTCGACGACAAGCTATATATGATTTCATGATTTTCATGACAAACACACTGTGCCCTGCGCCTGTCTACTCTTCGTTTTGCCCAGCATCCCTCCATTACGCTGAATAAGCAAGCTGTACGGGGTCCCAGGGAAAGTAACCAGTGGGACACGCAGGTAGGGGTTACAGGGTAAGCAACCATTTTTTTACACAAATTTTTTGGCTAAGTGTTATTATCCAACAGTAGTGTGCAAATTAATTGGAACAAGAGTAAATTTTGTAACTGTCTCATTATGTGTCTTAGTCCCTGGCTTCGTTAATGTAGTTAAGGTTTTTTTTTCAGAAGTGATTGCTTCCGACTTCTGGCAACCATCCAGCTGTGGTGTTACCCTGCGACTCTCGTCAGTGCTACAACAGTTGTTATTTTGTAAGGCTATTGCTGCAAGCGTGCTCTGTGAGTGAATGTGGTTTCGCCAAATTCTCCCCTTCACATATGAAGCTTGTAAGTTTTGTAGCTCCTTGAAAACATGCTGATTTGAGTATCAGATAGATCTCCGAAAAATTGAGCCTGCCAGAATCAACTGTTGGTCTGAAGAGAGCTGACGACACTGGTGATTGTGGAGCGCTGCATCGAGGAAGATGTGGACGGAAACGAAAGACAACACCTCACAATGACAAAGTTATCATAAGTAATAGTGTGAAGGATCCAAAGAAAACCTGCAAAGATCTACACAGAGATTTGGCTTCAGTTGGCGTAAATGTTGATTCTTCAACTTTTCGACGAAGTTGGCAGAACTGCTGGAAAGCCGGTAATGGAACAATTATAGACTGCTGTTATGAAGAAATAACGGTTGTGATGGGCACTCGATCAATTATAAGGGATGGACGGCAGATGAATGAAGAAAAGTTATATTTTCAGATGTGGCACATTCTGAAGTACATGTGTACTGATCAGTCGTAGCGCGAAGGAACAAATGCGAACCTCGTCGGAGTGAACACATTCAAGAAGCGCCAAAACACCCACTGTTTTGAACAGTGACAAATGCATGGCAATCCTGACACCTCATTTGCTTCTCAGTGTGGACAGAGACTTTTCTGAAGGAGAAGGCATTTTCCAGCTGGATCTTGCTCCATGCCATAATTCCAGAAAAATGATGACATTCTTCGAAAAGAATGGGCTAAGCGTTCTAAACTGGCCTAACTTCAACCCAGTTGAGAATCTATGGGCAATAACCAAGCCAAGATCGCGAAACAGGATTGTTCATCTGTGGAGAAGCTAAACGCTGATGTTATTAGGACCAGGTACCGCGACGAAGAACTTGGCAAAATGTGTTCAACATTGGTTGATTCTTTGCCAAACGTGTAACAATGCTTATAAAAGCAAATCATCGGCGTGTACTTTTCATATAAACATTAATTTTCCAAACAAATGTCTAATTTCATCACTGTCCCAATTAACATGTTTATTACCGTACCTCAGCTCATTTCAAAGCCCAGCCATTTGTAAGGTATACTTCCACCCCAGGACTGCGACCCACAATAGTAGACTAGCACCCAGGTACCTACTTCTGTCTAGCAAACATGAACAGATGTTAGGAAACATGTCAAACGTTTCCTACTATGCTGGGAAGGGAACTATGAACATCCAGTATGTGAGCTAAATGTGATCCAGGGTAAGCAAACTGTGCAGGGTCCCAGAGTAAGCAACTTGTAGCTACCTCACGGTAATCAACTTGTGGGGGTCCCAGAGTAAGCATCTTGTGAGTGAGAGTAAGCAATTTGTGAGTGCCCCTAAATAAACTACTTACGAGAGCACAGAATAAGCAACTTGGGAATGTATCAGAGTAAGTAACTTGTGGAGGGCCTAAAATAAGCAGCATGGGGTCCCGGAATGAGCAATTTGTAAGGGTCCAAGGGTAAACAATTTGGGGGGACCAGGATTAACAATTTGTGGGTGTTCCAGGGTAAGTAGCTTTTGGGGGTCCAACTAACGGAGGACAAAAAAATGAGAGGTTGAGGCGGGAGTTGAATTTCTGGATAGCCAGTAATGTATTTCGGGAGCTGGAAACAATTACGAATGCCGATTCAGACATGATAGCAAAATGTAAAAACAGGAATCAGAATTCCATAAAACTCTGTGAAAATACTGGGCGACTCTAGTGAATGAACTTGGATAATTATTATTTCAATATTATTGCATACATGGCACCATGATGCGATTTAGAACCATCAGTGAACAGGATTATAGAATAAGAATGAAGTTGGAAATGTTTTAGAAAGAGGTGCATAATGGTAGAGTAGGCAAGTGAGATTTATTGGAAGGAGAGAGGAGGAAACACAAATCATCGCAACTTCCCAAAAGTGGGAGGGGGGAAAGTAAGATGTAGCGAGAACGTAAATGGGAGGTAAACGAATGAATATTTTACGAAATAAATCTGGCTTAATGACATCCGTAACCATTCTTTTCGTGAAATAATCCGAATATAGGCTCTCAAATGGAAAGAAGCGAAAATCTCAAAGAATGGAATCAAGTTTAGAAAGAATAATGAGGAATGCTGAAAAATCGAGCTGGTTTCCGTAGTCTAGTCTTGATAAGATTCGAACGTAATGAAGGCACAAGGTTCGTGTGTCAGCCTTCATGAGAGATGGGATAGAGTTTTAAAGATGTTCAAGGTGGCCCTGACTTTTAGGAAAGTTCCAGGACATTCGACGATTAAACAAAAAACTGAGAAATTTAACCGTGGCTCGTTCAGGGATATTGAAAACCATTCACGTGCAGAACGGTATAAGGGATAACAGGGAGTCTTGTGAAAGTTATCGGGTGTGTTTTAACAACAGAAAATTTAAACCCATGAGCGATGGCTCATTGACAGCACAAACAGCAACCTGGAGAGCAGCCGCTACGAGGTGACAGTCAAAGCCTGTAGTCTACATAAAGAGGCGATCAGACAGTTGAACGGAAAATATGAACAAGGTACTGTAGTTGTAATAAAAATATTTTATATGTTTTGATCAGATAAAAGCTGGTTATTGGTGACAAAGAAAAGTTGGGAAGGGAAAGTGTACCTTCAGTTTCATTGGCTATTTAGTGAAGAAAAAAATAGCAGTTTTTAAATTTATATCACTTTTTTGACCAGTAAAATATACACTTAATGGCCACTTTACTAGGGACACCTATACACAAAATAAACAAGAACGTGAAACTCTCTCCATCCCTCCCTCCTTAGGTGACATCCCTCCCCAGGTGACTCCGTCATTCCTCAGGTGGCACACCCCTTACCAGGTTACTCCCTCCCTCCCCAGGTGGTGACTCCTTCCCTCCTCAGGTAACTCATTTCCTCCCCTGGTGACTCCATCCGCAGGCGACTCTTTCCTTCCCTTCTCAGATGACACACCCCTCCCCAGGTTATTCCCTCCCTCCCCAGGTTATTCCCTCCCTCCCCAGGTGACTCCCTCCCTCCCTTCCCAGGTGAATCCCTCCTTCCTCAAGTGGCTCAGTCCCTCACCAGGTGACTCCTTCCCTCCTCAGGTGACTCCCTCCCTCCCCACCTAACACCCTCCCTCCCCAGGTGACGCCCCAATCCCCAGGTGACCCCTCTCTTTCCAGGTGACGCTAATCTCCACAGATGACGCCCGCTTCTGCAGGTGACGCACACTTTGTCAGTTGAAGCACACCTCCCCAGGTTAGACCCATCTCCCTAGGTGAAGGTCCATTCCCCAAGTGACGCATCCGTTTCCAGGTGACACCCCGTTCTCCAGGTGACGCCAATCTCCCCAGATGACTCCCCGTTCTTAAGGTGACGCCCCTTTCTCTAGGTAACACCCCCCTTCTGCAGGTGACGCCCCCTTTTCTAAGTGACGCCAATATTCCCTAATGTCGCCTTCATCCTCAAGCGACGTCCGTCTTCCCAGGAGACTCCCCTTTCCCTGGTGACGTCCCTTTGCCCTAGTGACCCCCCAGTTCCCAGCAGTGACGTCACCTCTCGATTACAGTGATGTCACCTGCTCTATCCTCTGTAATGACGTCACCTGAACCAATAAAAACTCTTGGTATTTACCCTCCGCTAACCTTCCTACCCCCTCTCCCGCTACCTCACTTTCTCTTACTCGTACCTCCCTCCCCCTCTTTCCTTCCTATCTCAGTTTTCTCTTCTTCCTTCCTTTTCAACCTCCTTTTTTAGTCCCTTTCCCTTCCCACTCCTCCTCTTCCTTCTCATGTAATATTCCCACCTCACTATTCCCTTCAGATCGGCAGATGGATATTTAACTTCTTAAATAACAGAACCCAAAGAGTAATAGTAAACAGAGTAAAATCAAAAGAAGCTACAGTGAAGATCTGTGTTCGTCAACGCACGTTACTTCCCCATTTCTCTTTCTCATTTCTGACATAGAATGAGACATACACGATAACATTGTATCATCTTTTGGAGACGATTCTGGAATCTTCATGAGAATGACATCCATAGAAGACATAGCGAGCCTCCACGCTGAAATAAGCCAAGTCTTCCACTACAATACTGACAATATGATGTTCATTAAGGACAGATTTCGGTTACTGCCTTACAGAAAGATTAGGGAAATAAAAACAGGATCGGAGTACAATCGAGCATAAGTCTAATGTGAGAGACCTGGGAATCATAATATCAGGAGATTTTACATTCAAGGAAGAAAATGATGCTATTATCGCAACTGCAAGGAAAACTGTAGACAGATAATAATAATAATAATAATAATAATAATAATAATAATAATAATAATAATAATAATAATAATAATAATAATAATTATTATAATAATAATAATAATAATATTTTATTATTATTATTTTTATTATTAGCACACTGGCCGATTCCCACCAAGGCAGGGTGGCCCGAAAAAGAAAAACTTTCACCATCATTCACTCCATCACTGTCTTGCCAGAAGAATGCTTTACACTACAGTTTTTAAACTGAAACAATAATTTAAAATAAAATTATTAATAATAATAATAAAGATAATAATAATTAATCCCACAGCAAGACACACCTACAGTAGTTAATGACTCCCACAACATGACGCAAGTATAGTCATTAGTAACTCCCGCAAGATACAAGCACAGTCGTCAATGATTTCTATAGTAAGACACAAGCACAGTTGTCAATGACTTCCACAAGACAAGCTCTTTAGTTATTTACACCCTCAGGACAAAAGCTCACTGGTTAATGCCTCCCACAACAAGATACAAGCACAATTGTCTATGACTCCCACAACAACACAAGCACATTGGTCACTGACTCGTACAGCAACAACGCATATGCACTGGACGATTCTCGCAGGACACAGGCACAATGGTGAAAAAAATCCAAAACAAGATACAAGCAGAGTGGTTAGTGACTCCCAAAACAAAAAACAAGCACATTGGTTAATGATTTCAGCACTACACAGGGAATAAACGGGCAGATGCAGTGAAAGTCTGGCTAAGTTACCAACACTAGGAAAGTGTTGAGGTCATGGCAACCTTCACCTGCCTGTAAACATTTCATCTAATTTCTGCCCGATTATGTGCTTCGACCAATACTGCTGCAGAACCTTGATTAACTTTGTAACTTGGTAAAGAACCATGTAGTGGTTCTTTACCAAGTTACAAAGTAACTTGGTAGTGGTTCTTTACCAAGGGTACTTTTTACCAAGTTACAAAGTTAATCAAGGTTCTGCAGCAGTATTGGTCGAAGCACATCATCGGGCAGAAATTAGATGAAATGTTTACAGGCAGGTGAAGGTTGCCATGACCTCAACACCCTTGGTAAAGAACCACGTAGTGGTTCTTTACCAAGGGTACTTGTTTCTCCTGGGGTTAAAAAGCAGTGTATCTGGGATAGATACGAGTTAAACTGATAAATTCAAAATACCATGTCAATATAAGACAATGAATTTACTATTTTTTTTAAAGTTTGTGTGGTACGCTATTTTCTTTTGAAAGCTTCGTACACAATCATATTTACTGGTGCTTGCACAGTTTCTTGGAGTTTGTACATTCTTAGTGGTGAGAGAGAGACATGTTCAGCAGGTTCACATGTGTCTTCCTCATCTACTTGTCGGTATTTAAATACCATTTTCAACATTGTTAGTGGTGTTGTGTATTCCGACGTAACAGGTTTGTACTGTTAAATTTAGGTAATGTGATGTTAATGGTAATGTTAATGTGAGATGGAATTATTATTATTATTATTATTATTA
Source organism: Cherax quadricarinatus (assembly GCF_038502225.1). Classification (NCBI taxonomy): domain Eukaryota; kingdom Metazoa; phylum Arthropoda; class Malacostraca; order Decapoda; family Parastacidae; genus Cherax; species Cherax quadricarinatus. The sequence goes on from NC_091292.1 coordinate 64,547,626, forward strand.
TTATTATTATTATTATTATTATTATTATTATTATTATTATTATTATAAATCTATACTATGTCAATTTATAAAGAAAATTAATTTTTAATTTCACTAGGGAGAGGTTTCTGTGACCGAGAAGTGGATGAATAACCATTTATTTTTAATCTGGATTCCTTCCATGAAAATGATATGATGAAGAAATGATCTGGTTGAACTGAAAGTTGATGAAGGAATCCGAATAGAAAATAGAAAAAACTTCAGAGTTTCTCGTACCATTTGCCATCACCTATTTTTGTGAGATAATTTTTTGAACACTTCTGCTCACTAAAACAAAGACTAGAAATTATTGTGATGTAAGTGATGACATGCTTGTGGTTATTCATAGAAAAAATGACCTTTGTTTCAGCTTCAATAATAAGTGTTAAAAACAAATAAGTCATTAAAACTAATGCATTTTAACTTATTATAATTGAAAAGATATGCTGCACGTTCTTACTCATAACGATTTTATTGATCTACTTCGAGTAATAAAATAGGAAAAAATTAAAATACCTGAGAGGGAACAGTTGGCAGCTTATAAAGCAGGGGTTCCCAACCTGGGGTGCACGCACTTCCAGGGGGTGCACACACATCCAGGGGGGTGCACGCACCCCAGGGGGTGCAAGATGGCATTTCATGTGGTGCAACAAAAAGTCCTAATGAAAAGCACAATTCCGCTTATCTTAGCAAAAAAATGTTCAATTTATATTTGACTTCTTCATCTTCAGATGTGATATTACTTTTGTAAGGGATGCAACATTAATCAAACATTTCCTAGGGAAGCGGAATCATAGAAAGGTTTGGAACCCCTGTTACAAAGTTTAGAAACCAATAGTATGGTGGTAACAGCAGCTATCACTGTTCTAGTTGCAACAACAGCTTCCACTGGTCTAGTGATAATAGCAGCTGCCGCTGGTCTAGTGGTAACAGCAGCTACCACTGGTCTAGTGGTAAATGCAGCTACCATTGTTTTAGTAGTAACAACAGTTAGCAGTGGTTTTGTGGGCTGTTTCTTGATAAGGCATATTGCGCTTATCTAAAAAGTTGACAGCTTAGAGCACCAGCAGTCGCAGTCTGGGTCTTCCTCGATAGGTCAACTATTTACATGAAAGTTAAGACATATGTGAAACATCTGGATGTCTTTATTGTAGACGTTTCGCCATCTAGTGGCTTTATCAATACAGATTCTAGGACACAATAGAAGACAGTAGAACTATATACAAAAGATGAGATAATCAGTCTCTCAGCCTTGGAGTTAGTGTTTACAGCATCGTGGTGGTGGAGAATCTGGTGCAAAGCCAAGAAGACTGGCACATGTGTCTTAACTCTCATATTGTCGATATTTTAAATCTTTCTTGCACAACTTGTCAAACACTTCAACATCATGGAATCTTGGTTCAGAGGATATGTACAAGACCTTCTTCACGGCTGCTACAACTAACTCATCTCTTTGGGTAGGACCTACTTCCACTGGGATATCCCGCCTACCAGTGACTATGCCCTCGTCTGCTCCACTGATGCCTATATAACCGCCAGTCTTCTTGCCTTTGCTCCAGATTTTCCTCCACCACGATGCTGTGAACACTAACTCCAAGGCTGAGGGACTGATTATCTCATCTTTTGTATATAGTTCTACTGTCTTCTATTATGTCCTAGAATCTGTATTGATAAAGCCACTGGATGGCGAAACGTCTACAATGAAGATATCCAGATGTTGCACATGTGTCTTAACTTTCATATTGTCGGTATTTTATACCTTTCTTGCACAACTATTTACATTTCACGGGGCTGTAATAGAGTGAATGTGAAAAGTGCTAACACTCGCCCTGAAGACCTATATTCCCCAGTGTATCAGGTATGTCACCTGGAAAGTCGAGGGAGTCTTATCTGGGTTTGGGCAATCGCCTTCGTATCAAAGCGTTGTATGGTTAGTCTAATCACCATCACACTGACACTGTACAATGCAGTGACATTATTTTACTGTGTATTGATTTTATTTTACCGGTATTGATGACTTTATTGAGGGTAGGATGATTCCCCTCTTGTTTTGAGTTACAGTGATATTCAATGGACACTATTTTTTATTAGAGGCTTTTTGGGAAAAAATCTATAAAATAAAATTAGCAAAGGCTCTTTCAAATACCAGTTGTTACTTTGTAAAAACATGATTACTCAATAATGTGAGCAAAAATCATGACATTATATTCAAAAATAACCGAGAACTCGATATCTGAAGGAGAATATCTTTTGAGATAAACAGAAGTATTATTTTTCATGAAAATCTATGGATGTGAAACACCATAGGTAAAGCGGACGAGCATTACCCCTCCACTCTAGCACTGGAAGGGTAACTGTGAGGTGGCCACCGCCCAGAGCCGTCTCTCACTGTCAGAGAAGATGCCATAAACAGATTACATCAAAAGGTGGCCAGATTTATGCATTTTTTCAGAAAGAAAAAAAATCTTATTTTTTCATTATTTTATTATTTTCACATTAAGTGTGTTTCCCCTCTCTTATAGACGCGGTGCCAGGATCTGAAAATCGACCAGAGCTGCCACAAATAGGTGAATATACACACACAAACACACACCAGGAGCTATCGCTCAACCCCTGCAACCACAATTAGGTGAGCACTCCCACCCAACCAAACACCCACCCACCAACCCACCCACACACACACACACACACACACACACACACACACACACACACACACACACACACACACACACACACACACACACACACACACACACACACACACACACACACACACACACACACACACACACACACACACACACACACACACACACACACACACACACACACACACACAGACGAAGAATTAGGGAGCACAAGTCGAAACTGCAGTAGCCAAGGTAAAGGCCCTAGAATTTGAGGTAAACAGGCTGAAGCAAGTCTCAGGGGCAGTGACCAGAGAAGACACGGCATATGAAGATGAGAAGCGGAACAGGAAGGAAGGAGATATGAATTATGCTAAGGTCATATCAACCTGCAAAGAAGGCCCAAGGAGTGAAAGGGAAGAGCAGCTGGGTGTAGATGGAGAGGGAGATAGGTCGAATGCTGAGGCACAATCAAGGGAGAAAATAACCACATACAGACAGGAACCTGAGTCACTGAGGGAGAGGCAATGGGAGGAGGAAAGGGCAAAATCAGTGTTTATCCATGGGCTTCGGGAGAGAGAGGAAAGGACACACACTGAAAGACGGCAGGAAGAAAGAAAGGAGATTGAGAAAATCATCACGGAAATAGGGGGAGAAGACATGGACGAGATAGTAAATTTTCAGAGAATACAGGGGTACTTGAAGGGGAGAAACCGACAGATCAAGCTGATTCTCAGGACAGAAACAGTGCAGAACAGGATCCTCCAAGAGAAACCACGGTTGAAAAACTCGGAAGAGTACAAGAAGGTGTTCCTAGACAGAGACAGAACACAAACAGAGCGACAGCAGTAGAGGGAGAGGACAAAAAAGCGAAAGGAGCTAGGAAAGGAGACAAGGATGGAACCAACAGAGGTCAGTCAGAGCAGAACGGAGCAGCAAGGGCAAGCACACACACAACTATCCTCAGAACCCCACAACCTATCACACCATCCCAACACACACTACAATCCATACCCGCACCTTCCACCCAACCCCCAACCATAGAATCCCACAGTATGCTACCAGGTCTCCCACCCCCACAGGCCCCCAAACCAGTGTTGGAAAGGAAACTGAAGGTATGGTACACAAACGCTGATGGAATAACAAGTGGGAAGAGTGGCACGAAAGAGTCAAAGAAGCATCACCGGACATCATAGCGCTCACAGAAACCAAGCTTACAGGTATGATAACAGATGCCATCTTTCCAACGGGATACCAGATCCTGAGGAAAGACAGAAGGAACAGGGGGGGTGGAGGAGTGGCACTGCTGATCAAATACCAATGGAATTTTGACGAGCTGGAGAGAGGAGACAGAGGAGAAGAAAGTGATTACATAGCAGGAACACTTCACTCTGGAAGTCCCAAAGTGGTAATTGCAGTGATGTATAACCCACCACAGAACAGCAGGAGGCCAGGGCAAGAGTATGACGAGAGCAATACAGCGATGGTTGACACACTGGCTGCAGTGGCCAGAAGAGCTCATGCATGCAGGGCAAAGCTCCTGATCATGGGTGACTTTAACCACAAGGAGATCGAATGGGAGAACTTGGAGTCACATGGGGGTCCAAGATACATGGAGGGCTAAGATGATGGAGGTGGTACTGGAAAACTTCATGTACCAACACGTAAGGGACACTACAAGAGAGAGAGGAGAGGATGTACCAGCAAGACTGGACCTAGTATTCACCTTGAGTAGTGCAGATATTGAGGACATCACATATGAAAGACCCCTTGGGGCCAGCGATCATGTGGTTTTGAGCTTCGAATACACAGCAGAGCTACAAGTGGAGTGGAAAGCAGGAAGGCCAGGACAAATGAAACCAAACTACAAGAAAGGGGACTACACAGGAATGAGGAACTTCCTGAACGAGGTTCAGTGGGACAGAGAACTGGCAGGGAAGCCAGTTAATGAGATGATGGAATATGTAGCAACAATGTGCAAGGAGGCTGAGGAGAAGTTTGTACCCAAGGGAAACAGGAATATTGAAAAAGCCAGGATGAGCCCATGGTTCACCCAAAGGCGCAAAGAGGCAAAAACCAAGTGTGCTAGGGAATGGAAGAAATATAGAAGGCATAGGACCCAGGAGAATAAGGAGAGCAGTCGTAGAGCCAGAAACGAATATGCACAGATAAGAAGGGAGGCCCAACGACAATATGAAAACGACATAGCAGCGAAAGCCAAATCTGACCCAAAACTGTTATACAACCACATCAGGAGGAAAACAACAGTCAAGAACCAGGTAATCAGGCTAAGGAAGGAAGGAGGTGAGACAACAAGAAATGACCGTGCAGTATGTGAGGAACTCAACAAGAGATTCAAAGAAGTGTTCACAGAGGAGACAGAAGGGGCTCCAGAAAGACGGAGGGGTGGGGCACACCACCAGGTGCTGGACACAGTACACACAACCGAGGAAGAAGTGAAGAGGCTTCTGAGTGAGCTAGATACCTCAAAGGCAATGAGGCCAGATAACATCTCTCCATGGGTCCTGAGAGAGGGAGCAGAGGCACTATGTGTACCCCTAACAACAATATTCAAAACATCTATCGAAACAGGGAGATTGCCTGAGGCATGGAAGACAGCAAATGTAGTCCCAATCTTTAAAAAAGGAGACAGACATGAAGCACTAAACTACAGACCAGTGTCACTGACATGTATAGTATGCAAGGGCATGGAGAAGATTGTCAGGAGAAGAGTGGTGGAACACCTAGAAAGGAATGATCTCATCAACAGTAGCCAATATGGTTTCAGGGATGGGAAATCCTGTGTCACAAACCTACTGGAGTTCTATGACAAGGTGACAGCAGTAAGACAAGAGAGAGAGAGGGATGGGTGGATTGCATCTTCTTGGACTGTAAGAAGGCGTTTGACACAGTACCACACAAGAGATTAGTGCAAAAACTGGAGGACCAAGCAGGGATAACAGGGAAGGCACTACATTGGATCAGGGAATACTTGTCAGGAAGACAGCAGCGAGTAATGGTACGTGGCGAAGTGTCAGAGTAGGCACCTGTGACCAGCGGGGTACCACAGGGGTCAGTCCTAGGACCAGTGCTGTTTCTGGTATTAGTGAACGACATGACGGAAGGAATAAACTCCGAGGTGTCCCTGTTTGCAGATGACGTGAAGTTGATGAGAAGAATTCTTTCAATCGAAGACCAGGCAGAACTACAAAGGGATCTGGACAGGCTGCAGACCTGGTCCAGCAATTGGCTCCTGGAGTTCAATCCCACCAAGTGCAAAGTCATGAAGATTGGGGAAGGGCAAAGAAGACAGCAGACGGAGTACAGTCTATGGGGCCAGAGACTACAAACCTCACTCAAGGAAAAAGATCTTGGGGTGAGTATAACACCAGGTACATCTCCTGAAGCGCACATCAACCAAATAACTGCTGCAGCATATGGGCGCCTGGCAAACATCAGAACAGCATTCCGACATCTTAATAAGGAATCGTTCAGGACCCTGTACACCATGTACGTTAGGCCCATATTGGAATATGCGGCACCAGTTTGGAACCTACACCAAGCCAAGCATGTAAAGAAACTAGAGAAAGTGCAAAGGTTTGCAACAAGACTAGTCCCAGAGCTAAGAGGTATGTCCTACGAGGAGAGGTTAAGGGAAATAAACCTGACGACACTGGAGGACAGGAGAGATAGGGGGGACATGATAACGACTTACAAAATACTGAGAGGAATTGACAAGGTGGACAAAGACAGGATGTTCCAGAGACTGGACACAGCAACACGGGGACACAGTTGGAAGCTGAAGGCACAGATGAATCACAGGGATGTTAGGAAGTATTTCTTCAGCCACAGAGTAGTCAGGAAGTGGAATAGTTTAGGAAGCGATGTAGTGGAGGCAGGATCCATACATAGCTTTAAGCAGAGGTACGATAAAGCTCATGGTTCAGGGAGAGTGACCTAGTAGCGACCGGTGAAGAGGCGGGGCCAGGAGCTTGGACTCGACCCCTGCAACATCAACTAGGTGAGTACAACTAGGTGAGTACACACACACACACACACACACACACACACACACACACATACACACACGCATATACATACACACACACACATGCACACACACACACACACACACACATACACATACACACATACACACACACACACAGAGACACACAGACACAAACACAAACACAAACACACACACACACACACACACACACACACACACACACACACACACACACACACACACACACACACACACACACACACACACACACACACACACACACACACACACTGTCTGGCACGAAGGGCTCAAGTACAAACTCTGCACTAACTTCAACCTGCCTCTCACTACTCGTAAACTCCTCTGCAACTTTCTAGACGGCCTTACCATGAGAATCAAATTCCAAGGCTGTTACTCTGACTACTTCACACTAAATGCCGGAGTACCCCAGGGATCTGTCCTCTCCCCTACCCTCTACATTTTATACACTAACGACTTTCCAACACCTGTATACCACAACTCCATCACACTAACCTATGCAGACGACTTTACACAACTTATCACTCATGCCAATATAGATACACTCACACACAAAACACAAAATGAGGTAGACATGATAGCCATCTGGGAACAAAAATGGAGGATCAAAACCAATGCAGCTAAATCCAGCATTACGTATTTTAACTACAGGAAACGTGATCCTCCATTACGTGTCGAGCTCAGAACAGCTGACACCCGTACTTACATCCCCATCACACAATCTGTCACTGTCCTTGGCGTTAATCTTGACTACCTTCTTCGTTTACACGGACACATTCACTCAAGGCATGCAATAGCTAGTAAGGCCCTTGCGGGCCTCTACAAGCTGAAACATGCCTCTCAACGCACCAAACTACACCTCTACAAATCCCTAATACGTCCCCTGATAACTTACTCTCCTCTATCCCTCTCTCTTGCAGCAAAAACAAACTTACTTAAACTGCAGCGTGTCCAGAACAAGGCGCTGCGCTTGGTGCTTGATGTCAGATGGGAGGACTTCGCCACAAGCAAGTCTCTCCATGCCCAATTAGACATCCCTATGCTGAATCTGTACTGGAAGACGCTCAGTGACAGACAAATAGACAAACTTGAGACACGACATGACTACTGGACCTCTCTCCTTGACGAAGACATTCGCAGACCCACAAACCAACACAACCTTTTCTACTCCTTGCATGATCCTGCTCCTAACCCTATTTACAAATAACCTTGGATTCGCTGACAGGTACCTTCTATGACAGGTACCATTCTCTGACCCACGTTCGCCTTAGCTTTTGGGTTAAGACATGGCCCAGTTCTACACTCCTCTCTAGCGCTAACCGTCGCATGTCCCTTCCTCCCCGCTAACCCCACCGGAATCCCAACAGAAGAGCCTGAATTTCTCTTCTCAATATCTGTCCCTCGATCGCCTTCGCTGCTGGGTTAATCCCTGGCTCTATTTCTACGACTAAGAACACTCCTCTCCAGCACTATTCTTCGTCTGCCCCGTCTTCCCCGCTCATCCCATTTGGGATCTTACCTGAACTTTCGTTCGTTCGTTCGTTCCACACACACACACACACACACACACACACACACACACACACACACACACACACACACACAACACTATGCATCATAATCTCACGACTGGAACAAGTCACAGATGACCTACACCCCTGGGAAAAAAAACTTTAGACTAGTATAAATTAGATACATGTGCGATACTTAAGATACATTAGGAATGGATGAATCACTATGCATTTTATAAACTAATGTAAGTGAAATGTATCCTAACAGGCGTCTCTTAAATATGTCTTAATTTATACTCGTGTCGGTCATGTATGATACATAGGGGACAGATAGGAGATAGGGGGATATGATAACGGCATATAAAATACTGAGAGAAATCGACAAGATGGACAGAGATAAGATGTTCAAGAGATGGGACACAGCAAAAAGGGGTCACAGTTGGAAGTAGAAGACTCAGATGAGTCACAGGGATGTTAGGAAGTTCTTTGACAGTCATAGAGTTTTCAGGAAGTGGAATAGTCTGGAAAGTAAAGCAGTGGAACATAAGAACATAAGAAAGAAGGAACACTGCAACAGGCCTACTGACCCATGCGGAGCAGGTCCATGTGCCCCCTCCCCGGATTAGCCAATGACCCACCCAGTCTGATCACCTTCACTCAAGGAAGGAGCACGGCACCAGACCCAGCAGCACAAGCTAGTCAGGTCCAACTCACACCCACCCACACCCACTCATGTATTTATCTAACCTATTTTTAAAACTACACAACGTTTTAGCCTCAATAACTGTATTAGGGAGTTTGTTCCACTCATCCACAACTCTATTACCAAACCAGTGCTTTCCTATATCCTTCCTAAATCTGAATTTTTCCAACTTGAAACCATTGCTGCGAGTCCTGTCTTGGCTGGAAATTTTCAGCACGCTATTTACATCCCCTTTATTTATTCCTGTTTTCCATTTATACACCTCGAGCATATCCCACCTAATTCTACGCCTTTCAAGAGAGTGCAGATTCAGGGCCCTCAGTCTATCCTCATAGGGAAGATTTCTGATACATGGGATCATCTTTGCCATCCTCCTCTGTACGTTTTCCAGAGCATTTATATCCATTCTGTAATACGGTGACCAGAACTGAGCAGCATAGTCTAAATGAGGCCTAACCAAGGATATATAGAGTTGAAGAACAACCTGAGGACTTCTATTATTTATACTTCTAGATATGAAGCCAAGAATTCTGTTAGCTTTATTGCGAACACTAATGCACTGTTGTCTTGGTTTTAGATTACTGCTAACCAGAACTACTAAATCCTTTTTGCAATCAGTAGTATTAAAATTTACATTATTTTGTTTATATGTCGCATGGTTATTTACCTGTCCAACATTTAGAACTTTGCATTTGTCTATATTAAACTGCATCTGCCACTTCTCCGACCATTGCATAAGTCTATTCAAATCATCCTGGAGTGCTCTAGTGTCCTCATTAGAATGAATTAGACGGCCTATTTTAGTGTCATCAGCAAATTTGCTTATGTCCCTATTTATTCCCTCATCTATGTCGTTTATGTAAATTGTGAACAACAACGGGCCAAGCACTAACCCCTGAGGAACACCGCTTGTAAAGTGCCCCCATTCTCATTTCTCCCCATTTGTGCAAACTCTCTGCTGCTTATTTGTTAGCCATTCCTCTACCCAGGAAAAAATTTCTCCTCCTATTCCGTGTGCCCTAAGTTTCCTCAATAGCTTCTGATGTGGAACTCTTTCGAAAGCCTTACTGAAGTCCATATATACAACATCATTTTCATTACAATGATCTACCTCCTCAAACACCTTAGTGAAAAATGTTAGTAAATTCGTAAGACAGGAACGCCCCTTTGTAAAACCGTGTTGAGATTCATTAATCAATCTATGCCTAACAAGATGGCTACGAATTGCTTCGGCAATTATTGATTCCATAAATTTTCCCACTATTGAGGTAAGGCTTAATGGTCTATAGTTCGAAGCCAAGAACCTGTCACCTGCCTTGTAAATAGGTATTACATTTGCCATTACTAGCAACTTTATTTTGAATATTGTCTTTTAAACATATCCCTGAGGTATCCCGGTGATAACTACTGTTTTTAACCATAATACTGCAGCCTGATTGTTTCCCACAAACTCCCATACCTCTATAATCTATCAGTTTAAATTCCTAGACACGTCATCAATTACCCTCTAAATCGAATTGGCTAATGCAACCACTCCATCCCCAGAGAGATGAACCCCATCCCTTACATACATATCACGTTTGCCAAAGAATAGATCCCAGTTATCAGTGAATGGCATTGCAAGTTCCTTGCAGTACCTGTCTAGCCAGCAATTTATACCAATTGCCCTAGACATCCATTCATTGCCCATTCCCTTTCTAGGCAAGATGCTACATATGACTGGGATCCCTCCCTTAGACCTAACTGCTTCTGTGGCTGACCTGTACTTATCCAGTAGCTCCTGTCTCCTGCCCTTCCCAGTGTCATTACTCCTGGGAGGCACACTGTCTGACCTTTCTGTCTGTTACAAAAAGCACGGTCCATATATCTCACCTGAGATATATGGACAGGTATGATCGCAGGTGACCACTGACCTGGAGCTTTAAGGAGAGGTAGAATAAAGCTCATGGAGCAAGGAGAGTGACCTACTAGCGACCAGCAAAGAGGCGGGACCAGGAGCTGTGACTCGACCCCTGCAACCACAATTAGGTTAGTACAGTTAGGTGAGTACACACAAGCACACATGCAGCAATGGGAAATCCTGTGTCATAAACCTAGTGGAATTCTATGACAAGGTGATGGCAGTAAGGCAAGAGAGGGAGAGAGGTGGGTAGACTGCGCTTTCTTGGTTTGTAAAAATGCCTTTGACACAGTCCCACACAAGAGATTAGTGCAAAATTTGTAGGACCACGCAGGAATAACAGGAAAGGCACTGCAATAGATCAGAGAATACCTGACAGGAAGGCAACAACGAGTACTGGTATGCGACGAGATGTCACACTGGGCGCCTGCGACGAATGAGCTTCCACAGGGGTCGGTCCTAGGACCGGTGCTGTTTCTGCTGTATGTGAATGACATGATGGAAGGGATAGAAAGAAGTGTTCCTGTTTGCAGATGATGTGAACCTAATGGGGAGAATTCAATTGGACGAGGATCAGGCAGGACTACAAAGGGATCTGGACAGATGCAGGCCTGATCCAGCAACTGGCTCCATGAGTTTACTTCCACCAAATGCAAAGCCATGAAGATCGGGGAAGGGCAAAGAATACTGCATGCAGAGTACAGTCTCGGAGGCCAAAGACTGCGAACCTCACTCAAGGAAAAGGATCTTGGGATGAGCATAATACCAAGCACATCTCCTGAGGCGCACATCAACTGCTGCAGCATATGGGCGACTTGCAAACGTATGAATAGCGTTCCAACACCTCACCAAGGAATCGTTCAGGACTCTGTACACAGTGTACGTTAGGCTCATACTGGAGTATGCAGCACCAGTTTGGAACCACATCTAGTCGAACACTTAAATAAATTAGAGAGAGTGCAAAGGTTTGGAACGAGACTAGTCCCAGAGCTAAGGGGAATGTCCTAAGAGGAGAGGTTAAGGGAAATCGACCTGACGACACCAGGGGACAGGAGAAATAGGGGAGATATGATAACGGCATATAAAATACTGAGAGGAAGCGACAAGGTGGGCAGAGATAGGATGTTCCAGAGATGGGACACAACAACAAGGATTACAGTTGGAAGTTGAAGACTCAGATGAGTCACAGGGATGTTAGGAAGTATTCTTCAGTCACAGAGTTGTCAGTAAGTGGAATAGTCTGAAGAGTGATGTAATGGAGACAGGATCCATATGTAACTTTAAGAAGAGGTATGATAAAGCTTAGGGAGCGACCAGTAAAAAGGCGAGGCCTGGAGCTATGAATCGACCCCCGCTACTAAAATTAGGTGAGTGCAGTTAGGTAAGTACACACTCACACACGCGCGCGCCAGCGGAGTCGATGGCCGTCAATGACGTAGTGAGACTATGATGTCAGAAAAATAACATGACGTCATTCACATGGAAGAGGCGTAGTAGTAATAGCAGTGGTGGAGGTGGTGGTGAGGAGAGAGGTCAGATCTGGTACATATATATTAAGGCCAGGACTGGTGTGCAGTCAGTCGAGGACTGGCTTCAGTCTGGTCAATACTACCTTACACAGCAAACTTTAATAAGCTAAGAAATATCTTCAATCCTGTACGTGAAAACTGTAATTTTTGTGTTTTAGTGTGAGTATTGTGAGTGCCATGTTTACATCTAAGAATAATGCTGTAAATTATTACCCCATGCCCACATGTTGGAGGTGGCAGTCACCACGTACCTCACTGTAGGTGGCAGTCACCACGTACCCCACTTGTAGGACGAATTTGCCACATTCCTATTTGTTGGTGATAGCCCTTCTATTTCCCTCTGGTGGGTGTTAGCCACACCATACACCACTTGTGGGTGATAGCCACACCATACTCCCCTTGTGGGTGTTAGCCACACCATACACCACTTGTGGGTGATAGCCACACCATACTCCCCTTGTGGGTGTTAGCCACACCATACACCACTTGTGGGTGTTAGCCACACCATACACCACTTGTGGGTGATAGCCACACCATACACCACTTGTGGGTGTTAGCCACACCATACACCACTTGTGGGTGATAGCCACACCATACACCACTTGTGGGTGTTAGCCACACCATACACCACTTGTGGGTGATAGCCACACCATACACCACTTGTGGGTGATAGCCACACCATACACCACTTGCGGGTGTTAGCCACACCATACACCACTTGTGGGTGTTAGCCACACCATACACCACTTGTGGGTGATAGCCACACCATACACCACTTGTGGTTGTTAGCCACACCATACACCACTTGTGGGTGTTAGCCACACCATACACCACTTCTGAGTGATAGCCACACCATACACCACTTGCGGGTGTTAGCCACACCATACACAACTTGTGGGTGATAGTCACACCATACACCACTTGTGGGGGTTAGCCACACCATACACCACTTGTGGGTGATAGCCACACCATACACCACTTGCGGGTGTTAGCCACACCATACACCACTTGTGGGTGTTAGCCACACCATACACCACTTGTGGGTGATAGCCACACCATACACCACTTGTGGTTGTTAGCCACACCATACACCACTTGTGGGTGTTAGCCACACCATACACCACTTCTGAGTGATAGCCACACCATACACCACTTGTGGGTGTTAGCCACACCATACACAACTTGTGGGTGATAGTCACACCATACACCACTTGTGGGGGTTAGCCACATCATACACCACTTGTGGGTGTTAGCCACACCATATACCACTTGTGGGTGATAGCCACACCATACACCACTTTTGGGTGATAACCACACCAGACACCACTTTTGGGTGTTAGCCACACCATACACCACTTGTGGGTGATAGCCACACCATACACCACTTGTGGGGGTTAGCCACACCATACACCACTTGTGGGTGATAGCCACACCATACACCACTTCTGGGTGTTAGCCACACCATACACCACTTGTGGGTGATAGCCACACCATACTCCACTTGTGGGTGTTAGCCACACCATACACCACTTGTGGGTGATAGCCACACCATACACCACTTGTTGGTGATAGCCACACCATACACCACTTGTGGGTGTTAGCCACACCATACACCACTTGTGGGTGCTAGCCACACCATACACCACTTGTGGGTGTTAGCCACACCATACACCACATGTGGGTGTTAGCCACACTATACACCACTTGTGGGTGTTAGCCACATCATACACCACTTGTGGGAGTTAGCCACACCATACACCACTTGAGGGTGTTAGCCACACCATACACCACTTGTGGGTGTTAGCCACACCATACACCACTTGTGGGTGTTAGCCACACCATACAGCACTTGTGGGTGTTAGCCACACCATACACCACTTCTGAGTGATAGCCACACCATACACCACTTGTGGGTGTTAGCCACACCATACACCACTTGTGGGTGTTAGCCACACCATACACCACTAGTGGGTGATAGTCACACCATACACCACTTGTGGGGGTTAGCCACACCATACACCACTTGTGGGTGTTAGCCACACCATATACCACTTGTGGGTGATAGCCACACCATACACCACTTTTGGGTGATAACCACACCAGACACCACTTTTGGGTGTTAGCCACACCATACACCACTTGTGGGTGATAACCACACCAGACACCACTTGTGGGTGATAGCCACACCATACACCACTTGTGGGTGTTAGCCACACCATACACCACTTGTGGGTGATAGCCACACCATACACCACTTGTGGGTGTTAGCCACACCATACACCAATTGTGGGTGATAGCCACACCATACACCACTTGTGGGTGATAGCCACACCATACACCACTTCTGGGTGTTAGCCACACCATACACCACTTGTGGGTGATAGCCACACCATACGCCACTTGTGGGTGTTAACCACACCATACACCACTTGGGGGTGATAGCCACACCATACACCACTTGTGGGTGATAGCCACACCATACACCACTTGTGGGTGTTAGCCACACCATACACCACTTGTGGGTGCTAGCCACACCATACACCACTTGTGGGTGTTAGCCACACCATACACCACATGTGGGTGTTAGCCACACTATACACCACTTGTGGGTGTTAGCCACACCATACACCACTTGTGGGAGTTAGCCACACCATACACCACTTGAGGGTGTTAGCCACACCATACACCACTTGTGGGTGTTAGCCACACCATACACCACTTGTGGGTGTTAGCCACACCATACACCACTTGTGGGTGTTAGCCACACCATACACCACTTGTGGGTGATAGCCACACCATACACCACTTGTGGGTGTTAGCCACACCATACACCACTTGTGGGTGATAGCCACATCATACACCACTCGTGGGTGTTAGCCACACTATAACACTATACACCACTTGTGGGTGATAGCCACACCATACACCACTTGTGGGTGATAGCTACACCATACACCACTTGTGGGTGATAGCCACCTCCATACCTCACAGATGGGTGATAGCCACCTCCATACCCCACAGTTGGGTGATAGCCACCTCCATACCCCACAGTTGGGTGATAGCCACCTCCATACCTCACAGATGGGTGATAGCCACCTCCATACCCCACAGTTGGGTGATAGCCACCTCCATACCTCACAGATGGGTGATAGCCACCTCCATACCCTACAGGTAGGTGATAGCCACCTCCATACCTCACAGATGGGTGATAGCCACCTCCATACCCCACAGTTGGGTGATAGCCACCTCCGTACCTCACAGATGGGTGATAGCCACCTCCATACCCCACAGTTGGGTGATAGCCACCTCCATACCCTACAGGTAGGTGATAGCCACCTCCATACCCCACAGTTGGGTGATAGCCACCTCCATACCCTACAGGTAGGTGATAGCCACCTCCATACCCCACAGTTGGGCGATAGCCACCTCCCTACCCCACAGTTGGGTGATAGCCACCTCCATACCCCACAATTTGGTGATAGCCACTTCCATATCCCCCAGTTGGGTGATAGCCACCTCCATACCCCACAGTTGGGTGATAGCCACCTCCATACCCTACAGATAGGAGATAGCCACCTCCATACCCCACAGTTGGGTGATAGCCACCTCCATACCCTACAGGTAGGTGATAGCCACCTCCATACCTCACAGATGGGTGATAGCCACCTCCATTCCCCACAGTTGGGTGATAGCCGCCTCCATACCCTACAGGTAGGTGATAGCCACTTCCATGCCCTACAGATAGGTGATAGCCACCTCCATACCCCACAGTTGGGTGATAGCCACCTCCATACCCTACAGATAGGTGATAGCCACCTCCATACCCCACAGTTGGGTGATAGCCACCTCCATACCCTACAGATAGGTGATAGCCACCTCCATACCCCACAGTTGGGTGATAGCCACCTCCATACCCAACAGGTAGGTGATAGCCACCTCCATACCTCACAGATGGGTCATAGCCTCCTCCATACCTCACAGTTGGGTGATAGCCACCTCCATACCCTACAGGTAGGTGATAGCCACCTCCATACCTCACAGATGGGTGATAGCCTCCTCCATACCGCAAAGTTGGGTGATAGCCACCTCCATACCCTACAGATAGGTGACAGCCACCTCCATACCCCACAGTTGGGTGATAGCCACCTCCATAACCCACAGTTGGGTGATAGCCACCTCCATACTCTACAGATAGGTGATAGCCACCTCAATACCTCACAGATGGGTGATAGCCACCTCCATACCCCACAGTTGGGTGATAGCCGCCTCCATACCCAACAGGTAGGTGATAGCCACCTCCATACCTCACATATGGGCGATAGCCACCTCCATACCCCACAGTTGGGTGATAGCCGCGTCCATACCCTACAGGTAGGTGATAGCCACCTCCATACCCCACAGTTGGGCGATAACCACCTCCATACCCCACAGTTGGGTGATAGCCACCTCCATACCCTACAGGTAGGTGATAGCCACCTCCATACCCCACAGTTGGGTGATAGCCACCTCCATACCCTACAGGTAGGTGATAGCCACCTCCATACCCCACAGTTGGGCGATAGCCACCTCCCTACCCCACAGTTGGGTGATAGCCACCTCCATACCCCACAATTTGGTGATAGCCACTTCCATATCCCCCAGTTGGGTGATAGCCACCTCCATACCCTACAGGTAGGTGATAGCCCCCTCCATACCCCACAGTTGGGCGATAGCCACCTCCATACCCCACAGTTGGGTGATAGCCACCTCCATACCCTACAGATAGGTGATAGCCACCTCCATACCTCACAGATGGGTGATAGCCACCTCCATTCCCCACAGTTGGGTGATAGCCGGCTCCATACCCTACAGGTAGGTTATAGCCACCTCCATACCCCACAGTTGGGCGATAGCCACCTCCATACCCCACAGTTGGGTGATAGCGACCTCCATACCCTACAGATAGGTGATAGCCACCTCCATACCTCACAGATGGGTGATAGCCACCTCCATTCCCCACAGTTGGGTGATAGCCGCCTCCATACCCTACAGGTAGGTGATAGCCACCTCCATACCCCACAGTTGGGTGATAGCCACCTCCATACCCTACAGATAGGTGATAGCCACCTCCATACCCTACAGTTGGGTGATAGCCACCTCCATACCCCACATTTGGGTGATAGCCACTTCCATATCCCACAGTTGGGTGATAGCCACCTCCATACCCTACAGATAGGTGATAGCCACCTCCATACCCCACAGTTGGGTGATAGCCACCTCCATGCCCTACAGATAGGTGATAGCCACCTCCATACCCCACAGTTGGGTGATAGCCACCTCCATACCCTACAGATAGGTGATAGCCACCTCCATACCCCACAGTTGGGTGATAGCCACCTCCATACCCTACAGATAGGTGATAGCCACCTCCATACCCCACAGTTGGGTGATAGCCACCTCCATACCCAACAGGTAGGTGATAGCCACCTCCATACCTCACAGATGGGTCATAGCCTCCTCCATACCTCACAGTTGGGTGATAGCCACCTCCATACCCTACAGGTAGGTGATAGCCACCTGCATACCTCACAGATGGGTGATAGCCTCCTCCATACCGCAAAGTTGGGTGATAGCCACCTCCATACCCTACAGATAGGTGACAGCCACCTCCATACCCCACAGTTGGGTGATAGCCACCTCCATACCCCACAGTTGGGTGATAGCCACCTCCATACTCTACAGATAGGTGATAGCCACCTCAATACCTCACAGATGGGTGATAGCCACCTCCATACCCCACAGTTGGGTGATAGCCGCCTCCATACCCAACAGGTAGGTGATAGCCACCTCCATACCTCACATATGGGCGATAGCCACCTCTATACCCCACAGTTGGGTGATAGCCGCGTCCATACCCTACAGGTAGGTGATAGCCACCTCCATACCCCACAGTTGGGCGATAGCCACCTCCATACCCCACAGTTGGGTGATAGCCACCTCCATACCCTACAGATAGGTGATAGCCACCTCCATACTCCACAGTTGGGTGATAGCCACCTCCATACCCCACAGTTGGGTGATAGCCACCTCCATACCCTACAGTTGGGTGATAGCCACCTCCATACCCTACAGATAGGTGATAGCCACCTCCATACCCCACAGTTGGGTGATAGCCACCTCCTTACCCTACAGATAGGTGATAGCCACCTCCATACACCACAGTTGGGTGATAGCCACCTCCATACCCTACAGATAGGTGATAGCCACCTCCATGCCCCACAGTTGGGTGATAGCTACCTCCATGCCCTACAGATAGGTGATAGCCCTCTCCATACCCCACAGTTGGGTTATAACCACCTCCATACCCCACAGTTGGGTGATAGCCACCTCCATACCCCAAAGATGGGTGATAGCCACCTCCATACCCCACAGTTGGGTGATAGCCACCTCCATACCCCATATTTGGGTGATAGCCACCTCCATACCACAAAGATGGGTGATAGCCACCTCTATACCCTACAGATGGGTGATAGCCACCTCCATACCCCACAAATGGGTGATAGCCACCTCCATACCCCACAGTTGGGTGATAGCCACCTCCATACCTCACAGTTGGGTGATAGCCACCTCCATACCTCACAGATGGGTGATAGCCACCTCCATACCCCGGAGATGGGTGATAGCCACCTCCATACCCCACAGATGGGTGATAGCCATCTCTATACCTCACCGATGGCTGACAGCCACCTCCATTCCCCACTGTTTGGTGGGGAATGGTGAGTGATAGCTAGACCATACCCCTCTGATGGGTAGTAGACACCTCATAACACTTTGGTGTAGTAGACACCCATAACCCCTCTGGTGGGTGATAGCCACTCTGTAACCCCTCTGGAAGGGTAACAATCACCAACAAGATGGGTATAGGATAACAACAGCTGTTGTTATCCTATACCCATCTTGTTGGTGATAGTCACCCTTCCCATTCTGTTCACAACAATGAAAAGTTAACATATGTGGGTAGAAGAGTTTCCTGACTTTAACCAAAACATTAACAGTAGTATTAATGGCTTTACAGATGTCGGATTATTCTCTCATGGTAATGGTTGACAGGTGTCAAGTTATCCTCTCATGTTACTAGACTGTCATGTTACAATTAGGTAATAGACTGACAGTTGTTTACTCTCATTCTGTTTCATGTTCGTAAAATTCCCTTGTTATTGTAATGTGATGAATGGTTTTGAACACCGACAAGTTGATGAATTGAGACACTTATGCAACATATTGGAATCTTTACTGAAGAAACGTTTCGCCACACAGTGGCTTCATCAATCTTATACAAAGCAGGAACGTTTCACCACTGTGTGGGGAAACGTTTCTTCAATAAAGATTCCCATATGTTACATAAGTGTTTTTGTAATGCTGACCGAGTAACAGGTTAAAGTGATTTAGATATTTGAAAGCATTAATAATTTATATACCCCATGAACCAGGACAACAGGTCACACCAATGACTAAAGAAGCAAGTATCGTGTCGCAGCATGGACTGCTGAAGGTAAGGGGAGATATGGTCCTAAAGTTCACGATACTCAGCATCAATACTACTGAAAAATTTATTTTCGTTTGTCTTTCTTTATCAGAAATTATAATCCTTATTATTTTATTAGAGTAAATCATCTCCAATAACGTGATTTAACATTGGTTGACTATTTACATAAATTTTGTGTTGCCCAGGTGTGTTGTGTCGAGCAAGGCAGTCCCTGTGTTGCAGTTGATCCCCAAAACGCTAGAGGACCAGGAGCTGGAGTCTCTGTATCATGTAAGTCTCCACTGCAATATACTGACCTGAGATACTGACTGTAAACCAGTTCGTTTACCCTGCCAGTGTAGTCAGTGTGAATACAGACGAGAATTATGGAACCAGCTTTAATAAGGACGATGTGTAAAGCTTTATAGAGCTCTACGTAGTGAAACATGACTTGAAACATCATATGATTTATATTTACAGAATGAAACGTGACATAATAAAGTTCTACAGAGTGAAGTATGACGTGATACAGCTCAACAAAAAGGGAACCATGACATGACAAAGCTCTACAGAATGAAACATGACATGATACAGCTCCACATAGTGTGAAACATGATATGATGCAGCTCTACATAGAGTGATACATGATATGATACAGCTCTACACAGAGTGAAACTTATAAAATTCTAAAGATAGAAACATGCCACTATAAAGCTCTGCAAAGTGAAACATCACCTGATACGGTTCTCCACGAAGCGAAACATTTAATGAAAAAGTTTACAGAGTGAAACTTGATATGATAAAGTTCTACGGGATGAAACATGACATGACTCCACTCTACACATAGTAAAAATAACACGATAAAGTTTTTCAACCATAAAAATACGACGATAAATCTCTACACAATAAAACATGACATGATAAAGCTCTACCCAGAGTGAAATGTATAATAACAATAAAACTTGTTACAGGTGTTACTAGTAAAGAGGTCAGCAGGTGTCAGTGGAAACCCCTGTCCCGGCTTCTCAGGCTTCAGGTGAGACTAAAATGATGAATACTACATATAATCCCAGTGGGTTTAGCGCTTTCCCACCAATTCAGTAATATGCATTGGTTTGATTCAATTTTTATCAAATACACCTGATTGTTCCGAGTATACTCTGTGTATGTACTGTACATGTACTATTCTGAAGACACTTGTATTGAGATGACTCACAAAATCGTAATAACAAGATTGCGATAAATCCACGGAGCGGGCGGGGACTGAATCCACGGAGCGGGCGGGGACTGAATCCACGGAGCGGGCGGGGACTGAATCCACGGAGCGGGCGGGGACTGAATCCACGGAGCGGGCGGGGACTGAATCCACGGAGCGGGCGGGGACTGAATCCACGGAGCGGGCGGGGACTGAATCCACGGAGAGGGCGGGGACTGAATCCACGGAGCGGGGGGGGACTGGCTACAATAAGAACATAAGAAGAACATAAGAACGAAGGAACACTGCAGAAGGCCTGGCCCATGCGAGGCAGGTCCAAGTCTCCTACCGGCTTAAGCCAATGCACCCAACCTAGTCAGGTCAGGTCACATTGACTTAAGGGAGGAACACGGCAACCGACCTGTTAGCACAAGCTATCAGGTCTAACTCACACCCACCCACATCTACTCATGTATTTATCCAACCTATTTTTAAAGCTACACAACGTTCTGGCCTCTATAACGGTACTTGGGAGTTTGTTCCACTCATCCACAACTCTATTACCAAACCAGTACTTTCCTATATCCTTCCTGAATCTGAATTTTTCCAACTTAAAACCATTGCTGCGAGTCCTGTCTAGGCTAGATATTTTCAGCACACTATTTATATCCCCTTTATTTATTCCTGTCTTCCACTTATACACCTCAATCATATCCCCCCTAATTCTACGTCTTTCTAGAGAGTGCAGTTTCAGGGCCCTTAGTCTATCCTCATAGGGAAGGTTTCTGATACATGGGATCATCTTTGTCATCCTCCTTTGTACATTTTCCAGAGAATTTATATCCATTCTGTAATACGGTGACCAAAACTGTGCAGCATAATCTAAATGAGGCCTAACCAAGGATGTATAGAGTTGAAGAACAACCTGAGGACTCCTATTATTTATGCTTCTTGATATGAAGCCAAGGATTCTATTAGCTTTATTGCGAACACTTATGCACTGTTGTCTTGGTTTCAGATTACTGCTAACCAGAACTCCTAAATCTTTTTCGCAATCCGTAATATTAAGATCTACATTATTTAGTTTATATGTGGCATGGTTATTGTCCTGTCCAACATTTAGAACTTTGCATTTGTCTATATTAAACTGCATCTGCCACTTCTCCGACCACTGCATCAGTCTATTCAAATCTTCCTGGAGTGCTCGAATGTCCTCGTCAGAATGAATTCGACGGCCTATTTTGGTGTCATCGGCAAACTTGCCGATGTCGCTCTTTATGCCCTCATCTATGTCGTTTATGTAGATTGTGAACAGCAGGGGGCCCAACACTGACCCCTGTGGAACACCGCTCGTGACGCTTCCCCACTCTGATTTCTCCCCATTTATGCAAACTCTCTGCTGCCTATTTGTCAACCATGCCTCTATCCAGGAAAAAATTTCTCCTCCTATTCCATGTGCTTTAATTTTCCTCAATAGTCTCTGATGTGGGACCCTGTCAAAAGCCTTACTGAAGTCCATATACACAATATCATATTCATTACCATGATGTACCTCCTCAAATACCTTAGTGAAAAAAGTTAATAAATTCGTAAGGCAGGAACGCCCCTTTGTAAAACCATGCTGAGATTCGTTGATTAATTTATGCTTTTCAAGGTGGCTACGAACTGCCTCGGCAATTATTGATTCCATAAATTTTCCCACTATGGAGGTTAGGCTTATTGGTCTATAGTTCGAAGCTAAGGACCTGTCACCTGTTTTGAAAATAGGTATCACATTTGCCATTTTCCACTTATCTGGCACCATGCCAGTTTGTAGTGATATGTTGAAAAGATTAGCCAAAGGTGTGCTAAGCTCCTCTTTACATTCCTTTAGAACCCTTGCATACAGTTCATCAGGGCCTGGGGATTTGTTAGGTTTTAATTTATCTATTTGCCTAAGGACCATGTCACTTGTGACCCTAATAGTGCACAGTTTATTATCGTCCTGTTCTACATAATTTATCATTACTGGAATATCACTGGTATCCTCCTGTGTAAAAACTGAGAGGAAGTATGTGTTAAAAATTCTACACATTTCCTTATCACTGTCAGTGAGCTGACCCGAGGAACTTTTGAGTGGGCCTATCTTGTCCCTGATCTTACTTCTGTATACCTGAAAGAATCCTTTTGGGTTAGTCTTCGATTCTCTTGCAACTTTAACCTCATAATCTCTTTTTGCTTTTCTAATTCCCTTTTTTATTTCTCTCTTTAACTGAATATATCGATTTCTTAATTGCCCCTCTCCTCTTTTGATTTGCCTATATATGCCTCTCTTTTGACCTATCAGATATTTTAATCTATTGTTCATCCATTTAGGATCATTTTTGTTTGATCTGATTTCCCTATTTGGAACATAATTTGACTGAGCAGCTAGAACTATGCCCTGGAAAGCATCATATCGGCAACCATCACCACCTACCTGACCCTTAGTCAGGTCATTCCAGTTCAGCCCACCTAAGTAATTTTTCAGTCCTATGAAATCAGCCAAGCGAAAGTCAGGGACGGAGACTTGATTGCCATTATTAGGGGAATTCCATAATATGTTAAAACTGAGTGATTTGTGATCACTCTCCCCAAGCTCATCATTAACCTCAAGATTATTAATTAGTGTTTCCCTACTGGCAAGAACCAAGTCAAGGAGGTTATTTCCCCTAGTTGGCTCTGTCACAAACTGTTTTAAAAAAACAATCCTGGATCGAATCAAGAAAGTCACCCGACTCTAAATTTCCTGTCAAATTGCTCCAGTCAATCTGTCTATAGTTGAAATCTCCCATTAGCACAACATTTTCGTATGTAGATGCCTTACGAATTTCGTCCCATAGAAGTTTACTGCACTCCCTATCAAGATTTGGGGCCCTGTAAATCACACCCAAGATTAGTTTTTCTCGGCCCTCGAGAAGCTGTAACCAAACAGATTCAGTGGCTGACGCTTCTAATTTAATATCTTGTCTAACACAACAATTTAAATTGTCTCTGACATACATCGCTACTCCACCACCTTTCCTGTTGACCCTGTCAGTGTGGAATAATTTATAGCCTTGTATGTGACATTCAGAGGGCATCTCTCTATCTTTCAGATTGAGCCAGGTCTCTGTTATAGCAATAATATCTATGTTTCCTGCACTTGCAATTAATCTTAGCTCATCTATCTTATTTCTAACACTCCTGCTATTAGTATAGTAAACCTTAAGGGAGCTAGTCCCTTGCTGCCCTCTGCTGTCCCCCTTTGTTTGCTGACCTGTTCTATTGTCTTTATTTATAACTTCATGCTGAATGCCTTTTATACATTTACTGTTTCCAACCCTAGTGTTGCAACCTGCTTGTTTCCCACACACACCCATACCTCTATCTTCCATCAGTTTAAAATCATAGGCATTTCACCAATGGCCTTCTCAATCGAGTCTGCAAGTGCTACCACCCCTGCCCCAGAGAGATGTACCCCATCCCTTACATACATATCATGTTTGCCATAAAAGTTGTTCCAGTTGTCAATGAATGGGATTGCAAGTTCCTTGCAGTATCTGTCTAGCCAGCAATTTACACCAATTGCCCTAGACAACCATTCATTTCCTAAGATTCGTTCAACTAAGTATATTTGTATACACCATAGAGAAGTTAGCATGGACTCCACTACGACCCAGTACGCAGGTCACTCGGCCACCTTACCCACTGACCTGGAGTTTTACCACTAACTTTCCATGGGTTCAGATCCCACTTATTCAGTGGTTTGTTGATATGTTTCGGTCCTGGACCTCGAGTAACTGAGATAATTGGACGGATTTATTCAATAAAAAACTTTTAAGAATAAACTGTTGTGAAGATTACGTTCTAGTGCGATGTATGTGAAAGCAGTTATTTACCTTCTTACTATTCAACCTTCTTACTATTCAACCTTCTTTTTACTCAACCTTCTTACTATTCAACCTTCTTACTATTCAACCTTCTTGCTATTCAACCTTCTTACTATTCAACCTTCTTACTATTCAACCTTCTTACTACTCAACCTTCTTGCTACTCAACCTTCTTACTACTCAACCTTCTTGCTACTCAACCTTCCTACTACTCAACCTTCTTGCTACTCAACCTTCTTGCTACTCAACCTTTTTACTACTCAACCTTCTTACTACTCAACCTTCCTACTTCTCAACCTTCTTACTACTCAACCTTCTTGCTACTCAACCTTCTTACTACTCAACCTTCTTACTACTCAACCTTCTTACTACTCAACCTTCTTACTACTCAACCTTCTTACTACTCAACCTTCTTACTACTCAACCTTCTTACTACTCAACATTCTTACTACTCAACCTTCTTGCTACTCAACCAGTTTATTACTTAACCTTCTTACTGCTCAACCTTCTTACTACTCAACCTTCTTACTATTCAACCTTCTTGCTACTCAAACAGTTTGCTACTTAGCCTTCTTACTGCTCAACCTTCTTGCTTGTGAAGAAATTTTCACCAGGAGGGGGGTATCAGCCCCCTTCAGCCCCTTTCAGCCCCTTTCAGCCCTGAGGGGCCCAGCCCTCTCAGAATGGGCAAACATCTTGTTCACTGCTACAGCAAGTAATTGATCCCAGATTACAACAATATGCTGGGACTTAATTGGAACACACAGGAAGATACTTTGAGTCTCAAAAGGATAAACAATAAATCATGCAGTACACTCACTAAACGTAGTTTACTGTCAGAGGTATCACAATGTTTTGATCCTCTAGGACTCGTCTCACCAATTACCATAAAAGGTAAAATGCTTATGCAAGTTGCATGGAAGCTCAAAATTGGATGGGATGAGAACTTACTTCTAGAAATGAGTCAAGCATGGGATGAAATATCCAAGGAGTTTAAACAACTTTATCAAATTAAATTTCTCAGACAAATAGGTCAAGAGGGAAACAAGGACACATTACATGTGTTCTGTGATGCGTCAACCAGAGGTTATGGCGCTGTAGCTTACATGAGTAATGCTGAAGGAAGTACACTAATTACTTCAAAGGCCAGGGTAGCACCCTTGAAGGCCAGAACAGTACCACAATTGTAACTGACAGCACTCTATGTAGGTACAAAACTAGCTGTCTATCTCAACAAAGTATTTGATCATCTCACTATTGAAAAAACCGTGATCTGGAGTGATAATGAAGCAGTTCTCCAGTGGTTAAGAAATAATAAGAGTAAGCTGGTCTATGTACAGAACAGAGTAGCAGAAATAAAAGAGATGCAGAGAGATTATCTCTTTCTCCACGTCTCTACCCAAGAGAATCCAGCTGACATGTTCTCACGTGGTGTCCCACTCAAGAAATTTGTGGATAATAAATTATGGCTCCACGGACCGAACTGGCTCTCTAATGAAAATAACTGGCCTCAGCAAAAAGCTCACATTATGCCAGAAGAAACAGTCTGCTTGAACACAGCAGAATTAAGTTGTGTAAATACTGCAGACATAAGAGAAAGAGTCATTGATGGATCTAAATACTCATCTTTGGGTAAACTCTTAAGAGTTACAGCTCTTGTCTTTAAATTCATTAAAGGAATAAAACCTGATTATGAATGTCTTGAACCCATTAAATACTGGGTGAAACTAATACAGAAAGATGTTTTCTCTACAGAATAAAAATTTCTGGAAACACAAGACAAATCCCCGAAGAAACCTGTCATGATTAATTCTTTAGGACTTTATCTCGACTCAGGAAAGATTAAAAGATGTCGAGGAAGAATTCATAATTCTTCACTACCTAAAGAAGCCATACATCCAATATTGATCCCCAAGAATCATTGGCTAACAAAACTGATTGTTCAAAACACCCACAGTAACGTGTTACATGGTGGGGTAGCTGACACACTTTGTCATATACGACAATCCTACTGGATACCTCAAGGTCGAAGGTCGACAAAGTGTGAAAAAACAAATAAAGAACTGTATTACTTGTCGTCACTACGATATGCGAGTATGTCAGTATCCAGGTCCACCTCCATATCCCTCTGAAAGAGTTTGTCATGTCACTCCATTTGAGGTGACAGGTGTAGATTACACTGGACCAATAATTTTAACCAAAACAGTTGACAAAGTTCCCATCAAGGTGTACATCTGTTTGTTCACTTGTGCTACAACTAGAGCAGTACATCTAGAAGTAGCCACTGACATGTCTGCTGAAACTTTTATCAAATTATTCAGAAGGTTTGCAGCCAGAAGGGGATGTCCCAAACTGATGATTTCAGACAATGCAACGAACTTTGTTGCTGGTGCTGCTTCTACAAGCAAGATCTTTGATCAACCAGAAGTACAACAGATGCTGAATCAACGCAGTTGTCGTTGGAGATACATTCCTCCTAAATCTCCATGGCACGGCGAATTTTATGAAAGAATGATCGGCATTGTAAAACGTTGTTTAAGGAAGACTCTTCATCGTCAGAGAATAGACTTAGAAGAATTCCGTACAGTTGTGACTGAAATAAAAAACAGAGTCAACAACAGACCTCTAACTTATGTTGCCGATGATCTGGTCAATTTAGAAGTGTTAAGTCCATCTCATTTACTCCATGGCAGAAGGCTCGAACCTGTTCCTCCCGTGAATGATAAAGAAATCATAGAGGATCCTACTTATTTCGAACCTGAGCAACTCAGACGTAAATTCAAACACCTTAATAAAGTGATTGAACGTTGGGAGAAAATTTGGCGAGATTATCTCACCTCATTGAGAGAACACTTCTATGGAGCTGGTGTTCCTGAAAATCATAAGTCCTTAAGACCTGGTGACAGTGATTATTGACAATGATGGTCCAAAGTCCCAATGGCCACTTGGAAAAATTGCGACCATATATCCTGATGCAAATGGAATCATCAGGACAGTTGATGTTTTAAGCAAAGGTGTAGTGAATAAGCGGACAATAAATAAACTAGTGCCGTTAGAATTACACAGTGTTGAAAACAAAATTAGTGATTCTCCAGAAACCACACAGACTAAAGCTGTTCAGAAAAGACAAGCAGCAGTGGTGACGAATGAGAAAATCAAATTAATGTTAAGTGATGAATAGTTCACCTGCAGCGAACCTCCGCCGCCCCCCAGTGTGGAGAAATTTTGTCCAGGATCCAACAGAGTGTAGTGCGACATTCTTCAAGGAACACTATTTTTCAATCAACTCAACGGATATCCAGGCGTAACTACGGGTCAGATACATATACCCAGGTAAGTGTTCTAACTCGTGATGTACTACTATTGACTGCGCAGTTGAGTCGAGGTTATGAGTTAGTCACATATCATAAACCACGGTGATAAGCGGACTTTTAAGTCCACACAAGTCCGTACGTCAGTCATCAGTGGATGAAATATGCTGACATAACACCTCCTAGGGGCAATTTATAATCTTACAAAATACACTTTATTTCTGCCCGTTGTGAAGTGATGGACAGCTTCTCAAGACCTCGTCTGCAGGGGCAGCTGTGCCGGCGATGAGCTGTTTTTCTAAGCTAAGTTTTCCCTATCTTTAAACTAAGCTGGTAAACCATTTCTCAACATTGCTCCTCAACCAGTTTATTACTTAACCTTCTTACTACTCAACCTTCTTACTACTCAACCTCTTGCTACTCAACCAGTTTATTACTTAACCTTCTTACTGCTCAACCTTCTTACTACTCAACCTTCTTGCTACTCAACTTTCTTACTACTCAACCTCTTGCTACTCAACCAGTTTATTACTTAACCTTCTTACTGCTCAACCTTCTTACTACTCAACGTTCTTACTACTCAACCTCTTGCTACTCAACCAGTTTATTACTTAACCTTCTTACTGCTCAACGTTATTACTACTCAACGTTCTTACTACTCAACCTCTTGCTACTCAACCAGTTTATTACTTAACCTTCTTACTGCTCAACCTTCTTACTACTCAACCTTCTTGCTACTCAACTTTCTTACTACTCAACCTTCTTGCTACTCAACCAGTTTATTACTTAACCTTCTTTCTGCTCAACCTTCTTACTACTCAACCTTCTTGCTACTCAACTTTCTTACTACTCAACGCTCTTGCTACTCAACCAGTTTATTACTCAACCTTCTTACTGCTCAACCTTCTTACTACTCAACCTTCTTACTAATCAACGTTCTTACTACTCAACCAGTTTATTACTCAACCTTCTTACTACTCAACTTTCTTACTACTCAACCTCTTGCTACTCAACCAGTTTATTACTTAACCTTCTTACTGCTCAACCTTCTTACTACTCAACCTTCTTGCTACTCAACTTTCTTACTACTCAACCTTCTTGCTACTCAACCAGTTTATTACTTAACCTTCTTTCTGCTCAACCTTCTTACTACTCAACCTTCTTACTACTCAACCTTCTTACTACTCAACCTTTTTGCTACTTAACCTGTTTATTACTTAACCTTCTTACTGCTCAACCTTCTTACTACTTAACCTTTTAACTACTCAACCTTTTTGCTACTCAACCAGCTTATTACTCAACCTTTTTACTACTCAACCTTCTTGCTACTCAACCAGCTTATAACTCAACCTTCTTACTACTCAGCCTTCTTGCTACTCAACAAGTTTATTACTCAATCTTCTTACTACTCAACATTTTTGCTACTCATTCAAGGACTCAGAATAAAACTATTGTGAATCATTGTATCACCACTATTCATCAGCTGTTTGTTCCCGTGTAACATTTATCAGCAGTTTTTCCAGTGGCGCCATTCTTCTACTGTTTGTCCACTAGCATCATTCATCTTCTGTTTGTCCACTGCAACATTCATTTACTATTTGTCCACCAGTAGCATTTACCTACTGTTTGCCCCCTAGCTACATTCATCTCATGTTTGTCCACTAACTCCACTCATCTCCTATTTGTCCGCTAGCATCATTCATCTACTGTTTATCCCCCTAGCATCATTCATCTACTGTTTGTCCCATTGCATCATTCATCTGGTACATATCATTGTCGCCAAACATTCATTGTCACTTGGTACCATTCACTTACACTAAATCCTCTAGTACCATTAACCAATGTGTCAATTCATCGACTACTTATACACCACAAAGTATATATCTTTCATGTTATATACACCGAGAACTGCATATCACCGACTACACGCAAAAATTTAGATCTCCGAGTATATACACTGAGGTGTTATTCTCTCGGTATATTGAACATAGTTTACATTGATCCTCGTTTAAGGGATTTTAACAATCTTGACTGGTAGTGTACAAGTTAAATTCATTAATGATCATCGTGTAACCGATGGACTTGAAATCTAATAATTTTTTTTGCTTTATTAAAACCAATTAGTAAAGTAAAGCAACAGTCAAGTCTATAATTAATTTGAAAAAATATTGTGCAAACACATAAACCCTGAGAATTGTTTTTAAACTATTACCCAAATCTTCCTCTTCATCATCTTCTTCATCGTCTTCAATTTCTTCCATTTCTTCTATTTCTTCTTCTTCTTCTTCTTCTTCTTCTTCTTCTTCTTCTTCTTCTTCTTCTTCTTCTTCTTCTTCTTCTTCTTCTTCTTCTTCTACTTCTTCTTCTTCATCATCTTCTTCTTCTACTTCTTCTTCTTCTTCTTCTACTTCTTCTTCTTCTTCTTCTTCTTCTTCTTCTTCTTCTTCTTCTTCTTCTTCTTCTTCTTCTTCTTCTTCTTCTACTTCTTCTTCTTCATCATCTTCTTCTTCTACTTCTTCTTCTTCTTCTTCTTTCTTCTTCTTTATTATTCATTCTTCTTCTTCTTCTTCTTCTTTCTTATTCTTATTCTTCTTCTTCTTCTTCTTCTTCTTCTTCTTCTTCTTCTTCTTCTTCTTATTCTTCTTCTTCTTCTTCTTCTCTTTCTTCTTCTTCTATTCTTCTTCTTTAATTATTCTTCTTCTTCTTCTTCTTCTTCTTCTTCTTCTTCTTCTCTTCTTCTTTCTTCTTCTTTCTTCTTCTTCTTCTTCTTCTTCTTCTTCTTCTTCTTCTTCTTCTTCTTCTTCTTCTTCTTCTTCTTCTTTCTTCTTCTTCTTTCTTCTTCTTCTTCTTCTTCTTCTTCTTCTTCTTCTTCTTCTTCTTCTTCTTCTTCTTCTTCTTCTTCTCCTTTTCTTCTTCATCTTCTTCTTCTTCTTCTTCTTTTTCTTCTTCTTCTTCTTCTACTTCTTCTTCTTCTTCTTCTTCTTCTTCTTCTTCTTCTTATTCTTCATCATCTTCTTCTTCTACTTCTTCTTCTTCTTCTTCTACTTCTTCTTCTTCTTCTTCTTCTTCATCATCTTCTTCTTCTACTTCTTCTTCTTCTTCTTCTTCTTCTTCTTCTTCTTCTTCTTCTTCTTCTTCTTCTTCTTCTTCTTCTTCTTCTTCTTCTTCTTCTTCTTCTTCTTCTTATTCTTCTTCTTCTTCTTCTTCTTCTTCTTCTTCTTCTTCTTCTTCTTCTTCTCCTTTTCTTCTTATCTTCTTCTTCTTCTTCTTCTTTTCTTCTTCTTCTTCTTCTTCTTCTTCTTCTTCTTACTTCTTCTTCTTCTTCTTCTTCTTCATCATCTTCTTCTTCTACTTCTTCTTCTTAACTACTTCTTATTCTTCTTCTTCTTCATCATCTTCTTCTTCTTCTTCTTCTTCTTCTTCTTCTTCTTCTTCTTCTTCTTCTTCTTCTTCTTCTTCTTCTTCCATTATTATTATTATTATTATTATTATTATTATTATTATTATTATTATTATTATTTATATTTATTACTAGCTTTAATATTATACTATTATTATTGTTATAATAATAATAATAAATATTATTGTTTTATTATTATTATTTTTTCTCTTAATATTATTATCATTATTTTGTCTTTTGATTATTTTTCTTATTATTAGTTATATGTTTAGCTAAAGCCCATTAGTTCATGTGATCATGTGATCATGTGATCATGTGATCATGTGATCATGTGATCATGTGATCATGTGATCATGTGATCATGTGATCATGTGTTCATGTGATCATGTGTTCATGTGATCATGTGTTCATGTGATCATGTGATCATGTGATCATGTGATCATGTGATCATGTGATCATGTGTTCATGTGATCATGTGATCATGTGTTCATGTGTTCATGTGATCATGTGTTCATGTGATCATGTGTTCATGTGATCATGTGATCATGTGTTCATGTGTTCATGTGATCATGTGATCATGTGTTCATGTGATCATGTGATCATGTGTTCATGTGATCATGTGTTCATGTGTTCATGTGATCATGTGATCATGTGTTCATGTGATCATGTGTTCATGTGATCATGTGTTCATGTGTTCATGTGATCATGTAATCATGTGATCATGTGATCATTTGATCATGTGATCATGTGTTCATGTGTTCATGTGATCATGTGATCATGTGTTCATGTGTTCATGTGATCATGTGTTCATGTGATCATGTGTTCATGTGTTCATGTGATCATGTGTTCATGTGATCATGTGTTCATGTGATCATGTGTTCATGTGTTCATGTGATCATGTGATCATGTGATCATGTGATCATGTGTTAATGTGATCATGTGATCATGTGTTAATGGGATCATGTGATCATGTGATCATGTGTTAATGGGATCATGTGTTCATGTGTTCATGTGATCATGTGATCATGTGATCATGTGATCATGTGATCATGTGATCATGTGTTAATGTGATCATGTGATCATGTGTTAATGGGATCATGTGATCATGTGATCATGTGATCATGTGTTAATGTGATCATGTGTTCATGTGATCATGTGATCATGTGATCATGTGATCATGTGTTAATGTGATCATGTGTTCATGTGATCATGTGATCATGTGATCATGTGATCATGTGTTAATGTGATCATGTGATCATGTGTTAATGTGATCATGTGATCATGTGATCATGTGTTAATGGGATCATGTGATCATGTGTTAATGTGATAATGTGATCATGTGTTAATGGGATCATGTGATCATGTGTTAATGTGATCATGTGATCATGTGTTAATGGGATCATGTGATCATGTGTTAATGTGATCATGTGATCATGTGATCATGTGATCATGTGTTAATGTGATCATGTGATCATGTGATCATGTGATCATGTGTTCATGTGATCATGTGATCATGTGATCATGTGTTAATGTGATCATGTGATCATGTGATCATGTGATCATGTATTAATGTGATCATGTGATCATGTGATCATGTGTTAATGTGATCATGTGATCATGTGATCATTGTATCGATCATTCACTCTTAACATTTCACAGTATTTCTATTCTTTACCCATTAATTCATGAAACACTGAATGCAGACACTCATACGTAATTAGTAAGAGCCAAGTAAGCTTAGATTTGCTCATTCATTTGTTACATATTCTTCATTCTTAAAACTCTTTACCTGCCCAGTCACCCATTACGTCTTATTAACCCCCATTACACATTACACAGATGTCCTCACCTGGACGTGCCAGCTCTGTGCCGAGGATTCCACATTGGTTGTCCTGACACCGAGTTTATCAACGTTCGTATATAAACATATCAGAGGAAGACGCCCATTAAGATAAACTCACATGATGGTTAGGAAAAGAACATGACAATATAAGAAGAAAGTGACAGATGTGAGGAAGGTGACACACGCAAAGAAAGTGACATGTGAGGGAGGTGACACATGTGAGAAAGATGAAACATGTGAGAAAGGTGACACATTCAAGGTGACAGATGTGAGGAAGGTGGCATATGTGAGGAAGGTGACAGATGTGAGGAAGGCGACAGATGTGAGGAAGGTGACAGGTGTGAGGAAGGTGACAGGTGTGAGGAAGGTGACAGGTGTGAGGAAGGTGACAGGTGTGAGGAAGGTGACAGGTGTGAGGAAGGTGACAGGTGTGAGGAAGGTGACAGGTGTGAGGAAGGTGACAGGTGTGAGGAAGGTGACAGATGTGAGGGAAGGCGACAGATGTAGGAAGGCGACAGATGTGAGGAAGGTGACAGATGTGAGGAAGGCGACAGATGTGAGGAAGGTGACAGATGAGGAAGGTGACAGATGTGAGAAGGTGACGATGTGAGGAAGGTGACAGATGTGAGGAAGGTGACAGATGTGAGGAAGGTGACAGATGTGAGGAAGGTGACAGATGTGAGGAAGGCGACAGATGTGAGGAAGGTGACAGATGTGAGGAAGGCGACAGATGTGAGGAAGGCGACAGATGTGAGGAAGGTGACAGATGTGAGGAAGGCGACAGATGTGAGGAAGGCGACAGATGTGAGGAAGGCGACAGATGTGAGGAAGGTGACAGATGTGAGGAAGGTGACAGATGTGAGGAAGGTGACAGATGTGAGGAAGGTGACAGATGTGAGGAAGGTGACAGATGTGAGGAAGGTGACAGATGTGAGGAAGGTGACAGATGTAGGAAGGTGACAGATGTGAGGAAGGTGACAGATGTGTGGAAGGCGACAGATGTGAGGAAGGTGACAGATGTGAGGAAGGTGACAGATGTGAGGAAGGTGACAGATGTGAGGAAGGTGACAGATGTGAGGAAGGTGGCAGATGTGAGGAAGGTGACAGATGTGAGGAAGGTGACAGATGTGAGGAAGGTGACAGATGTGTGGAAGGCGACAGATGTGAGGAAGGTGACAGATGTGAGGAAGGTGACAGATGTGAGGAAGGCGACAGATGTGAGGAAGGTGACAGATGTGAGGAAGGTGACAGATGTGAGGAAGGTGACAGATGTGAGGAAGGTGACAGATGTGAGGAAGGCGACAGATGTGAGGAAGGCGACAGATGTGAGGAAGGTGACAGATGTGAGGAAGGTGACAGATGTGAGGAAGGCGACAGATGTGAGGAAGGTGACAGATGTGAGGAAGGCGACAGATGTGAGGAAGGTGACAGATGTGAGGAAGGTGACAGATGTGAGGAAGGTGACAGATGTGAGGAAGGTGACAGATGTGAGGAAGGTGACAGATGTGAGGAAGGTGACAGATGTGAGGAAGGTGACAGATGTGAGGAAGGTGACAGATGTGAGGAAGGTGACAGATGTGAGGAAGGTGACAGATGTGAGGAAGGTGACAAACCAACATAGCTCGTCATCCGTTATACTTCTCTACTTCACAAGGCTATCATGATTCTGCAATATTTATAAAAACTGTTCAGTGCAGTCTATGTTTTGGGTGTGTGTACCCACCTAATTGTGGCTGCAGGGGTCGACTCATAGCTCCTGGCCCCGTGTGTGTGTGTGTGTGTGTGTGTGTGTGTGTGTGTGTGTGTGTGTGTGTGTGTGTGTGTGTGTGTGTGTGTGTGTACTCGCCTAATTGTACTCACCTAATTGTGGCTGCAGGGGTCGATTCATAGCTCCTGGCCCCGTGTGTGTGCGTGTGTGTGTGTACTCGCCTAATTGTACTCACCTAATTGTGGTTGCAGGGGACAAGACTCAGCTCCTGGCACCGCCTCTTCACCGAGTGCTACTAGGTCCTCTCTATCCCTGCTCCATGAGCTTCATCATACCTCATCTTAAAGCTATGCATTGCTCCTGCCTCCACTACCTCACTTGCTAGGCTATTCCACTTCCTGACTACTCTTTGACTGAAGAAATACTTTCTAACATCCATTTAACTCATATGGGTCTTCAACTTCCAATTGTGACCCCTTATTGTGTCCCCTCTCTCTGGAACATCCTGCCTCTGTCCACCTTGTCTATTCCACGCAGTATTTTGTATGTCGTTATCATGTCTCCCCTAACCCTCCTGTCCTACAGTGTGGTCAGACCGATTTCCCTTAACCTTTCTTCGTAGGACATTCCCCACTCCCCTTAGCTCTGGAACTAACCTTGTCGCAAACCTTTGCACTTTCTCTAATTTCTTGACGTGCTTGATCAATAAACTCTTGACGTGCTTGATCATATGCTGCAACAGTTATCTGGTTGATGTGTGCTTCCGGAGACGTACTCGGTGTTATACTAACCCCAAGATCTTTCTGCTTGAGCGAGGTTTGCAGTCTTTGGCCACCTAGCCTATACTCTGTCTGCGGTCTTTTTTGCCCTTCCCAGATCTTCATTACTTTGCATTTGGCGGGGTTAAATTCGAAAAGCCTGTTTCTGGACCAGATATCCAGCCTGTAAAGGTCTCTTTGAGGTCCTGCCTGATCCTCATCTGATTTAATTCTTTTTATTAACTTCACATCATCTGCGAACAGGGACACTTGTGTGTGTGTGTGTGTTTGTGTGTGTGTGTGTGTGTGTGTGTGTGTGTGTGTGTGCACTCACCTAGTTGCAGGGACGAATCCTAGCTCCTGGCCCCGCCTCTTCACTGGTCGCTACTAGGCCAATCTCCCTGAACCGTGAACTTTATCATACCTCTACTTTAAGCTATATATGAATCCTGCCTCCACTACATTGCTTCCCAAACTATTCCACTTCCTGACTTCTCTGTGGCTGAAGAAATGTTTCCTAACATCCCTGTGATTCATCTGTGTCTTCAACTTCCAACTGTGTCCCCTTGTTGCTGTGTCCCATCTCTGGAACATCCTGTCTTTGTCCACCTTGTCAATTCCTCTCAGTATTTTGTATGTCGTTATTATGTCCCCCCTATCTCTCCTGTCATCCAGTGTCGTCAGATCGATTTCCTTTAACTTTTCCTCGTAGGACATACCTCTTAGCTCTGGGACTAGTCTTGTTGCAAACCGTTGTACTTTCTCTAGTTTCTTCACGTGCTTGGCTAGGTGTTTACCTGGAGTTTACCTGGAGAGAGTTCCTGGGGTCAACGCCCCCGCGGCCCGGTCTGTGATCAGGCCTCCTGGTGAATCAGAGCCTGATCAACCAGGCTGTTACTGCTGGCTGCACGCAAACCAACGTACGAGCCACAGCCCGGCTGATCAGGAACCGACTTTAGGTGCTTGTCCAGTGCCAGCTTGAAGACCGCCAGGGGTCTGTTGGTAATCCCCCTTATGTATGCTGGGAGGAAGTTGAACAGTCTCGGGCCCCTGACACTTATTGTATGGTCTCTTAACGTGCTAGTGACACCCCTGCTTTTCATTGGGGGGATGTTGCATCGTCTGCCAAGTCTTTTGCTTTCTTAGTGAGTGATTTTCGTGTGCAAGTTCGGTACTAGTCCCTCTAGGATTTTCCAGGTGTATATAATCATGTATCTCTCCCGCCTGCGTTCCAGGGAATACAGGTTCAGGAACCTCAAGCGCTCCCATTAATTGAGGTGTTTTATCTCCGTTATGCGCGCCGTGAAGGTTCTCTGTACATTTTCTAGGTCAGCAATTTCACCTGCCTTGAAAGGTGCTGTTAGTGTGCAGCAATATTCCAGCCTAGATAGAACAAGTGACCTGAAGAGTGTCATCATGGGCTTGGCATCCCTAGTTTTGAAGGTTCTCATTATCCATCCTGTCATTTGAAGGTGAGATCCTCCGACATGATCACTCCCAGGTCTTTGAGGTTGATGTTCACTCTATTTTGTGGCCAGAATTTGTTTTGTACTCTGATGAAGATTTAATTTCCTCGTGTTTACCATATCTGAGTAATTGAAATTTCTCATCTTGGGTTATAAACTGGTGCCGCATACTCCAATATGGGCCTAACGTACACGGTGTACAGGGTCCTGAAGAATTCCTTATTAAGATGTCGGAATGCTGTTCTGAGGTTTGCTAGGCACCAACATGCTGCAGCAGTTATTTGGGTGATATGCGCCTCAGGAGATGTGCCTGGTGTTATACTCACCCCAAGATCTTTTTCCTTGAGTGAGGTTTGTAATCTCTGGCCCCCTAGACTGTACTCCGTCTGCGGTCTTCTTTGCCCTTCCCCAGTCTTCATGAATTTGCACTTGGTGGGATTGAATTCCAGGAGCCAATTGCTGGACCAGGTCTGCAGCCTGTCCAGATACTTTGTAGTTCTGCCTGGTCTTCGATCGAATGAATTCTCATCAACTTCACATCATCTGCAAACAGGGACACTTCTGAGTCTATTCCTTAAGACATGTCGTTCACAAATACCAGAAACAGCACTGGTCCTAGTACTGACCCCTGTGGGACCCCGCTGGTCACAGGTGCCCACTCTGACACCTCGTCACGTACCATGACTCGCTGCTGTCTTCCTGACAAGTATTCCCTGATCCATTGTAGTGCCTTCCCTGTTATCCCTGCCTGGTCCTCTAGTTTTTGCATTAATCTCTTGTGTGGAACTGTGTCAAACGCCTTCTTACAGTCCAAGAAAATGCAATCTACCCACTCGCCTCTCTCTTGTCTTACTGCTGTCACCCTGTCATAGAACTCCAGTAGGTTTGTGACACAGGATTTCCTGTCCCTGAAACCATGTTGGCTGCTGTTGATGAGATCACTCCTTTCTAGGTGTTCCACCACTCTTCTCCTGATAATCTTCTCCATGACTTTGCATGCTATACATGTCAGTGACACTGGTCTGTAGTTTAGTGCTTCATGTCTGTCTCCTTTTTTAAAGATTGGGACTTCATTTGCTGTTTTCCATGCCTCAGGCAATTTCCCTGTTTGGATAGATGTATTGGATATTGTTGTTAGGGGTACACATAGCACCTATTCTCCCTCTCTCAGGACCCATGGAGAGATGTTATCTGGCCCCATTGCCTTTGAGGTATCTAACTCACTCAGAAGCCTCTTCACTGCTTCCTCGGTTGTGTGTACTGTGTCCAACACTTGGTGGTGTACCCGACCTCTCCGTCTTATTGGAGACTCTTCTGTCTCCTCTCTGAACACTTTGAATCTCATGTTAAGTTCCTCACATACTTCATGGTCGTTTCTTGTTGTCTCTCCTCCTTCCTTTCTTAACCTGATTACCTGGTCCTTGACTGTTGTTTTCCTCCTGATGTGGCTGTACAACAGCTTCTGGTCAGATTTGGCTTTCGCTGCTGTGTCGTTTTCATATTGTCGTTGGGCCTTCCTCCTTATCTGCATCTTCATTTCTGGCTCAACGACTGCTTTCCTTAATCTCATGGGTCTTTTGCTTTCTATACTTCTTCCATTCTCTAGCACACTTGGTTTTTGCCTCCTTGTAAATTTGGGTGAACAATGCTCTCATCCTGGCTTTTTCATCATTCCTGCTTCCCTTGGGTACAAACCTCTCCTCAGCTTCCTTGCAGATTGTTGTTACATATTCCATCATCTCATTTACTGGTTTCCCTGCCAGTTCTGTGTGTCACTGAACCCCGATCAGGAAGTTCCTCATTCCCATGTAGTCCCCTTTCTTGTAGTTAGGCTTCATTCACCCCGGCCTTCCTGCTTTCCCCTCCACTTGTAACTCTACTGTGTATTCGAAGCTTAAAACCACATGATCGCTGGCCCCAAGGGGTCTTTCAAATGTTATGTCTTCAATATCTGCACTACTCAAGGTGAATACTAGGTCCAGTCTTGCTGGTTCATCCTCTCCTCTCCCCCTTATTGTGTCCTTTACGTGTTGGTACATGACGTTTTCCAGTACCACCTCCGTCATCTTAGCCCTTCGTGTATCTTGGCCCCCATGTGGCTCCAAGTTCTCCCAATCGATTTACGTGTGGTTAAAGTCACCCATGATCAGTAGCTTTGCCCTGCATGCATGAGCCTTTCTGGCCACTGCAGCCAGTGTGTCAACCATCGCTCTATTTGCTCTCATCATACTCTTGCCCTGGCCTCCTGCTGTTCTGTGGTGGGTTATACATCACTGCAATTACCACCTTGGGACCTCCAGACTGAAGCGATCCAGCTATGTATTCACTTGCTTCTCCACTGTCTCCTCTCTCCAGCTCATCAAAATTTCATTGGTTTTTGATAAGCAGTGCCACTCCTCCACCCCCGGTGTTCCCTCTGTCTTTCGTCAGGATCTGGCATCCTGTTGGAAAGATGGCATCTGTTATCATACCTGTAAGTTTGGTTTCTGTGACAGGTATGATGTCCGGTGATGCCTCTTTGACTCTTTCGTGCCACTTCTCCCACTTATTTGTAATTCCATCAGCGTTTGTGTACCA
This sequence comes from Cherax quadricarinatus, assembly GCF_038502225.1. Taxonomy (NCBI): domain Eukaryota; kingdom Metazoa; phylum Arthropoda; class Malacostraca; order Decapoda; family Parastacidae; genus Cherax; species Cherax quadricarinatus. Next base: position 64,587,620 of record NC_091292.1, read on the forward strand.
TATCTTAAGTTTCCTCTCCAACAATTTGGTTTGGGTGGCCTGTGAGGGTGATGGACCTGGTAGTGTACTGTGGGATTGTATAGGTGAGTGTTTGGTGGAAGCTGTGAGTAAGGATTGTAATTTGTGCTCGGATGGTTTGATAGGTTGTGGGGTTCTGGGGATGATTCTGTGTGTGCTTGCCCTTGTTGCTCTGCCCTGCTCTGATTGACCTTTGCTGGTTCTGTCCTTGTCTCCCTTCCTAGCTCTTTTCGCTTGTTTTCCTCTCCCTCAGCTGCTGTCATTCTGTTTGTGTTCTGTCTCTGTCTAGGAACACACTCTTGTACTCTGCCGAGTACTTCAACCGTGGTTTCTTTTGGAGGATCCTGTTCCGCACTGTTCCTGTCCTGAAAATCAGCTTGATAGGTCATTTTCTCCTCTTCAAGTACCCCCCTATTCTCTGAAAATTTGCAATCTCGTCCATGTCTTCTTCACCTATTTCTGTGATGATGTTCTCAATCTCCTTTCTTTCTGCCTGCAGTCTTTCAGTGTGTGTCCTTCCCTCGCTCTTTTGAAACCCATGAATAAACACTGACTTTGCCCTTTTCTCCTCCCATTACCTTTCCCTCTGTGACTCTGGTTCCTGTCTGTAAGTGGCCATTTTCTCCCTTGTTTTTTCCAGCGGCTCTTGGTAGCATAGTTGTGCCTCTGCATCTGACCTATCACACTCTCCATCTGCTCCCAGTTGCTCTCCTCTTTCACTCCTTGGCCCCTGCTTGGCAGTCTGATATGACCTTAACATAATTCATATCTCCTTCTTTCCTGTTTGGCCTCCCAGCTTCATGTGCTGTGTCTTCTCTGGTCAGTGCCCCTGTAACCCGCTTCAGTCTGTTCACCTCATCTTCTAGGACCCTTATCCTGGCTACTGCAGTTTCGACTTGTGCCTCCCAATTTTTCTCTTTCTCCAACTTCTTTTCCAATTTCACAGAAAGCTCTGTCTCCATTTTTGCAGAAAGCTCTCCTAATTTTCTCTCCCACTCTTTTTCCATCCTTTTCCACTGCTCCATCCACTCCTCCCTACCAGAACCATTCTCATCTGATCCCTGGTTCCTTCGAGTCCCCACCATTTTTTTTTTTTTTTTGAGGAAAGAGTGGGAGAGAGAGGGAGAGAGAGAGAGAGAGAGAGAGAGAGAGAGAGAGAGAGAGAGAGAGAGAGAGAGAGAGAGAGAGAGAGAGAGAGAGAGAGAGAGAGAGAAAGAGAGAGAGAGGGAAATAGAGAGAAGGGAAAGGTAGAAGGTGAGAGAGGGAGAGTGAGAAGGGAAAAGAGGAGAGAGAGAGAGAGAGAGAGAGAGAGAGAGAGAGAGAGAGAGAGAGAGAGAAGAGGGTAGAGAGAGGGGGGGCAAAGAGTGTGTGTGTGTGTGTGTGTGTATGTGTGCTCTGCACTCAGAGTTCCTAGTCACAAACCTACATTATAAAGTTTTTTTATTAATATTTATAAATAAATATTAATTATTTATTAATTAACTAGAAACAACAATGGTGCTTTAATTTCGGTCATGCTGGTACCTCACAACTATTTTTCTGACACTGTTTTAAAAATTTTGTTTGAGAAACCAAAATCATATATTATATACTGTGTATTTATTGGTATTTTAGCCAAGTCATCAACTTTAACATGATCATGCATGACTTTGTGAGAAGGAATCCACAAAACTTTAATTCTTATCACCTTTTATCAATAATTTGTGTGCACCTGTCTGGCTTCATTCACAGTCATATAACATTTAGATCTCAAAATATTTAGTGCTAGTAATAATGATAAGTTTGAAAGCATTAAACTTGTCGTTGGTGTTTACCAGAATCACTGGTTATGAATAATATATCTCTACGAGAAAAATAATTTCCTTTGTGATCTTCAGATTTCCTCTTCCCCAAAATTTCGTAGGTCGATGAAAATCACATGCTCCATTATTATATAAAATAAGATATATACTAAAATGATTACTTCTTTATATATTTTAATTAGAACATGATTAATCAGATTTCATCACTATATTCTGGTAAATGTAACGGAAGTCAGTAAAGCTCTTTTACCTTTAAATTCTCTAACATTTATAGTAACTAATATTTCCATCTTAGCTACAGGCATATTAAATAATTTTTCAAATTATATAACAATATTTCATTAATTTTTAAATAAAATAAAAAAGCTCACCGTGAAGTTCATTACAGCAGAGTAAGACTGAAACTTATATAAATGATGGTTTTTTATGGTATTTTTAGCATGCTGAAACTGAATCTGAAGTCATAAGTCAATAATATTGTAATATATCTACAACACTGTGGTTCTTAGCTACATGTATGAAGTATAATACATCTATGGAGAAAAAAATTGAGGTTGTCTGCTTACACATATAACATGAATGTTACGCGTCATGTCTCCTTGTCAGGAAGAGTTGGATAGCACCAGGTGTGCTCTTCCTCTCCTATTGTTCACATATATTTACTAAAGTTTACTATTGATTGTGAACATTGGTGTTTATTTTGCTAAAAATTCATTTCTTCCTGCATACAAATATCCATATTTCGATTTCTTTGGCTCTTTTATATGAAATCTTTATTTCATATTAAGATGAACGTTAAAGGTTGCCTAAATAGTGTAAGAAGGTGTTATGAATGTGGCATGTATACCCCAAGTGATCAATAAAAATATGTAATAAATCATGTCAAGACTGCATACGAGCATTACTTGGGTTTCAAGACAGGTGATCATGATAAATCATAAGCGTTGTACTGTTTGTTCCTCTGAAATGACACAATGGTTGATTGGAAAACATACATCAATGCCATTTTCAGTCCGAATGGTGTGGCGAGAACCAAAGAATCACCTGAATGACTGTTACTCCTGTATGGTTAGTGTGGTTGATTTCTCTAAGAAAAACCAGAAGATAACATATCCAGATTGTGAGTCATCGTTAGAAACCTATGACACCTAGTGAGGACACTCTTCTATCTTTTCCAGCTTTTGTGTATGACAGTGAACGTGATAGTAATGAAGAAAATAAAAACACTGATCTTTATGACCCACTAGAGTCTGTAACTTAGAAATAACATCACTTCGTCACTCACCAGGAGCGAGGTGAGTTGACATATCAAAACAGAAGACAGAGCTGCTTGGACAGCACTAACAAGAGAAGAACTTTTTAGCAGAAGGACAAATAATGCATCATTTTCGTGCACACCGTACTAGTTTGGCGGCATTCTGTCGTATGGGGAATGGTGAGTGTTTCTGCAAGGTTAGTTTGAAATCACTGCTCATTCACAACTGCAGTGAAAATTATCTGTGTCAGTGGCTCATGATGTGGGATTAGGGAATCATAGAAATCCACAAGTGGAATACATGTAGGAATCTAAAACTGAAAAGGTTAGTACTTGGTGTGGCATGCAAAGAGTACGTAACCTTTATTCGGCGCATGTACGCAACCTCATTGAAAGGCTATCTCTCCAAACGGTGAACCAGTACTAGGGTCGAATGCTGGGGCCCCATCGTTCGATCAGTACCTAGGTTCAGCCAATGAGAAGGTGGGTCTGGCAATCGTAGAGGTTTTGTGGTCACCACCCACCTGTCCACCCTTGCCATTTCCATTCTAGAGCTGGTTGAGCACGGTTGTCCATTCTGTCTCCAGGCTGTGTCTTGGCCTTGCCTAAATCGTGTTGTATACATACATTTCCAACTGTACATTGTGTACATATGTGTAAATAAACACTACTGCTCCTGGTGAAGGAAAATATATTTCAAAGTCATTCAGCTGTGTTTGTTCTGCTCCTAGCTCCCCTTTACACTCAGGATAACAGGCCTTATTGTCCCTGAGTTGTAATACTTAGCCTCCAGCCTGGTTTGTGGAATAATGACCATTCTTTGTTCTTTGCAAGATCAAAGAATGGCCGGCAAAATTCACCAAACAAAATTGACCCAACAAAATTCACCAGGTGCATCCTGAAAAGATATTTCTTCCACCATTGCATATAAAGTTGGGCTTAATGAAAGAGAATTCTTTACCCTAAAGAAAATAATGGAGAGTTTGAACTGACGTACAATTTAAACCGGAGTGCTTGTTTGTCCACAAATATATGAACTGTTATCTGAACTTCACAGGAAGGCACAGAGCAGACAATCGTGGCAAGATAGTGTAATACATCATCAAAGCTTGTAGAGTGCTGGATCACCGGATGTCCATGTAAATACACTTTCTTTATTCACATCTAGACCTTCTGAAATCGAATCTCGGTACTGTTAATACCGAGATTCGAAAGAAAGGTATGCTGTCTGTGGCGTTTCAGTCCAACATGATGGGGGATCAGTATTGGTTTCTTCAGTCACCATTGTTAGTCATGAGTGTAAAGCCAAATGTATAAAATAATTTTGTAATATTTCCTCCTTGCAGTAAGAATATTTTCCATAATGTTTTTGAAGCATACTTTAACCCAGCTATTTTTAATAGGGAATAAGTTCTCAATGGTATATTATATTACCTATGCTGCAATTACTGACTGAACAAGATTTATAAACAAAGTCTTGAAATTATGTATTTTTAAGTAACTGAAAATCCTGACCTTCTAGCTAAATTTCAACTTCAAATTTGGAATCATCATACTCATATCACATAAGAATATCTACATCCGCTTCCATGGATAACGGTTTTTGTCTCCAGATACTTCAACGCACCACTCACCTTTTTTTCTTCATAAATTCTGTGGTTAACTTCATCCTTCATAAATCCATCCGCTGACACGTCAGCTCCCAAATATCTGAAAACATTCACTTCTTCCATACTCCCTCCCTCTAAAGTGATATCCATTTTTTTCTTTATCTGTATCGCCTGATACCCTCATCACCTTATTCTTATATATATTCACTTTCATTTTTCTACCTTTACACACCCTCCCAAACTCGTCCAGTAACCTTTGCAACTTGTCTTTAGAATCTCCTAAAAGCCCAGTATCATAAGTAAAAAGTAACTGTGTCATCTCCTACCTTTTATTTGATTCCCCATAATTTAATCCCGCTTCTCTCCCCAACACCTTATCATTTACTTCTTTCACAGCCTCATCTATAAATATGTTAAACAACCATGGTGATAGTACACATCCCTGTCTAAGACCTACTTTTACTGGGAAGTAATCTCCCTCTCTCCTACACACCCTAACCTGATCCTCACTATCCGCATAAAAACTCTTTACAGCATTAGTAACTTACTACCAATTCCAAAGACTTGCAGCGTCTGCTACAATGCTCCCCTTGAACAGTTGAACATAGACGACCAGAGCTGTCGTAAGATGGGAAGGAAGAAGGATGGGGAAGGATGGAAATATTGGAAAAGGATGGGAGGGAGGAGGACAGGAGGAGAAAAAGTCAAGTAGCCCAACTACTTAGGTGCATGTGGTACCAAGGTACTGCAGGCAAGGAGGGGAAGGGATGAAGGATGTCGATACTTGGCTCCCAAGGAGGGGCTGGTGAAGGTGGCGGCAGAAGAGTCAGGGAAGTTCCAGAAGGCAGCCATCAGGACGATCTGTGCAGTGAATGCTTGGCGGGAGGCTTGCTAAATAATTGTCACAGATCGGAGAGAGTTGAACTTCGATCTTGAGAGACAGCGTAGTCTAAACAAAAGTCGGGATTTGTCTCAGGATGCTCAAAGATATCGAGCAATTCATCAATGGTGGTAGCGTGTGCGGCAGTACAGGTGAACTTAGCAGTCCCGGCCTGGAGAGAGTTGACGAGTTCCTGGGCAGTAATTTCTTTAGGAGAATGTCGAGTGGTGTAGAACGTGATTCCAGCCATAGAGCGCATGTAGGTTTAGCGTCAGAGGTGAAGGCAGGCGGCGTCACTGATTGGACAGTAGCAGCAGTGGTGGTAGATGTAGAAGGCGAGATCGTTGGTTGGACGATGTTAGTGGAAGCAGGAGAAGTTGCTGGTAGCAAGAAGGGTGATGGTTGGTTTGTGCCTGGGTTGAGAGGAGGCAACGAAGGCTTCTCATTGGTTGAAGGTGGAGTGACGTCACGTGCAGTTGATGGTGGTGTTGGTGAACCTGCTGTTGCTGGTGTTGACACATTAACTAAATCTTTTGTGAACTTGAGAATGTCTACAGATGGTGGAGAGGCTGGGAAGACGAACTTGGGCATGTTGTTTAGTTGAAAGAACACGTTGATAACATCGTTAAAGGAGCCAGGCTGTGCCATATTATGCATGTGAGCATACAGCAGACAGTAATGTATCTTCGTTGGGTCACAAGCTGGAAGAGCGACGGTGGTGGTGGAGGAGGGTAGAGTGTCCTTGAGAAGTTTTGCAGTGTCAGACTGCAGTTTGGCAATAGCAGCATAGTATGACATGGGATGATGGGGAGAGTCATAGTATGACATGGGATGATGGGAATGTCATAATATGACATGAGATGATGGGGGTGTCATAGTATGACATGGGATGATGGGGTGTCATAGTATGACATGGGATGATGGGAGTGTCATAGTATGACATGGGATGATGGGGTGTCATAGTATGACATTGGATGATGGGGGTGTCATATTATGACATTGGATGATGGGGATGTCATAGTATGACATGGGATGATGGGGGTGTCATAGTATGACATGGGATGATGGGGGTGTCATAGTATGACATGGGATGATAAGGGTGTCATAGTACGAACTGGGATGATGGGGTGTGTCATAGTATGACATGGGATGATGATGGGCAGTGTCATAGTATGTCATGGGATGATGATGGGCAGTGTCATAGTATGACATGGGATGATGATGGGAAGTGTCATAGTATGACATGGGATGATGATGGGCAGTGTCATAGTATGACATGGGATGATGATGGGAAGTGTCATAGTATGACATGGGATGATGATGGGCAGTGTCATAGTATGACATGGGATGATGATGGGCAGTGTCATAGTATGACATGGGATGATGATGGGCAGTGTCATAGTATGACATGGGATGATGATAGGCAGTGTCATAGTATGTCATGGGATGATGAGGAGTGTCATAGTACGAACTGGGATGATGGAAAGTGTCATAGTATGATATGGGATGATGAGGAGTCTCATAGTATGACATGGAATGATGGAGAGTGCCATAGTCTGACATGGGATAATGATGATGGGGAGTGTCATAGTATGACATGGGATGATGGGGAGTGCCATAGTTTGACATGGGATAATGATGATGGGGAGTGTCATAGTATGAGAGGGGATGATGGGGGTGTCATAAGTATGACATGGGATGATGATGGGGAGTGTCATAGTATGACATGGGATGATAATGAGGAGCGTCATAGTATACTTTAGAAGTTTAGGAGTTAAGCACAGTTTTGCTTAATACAATGTACTTACCGTGATCAGAGAGTAATGTAAATTTGATGTGAAAGCTCTGTAGAGTCAGGCCTTTTTCTTTATATAAAGTAAGCAGTCGACTTTCTGTCAAAAATTCTGTTTATCTTACTGCTTCTTTTCGTGTTTTTTTTCTAAAACAATTCATTGACAATGATAACAGTGACATAGGATTAGGCTAATATATCTTGATTTTGTTTGGTACAGCGATCAGGGGTATGGAATAATTCGCTAACTGAACTTAAAAGAGGTAATGACTGTAAATTCAAATCATTTGCAAATTTTTTTTTAGGTAATGGTGCAATTTTTTTTGACAGGTAAAAATGTCTGTGAAACAGGGAGAGAGAGACAGCAGGATAGTTTGAGTGTCACTATCAGAACAGGATAGTTTGAGTGTCACTATCAGAACCATCTCCTCAGTACAGAAAAGAACATGAAGATTATCTGAATGTTTGTTATAAAACCAATGAATTATGTAACGTCTTTCTACGAGCTTTAAGCAATATATATTGATTAACCTTAATGACTCACACGCTTTAAAAAAAAATAAAATACCAGGAATTTCCATGTGTGTTGGAAGACATTTACTGATAATGTGTTATATTTATATTCAGCGGGGGGCAAAATAAGACTTTTGTATGATGGCAATCAAAGGTGTGAAGGCACTCAAATGTTTCCTTTAAAAAATATTCTTGGGTACTTTAAGTCTCATGTCCTCCATATTGGTAGATAGCTGGAGTCTATACATTAAGACAAGATACACCGAAATAAAACCACTAAGACACATCAAGAGAAGACACACCAAGAGAAAACACACCAAGACAAGATAAATCAAGACAAAACACACCAAGACAAGATACATGACAAGATACACAGAGACGATCCATCAAGACAAGATGCACCATAACAAGATACACCAAGACAAGGTACATCAAGACAATATATCCTAAGAGAAAACACCCCGAGGCAAGACAACCCGAGAAAAGACACTTTAAGATAAGACACAACAAGACTACAGACTCTCAAGGCACAGGAATACCTCTTTATATATTTGTGCCAAGACGTTCACTGTTAAGATGCACATATATGCATATGCACATAGCATAATTTACATAAAATTCCATCATAGTTACTGGTGGAACAGTCAGTGGCCTTAACATTTGCATTTCAATTCCATATTGAAATTTAAGTAAAAATAATGTGTCGCTACTTCGAACGCACTACTTCTCGAACAAATCGGTTTTCAAAGAATGTAGTCGTGAAAAATAATCCTAGTTTTCTTATGTGCTCTTGTTTGCCGGCCGACAATGCACCCAAGGTCGAATAATTTAAAAAAAAAAGTTTTTTTTTTTATGAAATGATAGACAATGTTTTTCCTAAGGTAATGAAACCGCAAGTACAAAATTTGATGTAAACTTACTGAATTACACTATCGCGAAGCTAGTGGTCTCGACGATATTTACGCATCGGCGATGTCGCCCACTTTGAGCCCTATTTTGAGCCAATTTTATTGTCCCAGTCGATCAAACATATAGCTATTTCTATAGATCTCCTTTCATTATATCGATTGAGTACAAGAAACCGCCTATTTACCTATTTCAACTATCAAATAAAGTGATCTGAAATTACTAATTTGGTCAATTTCACACGAAATTCCAAAAAGGCTAATGTAAAACAGGGTTAAAAACAATGCAGATATTCCTGGCACTAAAATAACATTTTCTCTGTTCATTAGTCACATCTCCAGGCCCATCTTATATTATCCTTTCTTTTCATTTTGAATTTTTATTCTCACAAAAAAATAACATATTTACTGTTATTCAGACAGCTGCATAATTGTAATAATTCTATAAATAATATCAGCACATTCGTGAATGCATATTAGAGCCACCAGTTAATGTGTATTGGATGGGTGACAAGATTTGTTTACTGTGAAACATCGGCAAAAATAGATCATTTCCGCTAATTTGAGCTCAATTTCAAACTACTTTTAGCCTGTTAACCATTCCAGGTCGTGTCTACTTCTGTAATATATTTTTAGCTCAATCAAATAAAAAAAAAAACGAGAATACCACCATAAACACCATATGAAAATACACCACTGTTTAAAAAGAAAAAAAAAAAGGGTCCCAGTTTTTTCTCATTATCCACTGCGTGCTACAGGATTTTTTTATACTGTGCACACTGAACATGCAGACCAATTCTCTCGCATCTAGGCCTGCCAGCTTTCTCCTGCAAGATTTGAAGCCACTAGAATTTTGCAATTAGCTCTCCTCTAATTGGTAAGAGGCAGTTAAATTTTCACCTATTGTACAGAATTTCAGTTAAATTTTAATTTAATATTAATTTTTAAGGTTTCCGTGCACTGTATAATTTTATAAGTGTCTTACATAGTAGTTCATTATTATTATTAAATTATTTTTTTGTCATTTGTGGTCTGGAATGAATTAATTTTATTTGCATTATTTATTATGGGAAAAAATTGCTTTGGTTGTCGTCCATTTTGGTTGTCGAACCGACATCTGGAACAAATTAAGTTCGACAACCGAGGTTCCACTCTAATCTTGAAATGTACCAAAGTATTTTTTTCCACTCACTCATCACAACACAGTACTATCATCACTATACAGTACTATCACCACTACACTATATCACTATATAGTACTATCAATACACAATTCTCATCCACTACCGTACTATAAAACATTGTATAACATTTTATGTAGTAGTTCATTATTATTAATAAATTATTATTTTGTCATTTTTGGTCTGGAATGAATTAATTCTATTTACATCATTCACTATGGGAAAAAATTGCTTTGGTTGTCGTCCATTTTGGTTGTCGAACCGACATCTAGAACAAATTAAGTTCGACAACCGAGGTTCCACTCTATCTTGAACTGTACCAAAGTATCTTTTTTCACTCACTCATCACAACACAGTACTATCATCACTACACAATACTATCACCACTACACTATAATATCGCTACATAGTACTATCAATACACAATTCTCATCCACTACAGTACTATCACCACTACAGAACACAATCACTATACAGTACTGTCACTAAACAACAGTCACTACACAATTTTATTATCACTACACAACAAAATGACTATACAGTACTATCAACACTAGGCAACACAATCACTACACAGTATTATCATCACTACACAACAGTCACTACACTATACTCTCATCACTACACAACTATCACTATATAACACATTCATCACTATACAATACTCTCACTACCCTACACAATATTTCACTATGCAATACTGCAAAATACAATACTACACTGTGCAATACTTCACTACATATTACTACACTACACAATACTCTGCTATACTTCACAATACCACACTATGTAATACTACACTAAACAGTATTATGCTACACAGTACTACACTACACTATGCAACACTACACTACACTATACAACACTATACAATGCTACACTACAAAGTACGACACAACACTATACTACATTATGCAATACTCCACTACACAATACTAGACTATATAATACTACACTATGCAGTACAAGAGTTTGCATTGCTACACTACACAATACTACAAAATACTACACTATGCAGTACTACACTACACAATATTACACTATACTAGAGTACATAATACTACACTATACAATGCTGCACTACAAAGTACTGCACTGCACTAAACAGTATTACACTACACAATACTACACTATACAATGCTACACTACAAAGTACTACACTGCACAATACTACATTATGCAGTACTACACTACACAATATTAGACTACATAATACTACACTATACAATACTAGAGTATGCAATGCTACACTACACAATACTACAAAACGCTACACTATGCAGTACTATACTACACAATATTACACTATACTAGACTACATAATACTACACTATACAATGCTACACTACAAAGTACTGCACCACACAATACTACATTATGCAATACTGCACTACACAATACTAGACTACATAATACTACACTATACAGTACTGAAATACACAGACTTCACACTACACAATGCTAGACTACATAATACTACACTATACAGTACTGAAATACACAATACCACATTACACAATACAATACTACATTACTCACTACAATACTACATTACTCAACACAATACTTCACTACTAAATATTACAATACACAATACCACTCTGCATAATACTATGCTACACAATACCACTCTGCATAATACTATGCTACACAATTCTACACTACTCACTATTACACTACATAATACCACACTGCACAATACTGTGCTACACAATACTACACTACTCAGTATTACACTGAACAATACCACACTACACAATACTATTCTACACAATACTACACTACTCAATATTACACCACACAGTACCACACTACACAATACTATGCTGCACAATACTACACTACACAGAATTACACTATGCAATAGTACTCTGCACAAAACTCCTCTACATAATATTACACTATGCAATACTACACTACACTGCACAACACTACACTACACAATACAATACTGTACAATACTAAACTACACAGTACAATAGCACAGTTAATGTGTCAGTCACAATCAATGGATGGTGGGCCAAGCCTCAACATCTACTTGTCATGAATGACTCAAATTCATGTCTTTTCCTAACCACCCAGGAGGTAGACATCTTGGTTCGTTTTTTTTACCGTGGTTTCCCCAGTAGGCCTAGTCCACTTTCTGGTGTTTTTTGTTTGTGCTTCATTTTTTTAGGAAAGAAAGAGGAGATGTTGCAGTAGTTGGTGTCACTTGTATATTCTCTTCATTTCTTTGTTTTGAAGAAACTGCATAGTTTGGAAAGCCAGCTTTTCTGTTTCGGAGCAGCAGAGTAGAAGCCAACAGGAAAGGCTGGATGTTTGACTTTTGGGAACTTGAATGGAACATCAAACTTTTTGTCCAATGTACACTTAAGAATCTTAACCACCTGCTGTAAGGTCATCCTCTTTCTTGACTCCTCTACACAAAGCTTACGTACCAGGGACATGAGAGTAGCACGACATTCCTGGTCAGTCACTACATTGCTGACTTGTGCAAGGAGGATGCCATAAGAGTATATGTCAGAAGCAGGTGTGGTTGGTTCTCCATCAAAGAGTTCAGGAGCACGATGGAAGCACCGAAGACAAGCTGCTATAGTGTTTGTAAGGTTTATGGTATCACCCTTGAAGGTGGCACATCCATAGTCAATAATACTGACGTCAAGAAGCTGGCTAGGTGTTGTCAAACTGCAGGAGATGACAATGTTATCTAACTTAATGTCGTTGTGAATGACACCCGCAGCATGGACTTCTCGTAAGCGCTGGGCGATGCAGAGAAGAATCTGAAGGAGCAGCTTGTCGTCTGTTGCACCACTGTTTACCAAATCATGAAAGTTAGTGGGTCCTGCGTAAGTGCTAACCAGGATCAAGGGTTTGTGGGAAACAGCCAGGAGACGTGGCGCTCCACCAGCTCCTTTCAAGTGACACATAAAGTCGACCTCCTTTTTGAACCCAGTCTTAGTTTTAAAGTTATCTGCTTTGGCGACTTTAACTACCACCTTCATATCCTTCCATTTGATGCACTTAGCGCGGCCGAACACGCCTTCACCAAGTGTGCATCCTTGCTCTTGAAGGAAGTAGACCCGTCCATGGTCACTCAGCTGGAGAGAATCCATTGTAGATGAAGACATTGAGACGAAATATTCTTCTCTTTTTAGTCTGGATATGTTCCTCAGTTTTCAGTTTGGATTGAAATGTTGGGAGGTACATTACCTAGATATGCAGTTTAGCTAATTGTAGTGATGTTGGAACTTTATTACCTAGATGTACAGGTTAGTAAATTGCAGTGATGTTGGAGATATATTACCTAGATATACAGTTTAGTGAATTGTAGTGATGTTGGAGATATATTACCTAGATATACAGTTTAGTGAAATATAGTGATGTTGGAGGTGTAATGGTCATCGCAGCAGTGAGTTTTTTTTTATATATTTTAATCATTCACTCTAAGCACTAAACCCATGGAGACTCGGTTCTCCATGTGCAGACCTCCAGGTAAACGTATATTTATGTTGGCATTATTGTAGTGAAGATGTTGTTAGTGTGTTAGTGTTAGCAATTTCTTCATGTGAAGAATTATAAATAACTAGAGTTCTCAAGTTGTTCTTTCAACTATATATTGTTGGTTAAGCCTCATTTAGGTTATACAGTTCTGTTCGCCGTATTACAGAATGGATATAAATGCGCTGGAAATTGTACAAAGGAGGATGACAAAATTTATCCCATGTATCAGAAATCTTTCCAACGAGGATTGACTGAAGGCACTCTCTACAAAAGCGTAAAATTAGGGGGAGATATGACTGAGGAGTATAAATGGAAAATAGGAATAAGTGGCTGTAAATAACGTGCTAAAAATATGTAGCTAAGACAGGACTCGCAGCAATGGTTTTAAGTTGGAAAAACTGGGATTCAGAAGGATACAGGAAAGTACTGGTTTGATAATAAAGCTGTGGGTGAGTGGAACAAACTCCCGAGAAGCGTCATTGAAGCTAAGACATTGTGTAGTTTAAAAATAGGTTAGATAAATACATGAGTGGGTGTGGGTAGGTGTGAGTTAGACCTGATTAGCTTGTGTTCATAGGTCTGATGCAGTGCTCCTCCCTTCTTAAGTGGACGTGACTTGGACCTGACTAATTTGGGCCAGTGGCTTAGGCTGATACGAAATAGATGGAATGCTTGATTTTGAGCAATAACTGTAAAATACATCTTCTGGCCATCTTTATACTTTCAGAACTGATGTGTTTTCCTTAAAGGAAACAATATCTTCAGGTTAGACTGTTATCATGTGTCCATTTTATTATTCAAATTGGTTTCAGTGAAATAATCAGAGAATGTGCCATCTGATCAGAAATAAGTCAGTGTTTGACTATATGGTTATCCTTGGCCTAATAATAATAATAATAATAATAATAATAATAATAATAATAATAATAATAATAATAATAATATTTATTTCGACAAGTACATGTACAAGGTATACACAAGGTACAGCTGTCAGCCTGGCTGACTGTGCTGTCAGTAGAGTTAGCCAGTCAGTATGAAAGAAATGAGGCAATAAGAAGATTAAAAATGGGAAATTTAGAATGGATTAAGGTTGTAGTGTGTGACGCAGTAAGTCAGAATAAAGGACTGAAAGAACTCATGATTTTGCTCATAACGTTTATAAAAGAAAAAAAAAGTGGAAAAACTTCAAAGAATGTAATAATTATAATGAAATAAGACTGTTGGCCATACCAGGTAAAGTGTGTGTCAGGATTATGATCACTGAAGTGATGGAAAGGACATAATATGCGTAACAAAAAAAAATGTGAATTCAGAAAATGAAAGGAATATTTGGATCATGTGTAAACACTAAAATACATAAGTGAAGATCACTTATGTAAATGAAAGCAGCACTTCGGTAGATTTATATGTTTGGAAAATATATATGAGAGATGTTAGTAGAGTTACAGACGTAGTTAATCTTAGGTAATGTTTTGAATTAAGTTATAATATACAAGAAAGACAGTAAATATTTACCCAAAAAACTGGGTCTTAGATAATGTTGTGTGATGTAACCTGTGGTCTTAAAGACATGTGATGTCACTAGTTTGGTCAAAAGATAATATATATATACAAAGTAAGCCATCATGTAAACCAGGCATTAATGTAAACAGAGTTTTATTAACATACTATATTACAACTCTATAGTGTACACATGCACAAACATGTGTGATTTCTCACATTATCAAGGAAGTGATAATGAAAGATTCCACTTAAGTACTTGGAATTTCACTATTTTTTTCAGTGGTTGTTCTCCATATTGTAATATCACCTGTTTACTGTGATATTATTGCATATATATACATACATGGGCGCATGTATGTATATATGCATACATTTGCACCTGATTCCATTTGCGACCTTCAAATTCATTTACGAAACACGAGAGATAGAGATTATTATAAATTTGTTACAGTTTTCATGGAGGAGATTTAGAGATTCGTATTTGACACTCATCCATACGCATCAATACTTAAACATTTCACTCAGTCATACACAATAATACGTACACATAATACTCATCCATACATAATAACAAGCGTACGTGACATTCATACGCAATATGTTAACATTATACTCATTCATACGTAATAATATGTACACATGACATTCATCAACACACAACAACATGTACACATGACACCCATACACAATGACGCGTAAGTATTACATTCATTCATACATAATTGCATGAACACATGACACACAGTCCTCCAGTAGTGTCATAAACTTGTCCCATCTTTATATATTCACAAGTTTCACAAACAATGTGGTCAAAATAGTGTAAACCAACATTCTTTTGTTTTATATATTCTGAATATTGAAGCACATAAATATTTCTTTATTTCCCTTATGTTGCCTCTACTACATTGTCGAATTTTAACCACCATGTGGACGAGTACAAATATATCAATAAGAATGTGTTAACATGTACGTGTGTATGAGTGTACATGGCAGGGGTTTGGAGTGAGATTTGTGTGTGTGTGTATGTGTGTGTGTGTATGTATGTGTGTGTGTGTGTATGTATTTGTGTGTGTGTATGTATGTGTGTGTGTGTATGTATGTGTGACCTCAAACATGTTAGAGTGAGAGAGGAGAATTGTTTGTATTGTTGTTTGAAAGTTAAGAAAGGTATTTTATACCTTTCTTGCACACACATTGTTGTTTGCATGTGTATCTGTTATACATGGGATCGTGTGTGTGATTTTTATGCATGCAAATGTATGTGTAACGGTGTATGCGTAAGGTGTGTGTGTTGAAACTTATAAATGTGTATATATATGTGTATGTTTGTGCTCTTCTTAGCCTATGAGAGTCAAATGCAAAAGAGGAATAAATAAATAAGAATGAAAACATTGAAATGTTTAATACAGTTTTGATGGAGATGAACAAAATCATCAAAACTTGAGCATTAATCTATATAAAATAAATCACTCACAAATACTTTAAACTGCTAAATAAGTAAAAAAAAAAAACTTACTCATTGTAAATTAATAGAGTGATATAAAAGAAATTTTAAAATTTTCATTGACTAGGCTCTCTTGGGTGAGGGAACTGTGTGGCAGCTTGGTGTAGTTTAGCAGTGTGGCAGCTTGGTCTCGTCTAGCTGAGTGGCAGCTTGATCTCGTCTAGCAGTGTGGCAGCTTCGTCTCGTCTAGCAGTGTGGCAGCTTGGTCTCGTCTAGCTTTGTGGCAGCTTGGTCTCGTCTAGCTGTGTGGCAGCCCAAGCATCACCATCACTTCACTAACATAAACAATACAATTACTCTCACAAGCATCTTCTCCTCAGTGACATAAATAAGACTAGCTAACCTCACAACAGCTTTTAGGAAGTTGTTTCAGTATAAATGTTATACACAATGATTTACCAATGGTAGAGGCAAACATCAAACACAGCTTCAAGAATAGGCATGATTAGGTTTCCGGAATACACAAATGTAAACGCTGAGAATAAAAAAAGATAAGGGGCGTTGTCATGAGTAATAAATCAACCCCTGTGAACTGTATTAAGGGAGTACACACACACACACACACACACACACACACACACACACACACACACACACACACACACACACACACACTTACACACACCAACGTAAATACTCACATGAACATGAATTCACATGAAGATCACACATAAAAAGAAGAATAGACATGGAAGGAAACGCACACATGAAAAGAGTACCAATGAATGAGAACGAACATAAACCGATAACACAAATAAACAAAGCAAACATGAATTAAAAATTTGCATGAACATAATGCACACATATGAACTGATAATACACATAATCTGAAACAAGGATATAAACACGGAGGGCCCGGGTTCGATTCCCGGCGGGTGGAAACATTTCGACACGTTTCCTCACACCTGTTGTCCTGTTCACCTAGCAGCAAATAGGTACCTGGGTGTTAGTCGACTGGTGTGGGTCGCATCCTGGGGGACAAGATTAAGGACCCCAATGGAAATAAGTTAGACAGTCGTCGATGACGCACTGACTTTCTTGGGTTATCCTGGGTGGCTAACCCTCCGGGGTTAAAAATCCGAACGAAATCTTATCTTATCTTATCTTAACACTCGCAAGAAACAACAACACACACTAATGAACAGCCAACACACACATTAACAAGCAATACACAGGGACAAGCAACACTCACTTGAACGCATAACACACACACTTATGAGCAAGTAACACCTATATAAACACGAAACACACACACACACATATGGACAGATAACACACATGAGCAGATAACACAAACAAACCGGAAAAACAAAGTCAAACACATGTACAGGTAACACACTCATGAACAGATACATATGAACGGATACATACACTTAAACAAATAATACACATAAATAAAACGTTAGTCAACAATAAATAACACAGTTCCTAAAAAAAATATAAAATATAAAGTACTGTTATTTATCCGGTGAAAATTTATCACCTCTCGTAGATATGATATTGTTGACAAATTAATAATATTATGTAATAAATTAAGTCTTGCTCAATCTTTCTCCAGAATTTGTACATAATTTATATGTTGCTGCATAAATGTTTTGTAGAAAACTTAAGTTCGTAAATAATCACAGTAATAATAATATAAGTACAATTAACAAAATACATATAAAAAGTGAGATGAACCCCAGGAAGACTTGAACAGCTGACACTACTGTCTGTGGTGATTGATGACACAACTGTGGTGATTGATGAGACAACTGTCTGTGGTGATTGATGGCGCAACTCTTTGTGGTGATTGATGACACTACTGTCTGTGGTGATTGATGGCACAACTGCCTGTGGTGATTGATAACACTACTGTCTGTGGTGATTGATGACACTACTGTCTGTGGCGATTGATGACACAACTGTTTGTGGTGATTGATGACACAACTGTTTGTGGTGATTGATGACAACTGTTTTTGGTGATTGATGACACAACTGTTTGTGGTGATTGATGACACAACTGTTTGTGGTGATTGATGACACAACTGTTTGTGGTGATTGATGACACAACTGTCTGTGGTGATTGATGACAACTGTTTGTGGTGATTAATGACACAACTGTTTGTGGTGATTGATGACACAACTGTTTGTGGTGATTGATGACAACTGTCTATGGTGATTGATGACACAACTGTTTGTGGTGATTGATGGCACAACTGTTTGTGGTGATTGATGACACAACTGTTTGTGGTGATTGATGACACAACTGTTTGTGGTGATTGATGACAACTGTTTTTAGTGATTGATGACACAACTGTTTGTGATTGATGACACAACTGTTTGTGGTGATTGATGACACAACTGTATGTGGTGATTGATGACACAACTGTCTGTGGTGATTGATGACTACTGTTTGTGGTGATTGATGACACAATTGTTTGTGGTGATTGATGACAACTGTTTGTGGTGATTGATGACACAACTGTTAGTGGTGATTGATGGCACAACTGTTTGTGGTGATTGATGACACAACTGTTTGTGGTGATTGATGACACAACTGTTTGTGGTGATTGATGACACAACTGTTTGTGGTGATTGATGACACAACTGTTTGTGGTGATTGATGACACAACTGTCTGTGGTGATTGATGACAAAACTGTTTGTGGTGATTGATGACACAACTGTCTGTGGTGATTGAAGACACAACTGCTTGTGGTGATTGATGGCACAACTGTTTGTGGTGATTGATGACACAACTGTTTGTAGTGATTGATGACACAACTGTTTGTGGTGATTGATGACACAACTGTTTGTGGCGATTGATGATACAACTGTTAGTGGCGATTGATGGCACAACTGTTTGTGGTGATTGATGACACAACTGTTTGTGGTGATTGATGACACAACTGTTTGTGGTGATTGATGACATAACTGTCTGTGGTGATTGATGACATAACTGTCTGTGGTGATTGATGGCACAACTGTTTGTGGTGATTGATGACACAACTGTTTGTGGTGATTGATGACACAACTGTCTGTGGTGATTGATGACATAACTGTCTGTGGTGATTGATGACATAACTGTCTGTGGTGATTGATGGCACAACTGTTTGTGGTGATTGATGACACAACTGTTTGTGGTGATTGATGGCACAACTGTCTGTGGTGATTGATGACTCAACTGTCTGTGGTGATTGATGACACAACTGTCTGTGGTGATTGATGGCACAACTGTTTGATGATTGATGGCACAACTGTTTGTGGTGATTGATGACACAACTGTTTGTGGTGATTGATGACACAACTGTTTGTGGTGATTGATGACACAACTGTTTGTGGTGATTGATGACACAACTGTTTGTGGTGATTGATGGCGCAAATGTTTGTGGTGATTGATGACACAACTGTCTGTGGTGATTGATGGCACAACTGTTTGTGGTGATTGATGACACAACTGTTTGTGGTGATTGATGACGCAACTGTTTGTGGTGATTGATGACACAACTGTCTGTGGTGATTGATGACACAACTGTTTGTGGTGATTGATGAAACAACTGTTTGTGGTGATTGATGACACAACTGTCTGTGGTGATTGATGGCACAACTGTCTGTGGTGATTGATGGCACAACTGTTTGTGGTGATTGATGACACAACTGTTTGTGATTGATGACACAACTGTCTGTGGTGATTGATGACACAACTGTTTGTGGTGATTGATGACACAACTGTTTGTGGTGATTGATGACACAACTATCTGTGGTGATTGATGACAAAACTGTTTGTGGTGATTGATGACACAACTGTCTGTGGTGATTGATGACACAACTGTTTGTGGTGATTGATGACACAACTGTTTGTGGTGATTGATTACAACTGTTTGTGGTGATTGATGACACAACTGTTTGTGGTGATTGATGACACAACTGTTTGTGGTGATTGATGACACAACTGTTTGTGGTGATTAATGACACAACTGTTTGTGGTGATTGATGACACAACTGTTTGTGGTGATTGATGAGACAACTGTTTGTGGTGATTGATGACAAAACTGTTTGTGGTGATTGATGACACAACTGTCTGTGATGATTGATGACACAACTCTTTGTGGTGATTGATGGCACAACTGTTTGTGGTGATTGATGACACAACTGTTTGTGGTGATTGATGACACAACTGTTTGTGGTGATTGATGACACAACTGTTTGTGGTGATTGATGGCACAAGTGTTTGTGGTGATTGATGGCACAACTGTTTGTGGTGATTGATGACACAACTGTCTGTGGTGATTGATGACATAACTGTCTGTGGTGATTGATGATATAACTGTCTGTGGTGATTGATGGCACAACTGTTTGTGGTGATTGATGACACAACTGTCTGTGGTGATTGATGGCACAACTGCCTGTGGTGATTGATGGCACAACTGTTTGTGGTGATTGATGACACAACTGTTTGTGATTGATGACGCAACTGTCTGTGGTGATTGATGACACAACTGTTTGTGGTGATTGATGACACAACTGTTTGTGGTGATTGATGACACAACTATCTGTGGTGATTGATGACAAAACTGTTTGTGGTGATTGATGACACAACTGTCTGTGGTGATTGATGACACACCTGTTTGTGGTGATTGATGACACAACTGTTTGTGGCGATTAATGACACAACTGTTTGTGGTGATTGATGACACAACTGTCTGTGGTGATTGATGACACAACTGTTTGTGGTGATTGATGACACAACTGGTTGTGGTGATTGATGACACAACTATCTGTGGTGATTGATGACAAAACTGTTTGTGGTGATTGATGACACAACTGTCTGTGGTGATTGATGACACACCTGTTTGTGGTGATTGATGACACAACTGTTTTTGGTGATTAATGACACAACTGTTTGTGGTGATTGATGACAACTGTCTATGGTGATTGATGACACAACTGTTTGTGGTGATTGATGGCACAACTGTTTGTGGTGATTGATGACACAACTGTTTGTGGTGATTGATGACACAACTGTTTGTGGTGATTGATGACAACTGTTTTTAGTGATTGATGACACAACTGTTTGTGATTGATGACACAACTGTTTGTGGTGATTGATGACACAACTGTATGTGGTGATTGATGACACAACTGTCTGTGGTGATTGATGACAACTGTTTGTGGTGATTGATGACACAACTGTTTGTGGTGATTGATGACACAACTGTTTGTGGTGATTGATGACACAACTGTTAGTGGTGATTGATGGCACAACTGTTTGTGGTGATTGATGACACAACTGTTTGTGGTGATTGATGACACAACTGTTTGTGGTGATTGATGACACAACTGTTTGTGGTGATTGATGACACAACTGTTTGTGGTGATTGATGACACAACTGTCTGTGGTGATTGATGACAAAACTGTTTGTGGTGATTGATGACACAACTGTCTGTGGTGATTGAAGACACAACTGCTTGTGGTGATTGATGGCACAACTGTTTGTGGTGATTGATGACACAACTGTTTGTGGTGATTGATGACACAACTGTTTGTGGTGATTGATGACACAACTGTTTGTGGCGATTGATGATACAACTGTTAGTGGTGATTGATGGCACAACTGTTTGTGGTGATTGATGACACAACTGTTTGTGGTGATTGATGGCACAACTGTTTGTGGTGATTGATGACATAACTGTCTGTGGTGATTGATGACATAACTGTCTGTGGTGATTGATGGCACAACTGTTTGTGGTGATTGATGACACAACTGTTTGTGGTGATTGATGACACAACTGTTTGTGGTGATTGATGACACAACTGTCTGTGGTGATTGATGACACAACTGTTTGTGGTGATTGATGGCACAACTGTTTGTGGTGATTGATGACACAACTGTTTGTGGTGATTAATGACACAACTGTTTGTGGTGATTGACGACACAACTGTGTGGTGATTGATGACACAACTGTCTGTGGTGATTGATGGCACAACTGTTTGATGATTGATGTCACAACTGTTTGTGGTGATTGATGACACAACTGTTTGTGGTGATTGATGACACAACTGTTTGTGGTGATTGATGCACAACTGTTTGTGGTGATTGATGACACAACTGTTGTGGTGATTGATGGCGCAACTGTCTGTGGTGATTGATGACACAACTGTTTGTGGTGATTGATGCACAACTGTTTGTGGTGATTGATGACACAACTGTCTGTGGTGATTGATGACGCAACTGTTTGTGGTGATTGAT
This sequence comes from Cherax quadricarinatus, assembly GCF_038502225.1. Classification (NCBI taxonomy): domain Eukaryota; kingdom Metazoa; phylum Arthropoda; class Malacostraca; order Decapoda; family Parastacidae; genus Cherax; species Cherax quadricarinatus. The sequence continues at coordinate 64,610,315 of NC_091292.1, forward strand.
GACACAACTGTCTGTGGTGATAGATGACACAACTGTGTGTGGTGATAGATGACACAACTGTTTGTGGTGATTGATGACACAACTGTCTTGTGGTGATTGATGACAACTGTCTGTGGTGATTGATGACACAACTGTTTGTGGTGATTGATGACACAACTGTTTGTGGTGATTGATGACACAACTGTCTGTGGTGATTGATGACACAACTGTCTGTGGTGATTGATGGCACAACTGTTTGTGGTGATTGATGACACAACTGTCTGTGGTGATTGATGACACAACTGTTTGTGGTGATTGATGACACAACTGTCTGTGGTGATTGATGACACAACTGTCTGTGGTGATTGATGACACAACTGTTTGTGGTGATTGATGACACAACTGTTTGTGGTGATTGATGACACAACTGTTTGTGGTGATTGATGAAACAACTGTTTGTGGTGATTGATGACACAACTGTTTGTGGTGATTGATGACACAACTGTCTGTGGTGATTGATGACACAACTCTTTGTGGTGATTGATGGCACAACTGTTTGTGGTGATTGATGACACAACTGTTTGTGGTGATTGATGACACAACTGTTTGTGGTGATTGATGACACAACTGTCTGTGGTGATTGATGGCACAACTGTTTGTGGTGATTGATGACAACTGTTTGTGGTGATTGATGACACAACTGTCTGTGGTGATTGATGACATAACTGTCTGTGGTGATTGATGATATAACTGTCTGTGGTGATTGATGGCACAACTGTTTGTAGTGATTGATGACACAACTGTCTGTGGTGATTGATGGCACAACTGCCTGTGGTGATTGATGGCACAACTGTTTGTGGTGATTGATGACACAACTGTTTGTGATTGATGACGCAACTGTCTGTGGTGATTGATGACACAACTGTTTGTGGTGATTGATGACACAACTGTTTGTGGTGATTGATGACACAACTATCTGTGGTGATTGATGACAAAACTGTTTGTGGTGATTGATGACACAACTGTTTGTGGTGATTGATGACACACCTGTTTGTGGTGATTGATGACACAACTGTTTGTGGTGATTAATGACACAACTGTTTGTGGTGATTGATGACACAACTGTCTGTGGTGATTGATGACACAACTGTTTGTGGTGATTGATGACACAACTGTTTGTGGTGATTGATGACACAACTATCTGTGGTGATTGATGACAAAACTGTTTGTGGTGATTGATGACACAACTGTCTGTGGTGATTGATGACACACCTGTTTGTGGTGATTGATGACACAACTGTTTGTGGTGATTAATGACACAACTGTTTGTGGTGATTGATGACACAACTGTCTGTGGTGATTGATGACACAACTGTAAGTGGTGATTGATGGCACAACTGTTTGTGGTGATTGATGACACAACTGTTTGTGGTGATTGATGACGAAACTGTCTTTGGTGATTTATGACACAACTGTCTGTGGTGATTGATGACTCACCTGTCTGTGGTGATTGATGACTCAACTGTCTGTGGTGATTGATGACACAACTGTTTGTGGTGATTGATGGCACAACTGTTTGTGGTGATTGATGACACAACTGTTTGTGGTGATTGATGAAACAACTGTTTGTGGTGATTGATGAGACAACTGTCTGTGGTGATTGATGGCACAACTGTCTGTGGTGATTGATGACACAACTCTCTGTGGTGATTGATGGCTCAACTGTCTGTAATGTTTGATGACACAATTGTCTGTGGTGATTGATGACACTACTGTCTCTGGTGATTGATGACACAACTGTCTGTGGTGATTGATGACACAACTGTCTGTGGTGATTGATGACACAACTGTCTGTGATGATTGATGACACAACTGTCTGTGGTGATTGATGACTCAACTGTCTGTGGTGATTGATGACACAACTGTCTGTGGTGATTGATGACACAACTGTCTGTGGTGATTGATGACTCAACTGTCTGTGGTGATTGATGACACAACTGTCTGTGGTGATCCATGACTCAACTGTCTGTGGTGATACATGACTCAACTGTCTGTGGTGATTTATGACGCAACTGTCTGTGGTGATTGATGACTCAACTGCCTGTGGTGATTGATGACACAACTGTCTGTTGTGATTGATGACACAACTGTCTGTGATGATTGATGACACAACTGTTTGTGGTGATTGATGGCACAACTGTTTGTGGTGATTGATGACACAACTGTTTGTGGTGATTGATGAAACAACTGTTTGTGGTGATTGATGAGACAACTGTCTGTGGTGATTGATGGCACAACTGTCTGTGGTGATTGATGACACAACTGTCTGTGGTGATTGATGGCTCAACTGTCTGTAATGTTTGATGACACAACTGTCTGTGGTGATTGATGACACTACTCTCTCTGGTGATTGATGACACAACTGTCTGTGGTGATTGATGACACAACTGTCTGTGGTGATTGATGACACAACTGTCTGTGATGATTGATGACACAACTGTCTGTGGTGATTGATGACTCAACTGTCTGTGGTGATTGATGACACAACTGTTTGTGGTGATTGATGACACAACTGTTTGTGGTGATTGATGACAACTGTTTGTGGTGATTGATGACACAACTGTTTGTGGTGATTGATGACACAACTGTTTGTGGTGATTGATGACACAACTGTTTGTGGTGATTGATGACACAACTGTTTGTGGTGATTGATGACACAACTGTTTGTGGTGATTGATGACACAACTGTTTGTGGTGATTGATGACACAACTGTTTGTGGTGATTGATGACAAAACTGTTTGTGGTGATTGATGACACAACAGTCTGTGGTGATTGATGACACAACTCTGTGGTGATTGATGGCACAACTGTTTATGGTGATTGATGACACAACTGTTTGTGGTGATTGATGACACAACTGCTTGTGGTGATTGATGACACAACTGTTTGTGGTGATTGATGGCACAAGTGTTTGTGGTGATTGATGGCACAACTGTTTGTGGTGATTGATGACACAACTGTCTGTGGTGATTGATGACATAACTGTCTGTGGTGATTGATGATATAACTGTCTGTGGTGATTGATGGCACAACTGTTTGTGGTGATTTGTGACGTAACTGTTTGTGGTGATTGATGGCACAACTGTCTGTGGTGATTGATGACTCAACTGTCTGTGGTGATTGATGACACAACTGTCTGTGGTGATTGATGGCACAACTGTTTGTGGTGATTGATGACACAACTGTTTGTAGTGATTGATGACGAAACTGTCTTTGGTGATTTATGACACAACTGTCTGTGGTGATTGATGACTCAACTGTCTGTGGTGATCCATGACTAAACTGTCTGTGGTGATTGATGACTCAACTGTCTGTGGTGAGTGATGATTCAACTGTTTGTGGTGATCCATGACTCAACTGTCTGTGGTGATTGATGACTTAACTGTCTGTGGTGATCCATGACTCAACTGTCTGTGGTGATTGATGACTCAACTGTTTGTGGTGATCCATGACTCAACTGTCTGTGGTGATTGATGACACAACTGTCTGTGGTGATTGATGACACAACTGTCTGTAGTGATTGATGACGAAACTGTCTTTGGTGATTTATGACACAACTGTCTGTGGTGATTGATGACTCAACTGTTTGTGGTGATCCATGACTCAACTGTCTGTGGTGATTGATGACTCAACTGTCTGTGGTGAGTGATGATTCAACTGTTTGTGGTGATCCATGACTCAACTGTCTGTGGTGATTCATGACTTAACTGTCTGTGGTGATCCATGACTCAACTGTCTGTGGTGATTGATGACTCTGTGGTGAGTGTTGACTCAACTGTCCCTGGTGATTAATGACTCAACTGTCTGTGGTGGTTTTTGACTTAACTGTCTGTGGTGATTGATGACTCAACTGTCTGTGGTGATCCATGACGCAACTGTCTGTGGTGTTTGATGACTCAACTGTTTGTGGTAAATGATAACTTAACTGTCTGTGGTGATTGATGACTCAACTGTCTGTGGTGATCCATGATGCAACTGTCTGTGGTGATTGATGACTCAGCTGTTCGTGGTGAATGATAACTGTCTGTGGTGAGTGATGATTCAACTGTCTGTGGTGATGAATGACGCAACTTGACCACCTCGTCTCATTCTGCCATTTCTTTTCTCAAATCTTCTTCGAGCTTCTGTTTCCTTATTGTCGAGTATAATAATCATTAATTAAACTGCCTTATGAGATTTTTAGTAGACAGCAGCAACAAAATTTTGCGTTCTTGATTATACGTCATCTGAAATAATGATATATTATTGCTCACTATTTTTATAAATATTTTATATTCTCAACAGTAATAAAGGTCATGATATTTTCTGACGATAATGCATGTATAATGTATGTATATAAATCTTATACCTTAATCATTGTATTTTATAAAGTTCACTAACAGTTCCATGTTAACACATTCTCCACTTAACGAAAAACGGGAAAAGTGTTAATTAATGCAGTAAGTGAATCCAGATTTAAATTGAAAATTTAGGAAAATGTCTGAAACATCTTGGGAACATGTGTACGAACATGCGAAGGAACACGTGTAGGAACATGTGTAGAAACGTGTGTAGGAACATATGTACGAACATGTGTAGGAACATGAATAAGAACATGTATAGGAACATGTGTAGGAAAATGTCTAGGAATATGTGCAGGAATATGTCTAGGAACATGTGTAGGAACATATGTAGGAACATGTGTAGGAACATGTGTAGGAACATGTATAGGAACATGTGTAGGAACATGTGTAGGAGCATGTGTAGGGACATGTGTAGGAATATGAATAGTAACATGTGTAGGAACATGTGTAGGAAAATGTCTAGGAATATGTGCAGGAATATGTCTAGGAACATGTGTAGGAACATATGTAGGAACATGTGTAGGAACATGTGTAGGAACATGTATAGGAACATGTGTAGGAACATGTGTAGGAACATGTGTAGGAACATGTGTAGGAACATGTGTAGGAACATGTATAGGAACATGTCTAGGAACATGTCTAGTAACATGTCATGGAACATGTCACTTATAGGTGAATTAACTAAACTTACTGATAGAAACAGAAAATGTATAGTGTCATAAAAACTTAATCTACCGCATCGTAGAAGACATAAAGGTTGAAGCTGGACACAGTTAATTTGGTTATTATTTCATGATCATAAAAAGCTGCTCTAAGGTGCACTATGACCACCAACAAACCTTGAAAGCAACTAACAGAAACTTCCTGACAAAACTGTAATCATACTTCGTGATTCAAATTTCACTCAAATTGTCTGAACTGTTTCACTCACAGGTGCAACTAATGTGACATTTTTATTGTGACAACGTTTCGCACTCCAGGAGCTTTGTCAAGCCCTATCGGCTTGACAAAGCTCCTGGAGAGCGAAACGTTGCCACAATAAAAATGTCACATTATTTGCACTTGTGTCCTTTTACTTTACATATTGTCGGTAATTCTACCAACTTTATTACAATGTTTCACTTGAAATCTTGAGTCTTGTGACTTCCTGGGTTAAGTCTAGAGTCTAGACTGTTTTTAAAACAGTTTGTGGGTGAATCAACAAGGAAAATATCTGGTGTTGATGGTGTTACTTGAGAAACTTTTCTCTCCATCAAGACCTGTCAGACACTAATAAAGAATATAATATATTCGTCACGAAAACAATGTCACATGAACGCTGTTATAAGTGAATATATCGAAGAATGAAGAACACTTGCTGTAAAAATTCTGCATTAAAATTAATAAAGAAGGTAATAAACATGAATATGGTTATTGTTTATAGATATCTATGTAATAATGTAATTTCATTCGTCACATTGTTGCAAAAAAATGCATCAAACAGAGGTGTAACAAAATGATCGCACGAAAGTAAGAAGAAAAGAAGGTAGAAAGATAATGTTTGACCCGGTGACCATCAGGGCCCCAGAGCTGGATCTCACACTGTGGCTGTGTACCATCCTAATCTATTCTCATTTTTTCGTATAGTTTGTGGAAAAGTTAATTAGCTATTTATAATTGCTAACTGATAGTAATTATTTGTGTTGTCATAACATTTGTTATATTTTACAATAGTTGTGGTCACAACTTTCTCCTGGAGCTCATAACACGACTTAAATACTCAGTAAAGCAATATTTCTGGAACCTTTTTCATCACTGCTTCTTCAATTACTTAAAATTGAAGTTTCTGTACGAGGAAGTGAAGGTGACTGAGGCTCCTGTGAGGAAGTGATGGTGACTGAGGCTCCTTTGAGGAAGTGATGGTGACTGAGGCTCCTGTGAGGAAGTGAAGGTGACTGAGGCTTCTGTGAGGAAGTGAAGGTGACTGAGGCTCCTGTGAGGAAGTGAAGGTGACTGAGGCTCCTGTGAGGAAGTGAAGGTGACTGAGGCTCCTGTGACGAAGTGAAGGTGACTGAGGCTCCTGTGAGGAAGCGAAGGTGACTGAGGCTCCTGTGAGGAAGCGAAGGTGACTGAGGCTCCTGTGAGGAAGTGAAGGTGACTGAGGCTCCTGTGAGGAAGCGAAGGTGACTGAGGCTCCTGTGAGGAAGTGAAAGTGACTGAGGCTCCTGTGAGGAAGTGAAGGTGACTGAGGCTCCTGTGAGGAAGCGAAGGTGACTGAGGCTCCTGTGAGGAAGTGAAGGTGACTGAGGCTCCTGTGAGGAAGTGAAGGTGACTGAGGCTCCTGTGAGGAAGTGAAGGTGACTGAGGCTCTTGTGAGGAAGTGAAGGTGACTGAGGCTTCTGTGAGGAAGAGAAGGTGACTGAGGCTCCTGTGAGGAAGTGAAGGTGACTGAGGCTTCTGTGAGGAAGTGAAGGTGACTGAGGCTTCTGTGAGGAAGTGAAGGTGACTGAGGCTCCTGTGAGGAAGTGAAGGGGACTGTGGCTCCTGTGAGGAAGTGAAGGTGACTGAGGCTCCTGTGAGGAAGTTAAGGTGGCTGAGACTCCTGTGAGGAAGTGAAGGTGACAAACTCCTGTGAGGAAGTGAGAGGGACCGAAGCTTGTGAGGAAGTGAAAGTGACTGAGGCTCCTATGAGGAAGTGAAGGTGTCTGAGGCTCCTGTGAGAAAGTGAAGGTGACTGAGGCTTCTGTGAGGAAGCAAAGATGACTGAGGCTCCTGTGGTGAAGCGGTGTACGAGGCTCCTATGAGGAAGTGAAGGTGACTGAAGCTCCTTTGAGGAAGTGAAGGTGACTGAGGTTCTTGTGAGGAAGTGAAGGTGACTGAGGTTCCTGTGAGGAAGTGAAGGTGACTGAGACTACAGTGAGGAAGTGAGAGTGACTGAGGCTCCTGTGAGGAAGTGAGGGTGAATGAGGCTCCTGTGAGGAAGTGAAGGTGACTGAGACTCCAGTGAGAAAGTGAATGTGACTGAGGATCCTGCGAGGAAGTGAAGGTGATTGAGGCTCCTGTGAGGAAGTGAAGCTGTCTGACGCTCCTTTGAGGAAGTGAGAGTGACTGAGGCTCTTGCGAGGAAGTGAAGGTGATTGAGGCTTTTGTGAGGAAGTGAAGGTGACTGAGACTCCTGTGAGGAAGTGTGAGTGACTGCGGCTCTTGCGAGGAAGTGAAGGTGACTTAGGCTCTTGTGAGGAAGTGAAGGTGACTGAGACTCCAGTGAGGAAGTGAGAATGACTGAGGCTCCTGTGAGGAAGTGAAGGTGAATGAGGCTTCTGTGAGGAAGTGAAGGTGACTGAGACTCCAGTGAGAAAGTGAATGTGACTGAGGATCCTGCGAGGAAGTGAAGGTGATTGAGGCTCTTGTGAGCAAGTAAAGCTGTCTGACGCTCCTTTGAGGAAGTGAAGGTGTCTGAGGCTCTTGTGAGGACGTGAAGGTGACTGAGGCTCCTGTGAGGAAGTGAGAGTGACTTAGGCTCCTGTGAGGAAGTGAAGGAGACTGAGGCTCTTGTGAGGAATTGAAGGTGACTGAGGCTCTTGGGAGGAATTGAAGGTGACTGAGGCTCTTGTGAGAAAGTGAAGCTGTCTGAGGCTCCAGTGAGGAAGTGAAGGTGACTAAGGCTCCTGTGGGGAAATGGAATCTGAAGCTCCTGTTAGGAAGTGAATGTGACTGAAGCTCCTTTGAGGAAGTGAAGGTGACTGAGGCTCTTGTGAGGAAGTGAAGGTGACTGAGGCTCCTGTGAGGAAGTGAAGGTGACTGAGGCTCCTGTGAGGAAGTGATGTAGACAGCCTGTATTGTCAGAACACATAGCCTAGCCGTCTGTTCTGACTAGTTCATATTTCGCGGCATTTAGGTGCTGCCCTCTGTAGGCTCACCCAGGTAAGTGGGAGGCTGAGCCCATTCGCTCTCACTCCTAGGCCGACCGACTTGATAGACACAAGTGCTTCCCCTCCATGGGCTGGCTCGCGGTCACTCCCTCACACTGCCCGTTGTGTACTCACTCCTATCCAATTAAAGCCAAACTAGTCCACGGCCGTATCATTGCTACCTACGCTAACCTTCATCGGCACTAAACCGTTGTTCAGCAGCAAGAACAGAAATAACAGTGGTGACAGCGGAGTCAACGGCATTGTGAGCCTCTTCAGGGTGGAGGGGTCAACACCATCGGTCGACGCCAGTCAACATCATCCGTCGTCATCCAACGCCCCTGCTGGCCTAAAGAGTTATCTGTTACTCCCAGCGTCTTGACGGGGCCTGAGATAGATCTTCGTCCTAGATTTTTCCCACAAAATCTGGACATAGGCGTCACGGCGTCGTCTCCAGCCTTAGCAGTCACGTGTTCACCTCATCACCCTCTCTACAGCCCTTCAACACTCTCCAGCACCATTCTCCTGCCTCCTACAGTGTCCCACGCTGTTTCTCAAGTCACGTGTTCAGCGTCACTTGTATGTTGCTGTTGTTGTTGTTCAGCTCAGCACAGCTGTTTCAGCAAGCCAGAGGTGAGTTTTGTGGTGATTTCTGCGTCCAGTGTGAGTTCTCTACGTATTTGTGGGTGGGGGAGGAGAGGAGAGGAAGTGGCTGTTCCTCACCTTGCCCATGCTCACCCTACTCACGCTCACCCGTCTACCATACACCACTCACCACTGCCCACTCCCTCTGCTGTGCTTTAGAATATTTACTTTGTTGATACTTAATTCTAACTATAGATTCACTACAAATCTTATGATTACAAGCATTGATCCTGATACCAACCTCTTATTTAATGACTTAAATGATTCAAACAGTTACTGTAATTACTACACAGCAGAACAATCAAAGGCACTTCTCAGAGCCAACAACAACATTAATCTTTAACAATCTTTAACTACAATATCAGATCTTTAAGCAAGCATTACTATGACCTCCTAGCATTACTAAATTCCTTGCATGCCAATATGTCCATCATTACACTAACTGAAACCTGGCTAAAGCCTGATACTACAGATGTCTATGCCATTCCTGGTTACACAGCCATACACAACTGTAGGCCAGACCAACAAGGGGGTGGCACAGCTATATACTACTCAGACCAACTAGAATGTATCACTAATACTTGCACAAGGGATGAACATGGGGAATATATAATAGCTAAATTCAAATCCAAATACCTACAAAAACCTCTCACAGTGATAAACATCTACAGAGTTCCACAATCAAACATTAGCCAATTTAGTCAAAACCTAGGAAGTATGATAACTGATGCACGCATGAACAAAGATCACTTACTACTCTCAGGCGACTTCAATATAAATCTCCTGCAAGACCAGGACCCACACGTTACTGAATTCACAAACACAATGAGTAACTGCATGTTGCTACCAACAGTAACAAAACCTATAAGAGTTACGGAGACTAGTGTTTCCCTACTTGACCACATCCGGACCAACACCATATCCCCTTTAAAATCAGGCATAATTACAGATAATACCACAGACCACTACCCTACTTTCCTCATAACAACTCTTGGTAAAATACCCCAAGACACTACTAAAGTCACCTTCAGACTTCACAATGAGGCAGCCATTAATAACTTCACAACAGCAGTAACAAACATTGACTGGCACACTGAGTTAGAAATCTATACAGATATTGACGAATGTTTTAATAATTTTCTAAAAAAGACCCAATACCTCTATAACAAGCACTGCCCTAAAAAAACTAAACAGATGACAGCTAAGAGACTGAACAGTCCCTGGCTAACACCCAGCATTCTCAAATCCATAAATACAAAACACCGATATGAAAAACAGTACAGAATGGGTCACATAACCAGAGACCAAAGAAAACGTTACTCGTCAATCCTAACCAGCCTGATAAGAAGGGCAAAAAAAATGTATTATGAGAACAGATTATCCAACTTACGAGGTGATATAAAAAAGACCTGGAAGACCCTATCAGAAATTCTGGGGACAAAAAAGATATCACGAAATAGCGAAATAAAATTAGCAAAATCAGATGAACCCCAACTCCCACCAACAGAAACAGCAAACAGACTCAATGATTTCTTCTCCACTATAGGACAAAACCTTGCCAATAAAATCCCAAGCTCAGATACCCCACCAAATGACTACCTCACTGGCAACTACCCGGACACACTGTTCCTAGCTCCGACTAACCCATACGAAGTCTCCCTTATTATCAACGCACTAAAAAACAAGGCAGGAGATTTAAATACCTTACCACCCTTTATATACAAAAAAGTGTCACAAGTACTATCACCAATCATTGCATCACTCTTTAACAAATCCATTGAATCCTCCACCTTCCCTACAGCTCTCAAAATAGCAAGGGTCATCCCGATCCATAAAGGAGGAGACCAAACAGAGTTGAATAACTATAGGCCAATATCCAATATACACCCTCTCTCAAAAATCTTCGAAAAATTAATTCATAAACGAATCTACTCCTACCTCATCTCCCAAAACATTCTCAACCCCTGCCAATTTGGATTCAGGCCTAATAAAAATACTAGTGATGCTATTATACACATGCTAGAACATATATACACTGCAATAGAGAAAAAAGAAGTCCCACTGGGGATCTTCATTGACTTATGTAAAGCTTTTGATACAGTTGACCATGACTTGCTCCACGTAAAATTGTCACACTATGGTATTAGAGGGCACTCCCTCAACTACCTCAAGTCATACCTCAGCAACAGAAGCCAATATGTGTACGCAAATGGGGCAAGCTCTTCCGCTCAACCAATTACAGTTGGTGTCCCACAGGGAAGTGTCCTTGGCCCTCTTCTCTTTCTCCTATACATAAATGACCTACCAAATGCTTCGGAATTACTCAAACCCACACTTTTTGCAGATGACACTACATACGTCTTCTCTCACCCGAGCCCAGTCACGCTAGCCAATACTGTAAACACCGAATTACAGAAAATATCTACCTGGATGAGGACTAACAAACTTACACTAAACATTGACAAAACCTACTTCATTCAGTTTGGTAACAGAGCTACAGATGTACCTCTTAACATTACGATAAACAGATCACCTATCACAAAGCTAACAGAGGGAAAATTCTTAGGAATCCACCTTGATAATAGACTCAATTTCATACACATATACAACAAATTTCTAAGAAAATTTCCAAGACTGTAGGCATACTATCGAAGATACGGTACTATGTTCCACAGTCAGCCCTCCTGGCCCTTTATCACTCTCTTATTTACCCCTATCTCACCTATGGAATTTGTGCATGGGGCTCAACAACAACTAACCATCTCAGACCACTAATTACCTAACAAAAGGCTGCAGTTAGAATGATAACAAATTCTCACTACAGGCAGCACACTCCACCAATATTCAAAACACTCAACCTACTCACCATACAAAACATCCATACTTATTACTGCACCTATTACATACATAGAACACTTAACTCTGATATTAACCCTCCCCTCAAACATCTCCTTGCCAACCTCAACAGAACACATGACCATAACACAAGGCACAGATCACTCTTTGATGTTCCTCGTGTCCATCTCACACTATGCAAAAACTCAATGCACATAAAAGGCCCTAAAATCTGGAATTCATTACCTGTAAATATAAAAGAAACACTACCTGTTAATAAATTCAAGTCTCTTCTCAAAGATCACTTACTCACTCAAAACCAAATAAATACTGAATAACTGAACCTTATAAACTGTATATCCTATATGTTACTCACAATTATATCACACAAATGTTAAACCTAGGACCCAATCTAACTTTGTTATTTTTTTAAATACACTACCTAACAGAATACTCCATTCGACTGAATGTACAGCAATACAAGCAACCATATGACCTGTCTTTGTAATACTCATTTGTGCTTTATAGTTATCTGTTTACAATAATGTTTTATCACTGATTTCATCATTGCTTAGTTAATCTTAAGTTAATTTTAAGCCAGCCCGTAATGCTATGCATATAAGTGGCTTTGGCATGCTGCTCTTACCTGTATTTTTTGTACCTCTGTATGTATGCTAAATTACTAAATAAAAATAAAAATAAAAAAAATAAAAATTGGGGTCCTTAATCTTGTCCCCCAGGATGCGACCCACACCAGTCGACTAACACCCAGGTACCTATTTGCTGCTAGGTGAACAGGACAACAGGTGTAAGGAAACGTGTCGAAATGTGTCCACCCGCCGGGAATCGAACCCGGGCCCTCCGTGTGTGAAGCGGGAGCTTTAGCCACCAGGCCATCGGGCCACCTTCAGTAGCTCACTCATTTCGTTGCTGTCATCTCTGTAGGATCCATCTCATCTAAGAAGGGGCATAATACTGGATGTTGTTCCCGATTTAGATTTGGCATAAGAAGAGAAATATTTTGGGTTTCTTTCAATTACTTTTGTGGTTTTTAGTTCTTCCCGCGTTTCATATCTCCTGTATGATTCCTATAACTTAAGTTGAATGTTTGCTATTTCACTGACAAGTGCCTCCCTTCGTATTACAGATATATTAGCCTCTTTTAGTCTGTTATTCTTCGCCTTCGCCTGTATACTGCTTTTGATATCTTAATGTTTCGTATCAGATCATCATTGTTAGTGAAGATTAAGTTCAGTGTATTCTCTAATCTTATTGGCTCTATTATTTGCTGGTTTAAGGTGAATTTGGTGAGAGTTTTCATCTGAGTTGCCTCCTTGTGTTATCTCTGCAACAACATTATTTGCTACATTCCTCAATTTTAGGTACCTTAGGTTGAAATTCCCCTGGAGCAAGATGTCTGGGGCAAGAGCTAAAAGATTTTCTAGACAGTGGTTGATTTTCAAAAGCTGTTTCTGGAATTGTTGGGAAGTTGCATCTGAAGGCTTGTTTAAGCAACCAGAATAACAAGGTTTCGGTTGTCGATCTTTACTGCCAAAACATCAACATCATTTGAGGTGTTTAGTAGTTCCGAGCATATCAGTGACTGTGACATACAGGCCAATCACCCCCCTCCCCTTTTTGCCTTTTCACTCTGTGGCATCTGTATAGGTTATAACCCAGGATTCATATTTCATTGTCAAACTGATCCTTTATGTGTGTCTCTGTGAAAACCGCGAACATTGTGTAACCGCGAACATTGCGAACATTCGTAATCAGTCCACGGATGAAAGGTATTTTGTTGTTCCTTGTTGCCTTTAGACTCTGTATATTTGCAAAGATGAATGAAGTGATACTGATAGTATTAGGGGGCTTTTTTTCCTGGCACTAATATCTGTTGTTTATGAGTGGAATCCACTGACTGTGATTCTGCTCCAGTGTGGTTTGAGTTGGTGTACGATTTCTGCCATTTCCTGCCAGCTTTTCGTTCCTAACTGGCACTAAAAGAACCTCTCTCTCTGGAGTGGATGTTTCTACCTAGGTTTTCCCATGGTCTGGATGTTTTGTATATTCTTGTCATCTTTAGGTGGTTTGTCTGACAATAAAAGTTATTGCACTGTCTTTCCTGAACTGAAAAGCGACACATGTCAGGGTGGAAAAACTTTCAGGAAGAAATGTTGCATTCTCCTTCTGTCATATGGGCACGGCATTTTCAGGGGTGGTCAAAATTACACATCACATCTGTTTCTTCCAGATATTCAATGCCTGTAGATACCTAATTATTATTATAATCAAAAAAGAAGCGCTAAGCCACAAGGGCTATACAGCTGTAGATACCTAAGGTATAGAATTTACATAGGTCAGATTTCTGCTTGCTTTGGTTTTTCGTGGCTACATTCCCTATTGCTTAGTGTTTTTTTTTCTGTCTTCTTACTATCTTCAGCACTTGTACTAACAATAGTGCCATTGTGGCATGCAAAGAGTACGTAACCTTTATTCGGCGCATGTACACACCCTCATTTACAGGCTATCTCCCCCAACCAGCGAACCAGGTACTTGGGTTGATGATGGGGCCCCGTCGTTCAATCAGTACCCAGGTTCCAACCAATGAGAAGATGGTTTTGGCAGTCGCAGAGGTGATGTGGGTACTACACACCCGTCTGCCCTTGTCATTCCCATTCTAGAGCTGGTTGAAGCACGGTCTGCTCTCTAGTCGCTTTTAGTCTGCCTTGCTTACCGTGAAGTGCACTAATACCTATTGTTGTACATAGTGTATATAGTGTACATACTTCTGTTCTAAATTTGTGAATAATGTAAGTCAAAAGTTTTTCTGCTGTGCTTATTTTGCTCCCTTTACACCCAGGATAACAGGCCTTTGGGACTCCTGGGTTGTAATAGCCATCATCAGTATTTTCGGGTATTTTATCTGAACTATTCATTGGGGCATCCCCTTGTTTACTATCTCGAGTGGTATTGCTTGTTTGTAGCTTTTGGGGATTGTATGTACCAAGCGATACATAATGCAAAACAATCACGGGAGGAGAAGAATGAGAGGTCTAGGCCTTTCGTGTTGTTATCAACACATCTTCAGGAGCTTGCAAAATTGCAGAAAAAGGAGGAAATCCAAGCAAGAAGGGTACAAGAAGTGCCCCTAGGCACACCAGTGCCCATAGCCAGAAGGATGAATATTATAGCATTAGAAAAATCCCACAAGCATTGATATTATAATAACTTATACAAGAGTAACGTGGCAATAATAAAAAAATTGGTCATATTCCGCTATTACATCAGTAACTTTATATACATAAATATATTGTCAGTGATCTAGAAATCAGTGGCATTTATGGAAAGGCCACCCACGGGAAAGTGTGTCCATTTAAATGGACGAGAAAATGGGAACATTTAAAGGGGAGACTTCTAAAAGTTATGCAAAGGAAGCAGGGGTAATTAAAATAAACTCATTTAAAGAGGGAGGTATCTGTAATAACATGGAAGACGGCCACAGCTATTCAACACACATAATTCCGAGGCAAACTCTGGTTCAACCTTCAGAAACTGCAGAAAAATAGGCTATAATTCCTTGGTTTGGCACTACATTTAAGACAATCTAATGCATTTGTGTAAGAGCCCAAATTTAGACTGTGTACTGTTGCCTCACCCATAAACCCATTTAACTTGAACAACCCATCAATGATATTGTATAATGAATGCCTATCATGCTTAATAATTACCGATTCTAGAACATTCCTTTCAAATCAAGAGGAACAAAAGATGACTCTTGCTTCCCGCCAGTTTTCTGGGTAATTTCGAGCTCTAATATGGTTGAAAATCACGTTCGACTCTTGTGCTATACATATCGAATAACGGTGTTGGCAAATTCTCACTTCTAATGGTTTTCCCATTTGTCCCAAATAAGAGACTGTTACACAAATAACCCGCACATAAAAGAGAGAAGCTTTTGTTTGTGTATCGTTCCAGTCACGGTATTGTGCCTTTTTTTGTTATTTAAGAGACTGCAACCGTTGCAACCAACTCTGTAGACACCACCAGCATGTTACTGGGGTGCATTCTTTATCAGAATGCTTCTCACAGCCCGTGAATTTTTAAATATGACTCGTATATTAAATCTTCTAAGAACATTCAGCAGGATAGATAAATTCTCGTTGTATGGGAGGCCCAGCACATTCTTGGTCTAAGGTGCTATCCTAGGTTCTGTTCTATAATACGTTTTCTCGGCTGCCAGCAAGGCAGATTCCACTAACACCTAGGGATACTGCAGTTTCATGCCAATGTCAAATATTTTCCTAATTTCCTCATCTAGGAATTCCAGACTGCACACTCTATAGGCTCTCGGAAACACAGTAAGAAATACACTCCTTTTAACTCTAGTCTCATGGTTGGAATAGTAGTGAATGTATGAGCACACATTGGTACCTTCCTACCCGGTGTATCAAAACTTCTAACAATGGAAGTTCTGTGGAAAATTTTTGATTTTCCGAAGCTATAGCGCCTAATAGGTGTTTAATGTGTCGATACGAGTCAAAAATGTATTTGACAATAGGGTAGAACCAAGAGATCCCTTTGCGCATGCACGGATGTGCGGGGGTATAGGGGGACTCGGGCCATGGGGCAGGCGGGAGTGTTTTGAATGTGGTGAGGAGGCTGGGAAAGCATGGAACCACGAAATTGGCATTCACGGCGGCCTAAGGATTAATATAGGCCTCATTTCATAATAGGAAGTGTCGTAACTGTTCCTGGTGAAGAGTGAGGGAACGTGATTTAGGGGACCACCGTAAAAGGGTGGTAAAATTAGTGAATAATGGTTTGACGGGGTGTGTCTGGTGCACGGCCATGGTGTGTGTCCAGGGGAAATACCCGTGTGTTAATCTTCGCTCATCGGCCTCAGATCTTAATGGAGTGACCTCTAATGTGTATAATAATTATGAGAGGTTAAATCGTCTTGTGAATGGTAATGTAATCAGTGATAATAACATTGAGTTAAGAGAATGCAGGATGTGAAATAGATCGCCCTGTTCCGAGTGAATGTGTGATTCGTACCGAGGATAATGAAGCTTTATGGAATCACGACTTCTAAACCGGGACAAACCGACGGATACCTCGTCCTGCTGGAATGAGAACCGTGTCGATGTAGCAGAACATCGAAATGAGATGGTGAATGGAGGAAATAAGGAGTATCAATCACCCACAGTTAAGTAACCCTTCTAGTTATAGCAGACTGATGCTGGCCAGTTAGGTATGTTGTAATTGGATAGGTTATGAGTGATCCAGCTACATCAAGTGACCACCAGAGAATATCTGGTAAGTGGAGAGATTATGTACAAGTGGTTTTCCTTGATGGATATATCCATGTGTAACCTACCCTCCCCCTTCATTCAGTTACACTAATATAATCTATACAGTCCACAATTAATTAGTAGCACCGTACTTGTGGGTGCTATCCAATCCATACTGGTCTCGGATAGATATGGATAAGATTGTGAGGTCGAAGGGACCACCTGCCGTGACCAGGGGTGGTTAAGTTTTCTCACATGTCTACACGGGGTGACTACGGTAAACAATATGGTTGTCTCCCAATGAGATTACTGGTATGTATATAATGTTGAGGTACATACAGGTAAGCACCCTAGAAAATTTTCCATATCTGCCCGTTGGTCCTTCCTGAACCGGATGCAATCAGTGAAAAAATTAATTGAATTAATTACTTAATAATTAAGTGACTGATTGAAGGAAGTGGGTGTAGGGTGCACAAGTTTAATCGATCGTGTGATGGATGACAATTAGCCCAATTAATTGCTAGCACATGTGTGGCTAGGATTTATACAAGAGTAAAGTGCAAGAATTACTCTTATAAGGCGCCTACTTAAGTTGTATAATTGGTGATTAATAATTCTCTAATCATGACTGGATCTGATGGAGTTAATGTGGCTGACAAGTCCGTGAATTTTAGAGTAATGAAAGCATCATTACAGGCTATTAAAAGCCATGTGACGAAGGCATTTGATTTAATGAATCAGAACCGTGAACCCTAATGAATTAAAGTTATATTTAGATGCTTTAGAGAGTAGATTTGATTGGTACAAATTGTGGTAAAGACTGTGAAAGAGATCTGCTGGAGAATTGTGCAGATGGAATGGAAATGAATGTTTTAATTAATCAACATTACGAATTGGAAGAAAAACTGTCTTGTAAAAGTAAGGCTTTGAATAAATTAAATGGTGTAAGCCAGGCAGCTGATCAACCTATTAATGCAAAGGGTGGGTTTGCCAAAACCTCCAGAGTACGGTCTGGAGGAAATCAGACTAGGTCGGCAAGAATTAATTGTTCAATTGTAGACAAGTCAGCCAAACAGTTCTAAGGATATAACACATAATGACTCTGAAGTATCTGTCAAGTCTCAAAAGGGAAAAATAATCCCAGTGGTAATAATCATAATTAAGAGATAAATAGGCACATATCAAGTGACAGGAATCAGTAATAGTGGTTCCTCACATCAAGGTAAGAGGAATAAGTACCTCAGTAAGGGTAACCCAGTTAATAAGAGGTCAGGCAAGGAAAAGAGAGACTGTCTCTTCTGCCAGGGTACTCATTTCACTAAAAATTGTAATGTCTATAATTCATGGAAGATTAAAGTGGAAAGAATGAAAGAACTTGACAGATTTATCAGATGTCTAGACAATCATAATGTAAAGGATTGTCATACCAAACTGAACAGTTGCTATCAAGGCAACAAGGGAAGGCACCATACAGTTACGTGCAGGGTTGTATGCAAGTCTGATAATAATGGTGACAATAATGATAATGTTAATAACCCTGACACTACAGTGACTGATGTAAAGGTTAGCGCTTCTTTTTTTTTTTTTTTTTTTGATTATAATAATAATAATGATGTAAAGATTGCAGCTAATGGCAATAATGATGGCCTAGCTGAGGTAGCCTTGCCGGCGTTGGTTGTAAAAATTCAGGATAAAGGGCATAAATCCAAAACCATGCGGCGTCACTCTCCTCAACACTGGTAAGGGCCATGTAATATATGGCAAACTACCGCCTAGTAATAATGACTAGAGGAAGTAGTGAATACAGTCATGGTGTCTTACTCATAAAAGGTCAACCCAGTACAAGTATTCTTCTATCGAGAATGATGTTGAACCAGTCTAATTTGTGAGAGCTGGACAGCATAGTGATTAATATAAATGAGGAAAGTCCAAATGATTCCTTTACTCAGGAACAATACCTGAAAGATGTTAAATGTGAATCTGGACATTACTGGGTGCGACTTCCGTGGAAGCTCGACCGTCCAGAATTACCTACTAATTATAGGATGGCGTATGGACAGTTAAAGGGCCCAGCTCTGTGAACTGAGCAAGACACCAAATTTGTTGACTGCTTGTAATGATATAATTAATAAACAGTTAAATAATAAATTGTTCCTACTTCAGGCGACGATAAATACACACCTTAAGTCAGTGGTTCCCAAACTGGGGGTAAATTACCCCCTGGGGGTAATTTAACCATTTTTGGGGGGTAATGGAGGGGTGACAGAAAAAAAGTTATGAATTCTGAAAATCAAGAAAACAATGCGGTACCCGGTATGAGGATTATTGTTAACTTTGTCTTAGTATATAAAGTTGTAAAGTAAACCTATTATAAGTAAGTAATAAAGTTAAACCAAATAACAATAAACATCAAAAACTAATATACAGTATTAGAAAAGAAGAAATATATAGCTAAGTGTGTGGAAACCCAAAAGTATTTTGACAAGTATGCTTCAGGACAAAAGTCACTCAGTAGCCCAGATCGACCTGTCCAGTATGCGTCACTCACTTCCTGAGGCTGCCTCTATTTCACACTGTCAGTTTATCTGTGAGCATCAGCCGAGGTAGACATAACCTGGTATGTATGTGTACTGCCCTGTGCAGTATATAGTTAGTATTTACCCACTGTTACTGTGAATTTGTAGCTATTATTAATTTTATATATAATGTATGTGTGGTTCTTACGTTTTCAATGGTTTTGCTAGGATTAGCAGAGTATGCGAGGCTGTATACGTTCACGTTTAGCCATATATATCAATAATAACAACATTTTGTGAAAGGGGTAACATGCTTTATGTGGCATGTTAAATTGGGTAACAAGCTGAAAAAGTTTGGGAACCACTGCCTTAAGTGCACAGGTGGTCCACTGAGCGAAGTAATTGGGTAAATAATCTTATGTGGACAATTTCCGGGTGTGACGTCAACTGAAGAGGAACTAATGAGGATATGTGAAGGGGCTAATGAAATAATGCAGTAAGGTGCTGGGGCTAACTTGGGATACTGAGAGAGACTTGTTATTGTTAAAGTCTCATAATTCCAGTATGCCCAATAAATTAATCCAGGGAGCATAGGCTTATGCCCCTGAGAGTATGGAACACTAATTAGTCCATTTTGAGGGTTCAATAAATATGGATGGCCATGGAGTTGGTGCCTATATGCAGTAATGTGCTGGGGCTGACTTGGGATACTGAGAGAGACTTGTTATTGTTAAAGTCTCATAATTCCAGTATGCCCAATAAATTAATCCAGGGAGCATAGGCTTATGCCCCTGAGAGTATGGAACACTAATTAGTCCATTTTGAGGGTTCAATAAATATGGATGGCCATGGAGTTGGTGCCTATATGCAGTAATGTGCTGGGGCTGACTTGGGATACTGAGAGAGATTTGTTATTGGTAAAGTCTCATAATTCCAGTATGCCCAACAAATTAGCCCCGAGAGCATAGACTTAGTGTCGTACCTTACAATAAGAGGGAAATTGTTAATACCAGAAGCATGGAGGCTTGAGTGTGCTTTGGATGGAGCCCTACCTGAGGAGTTAACAGGTGGAAAGAATTAATGGGTGATTATGTAAATATCAATGTTGGAGTTCCCAAGCCAGGTGGCCAGTGAAGATGGGAAAATTGTACTCCACATTATGTAAGTCGTCTAACAACGACCTCCGCCCGGCCACAGTGTGGAAAATTTTTGATTTTCCGAAGCTATAGCGCCTAATAGGTGTTTAATGTGTCGATATGAGTCAAAAATGTATTTGACAATAGGGTAGAACCAAGAGTTCCCTTTGCGCATGCATGGATGTATAGGGGGACTTGGGCCATGGGGCAGGCGGGAGTGTTTTGAATGTGGTGAGGAGGCTGGGAAAGCATGGAACCACGAAATTGGCATTCACGGCGGCCTAAGGATTAATATAGGCCTCATTTCATAATAGGAAGTGTCGTAACTGTTCCTGGTGAAGAGTGAGGGAACGTGATTTAGGGGACCACCGTAAAAGGGTGGTAAAATTAGTGAATAATGGTTTGACGGGGTGTGACTGGTGCACGGCCATGGTGTGTGTCCAGGGGAAATACCCGTGTGTTAATCTTCGCTCATCGGCCTCAGATCTTAATGGAGTGACCTCTAATGTGTATAATAATTATGAGAGGTTAAATCGTCTTGTGAATGGTAATGTAATCAGTGATAATAACATTGAGTTAAGAGAATGCGGGATGTGAAATAGATCGCCCTGTTCCGAGTGAATGTGTGATTTGTACCGAGGATAATGAAGCTTTATGGAATCACGACTTCTAAACCGGGACAAACCGATGGATACCTCGTCCTGCTGGAATGAGAACCGTGTCGGTGTAGCAGAACATCGAAATGAGATGGTGAATGGAGGAAATAAGGAGTATCAATCACCCACAGTTAAGTAACCCTTCTAGTTATAGCAGACTGATGCTGGCCAGTTAGGTATGTTGTAATTGGATAGGTTATGAGTGATCCAGCTACATCAAGTGACCACCAGAGAATATCTGGTAAGTGGAGAGATTATGTACAAGTGGTTTTCCTTGATGGATATATCCATGTGCAACCTACCCTTCCCCCTTCATTCAGTTACACTAATATAATCTATACAGTCCACAATTAATTAGTAGCACCGTACTTGTGGGTGCTATCCAATCCATACTGGTCTCGGATAGATATGGATAAGATTGTGAGGTCGAAGGGACCACCTGCCGTGACCAGGGGTGGTTAAGTTTTCTCACATGTCTACACGGGGTGACTACGGTAAACAATATGGTTGTCTCCCAATGAGATTACTGGTATGTATATAATGTTGAGGTACATACAGGTAAGCACCCTAGAAAATTTTCCATAAGTTCAAAGTCCACCTCTTTCTCCACGGTGAATTTAATAGACAGGACTAAAGCGTTAAGGCTTGATAAAAATGTATCATGGGCCATATCGTTTGGCCAAAAACACAAAATGTTATTCACATATCCGAACCATTTAGCTCTACATGGCAGGGTATCTTCCAACAGTCTAGCCTCGAAAAAAATCCATATACAGATTGCTCAATAAAGGGACAACAGATTACCCATAGCCATTCCGTGTTTTTGAGCATAGTAGTTCCTCTCAAACCCTGCACTTGCAATCAACTACACACAGCTTAATCA
Organism: Cherax quadricarinatus; assembly: GCF_038502225.1. NCBI lineage: Eukaryota > Metazoa > Arthropoda > Malacostraca > Decapoda > Parastacidae > Cherax > Cherax quadricarinatus. The sequence goes on from NC_091292.1 coordinate 64,632,550, forward strand.
ATTCAATAATGGTATTTTTTATCAAAAGGCAAAGAGAACTCGTCTAATTCTTCTTCCAAATAAGATATCAAGACTGGAACACTTTTGAGCATAACACTTCAGTGTTGTGGTGAAAGATATAACAATGACAGTAATCTAAGTGAAGCATACAAACGCACTCAAGCACATTTTTGCTAAAGAATCCACTCGTGTTTTACTTACTTTACTTGAGTCACAGATTATATCATTCTGCTGTACAAACATCATTGTAGAGTACAAGTGATAATTATTGGAACTATCCAAAAACTGTACTATTTGTTCAATGGTTGTCCACAAAGGTGATAGAATTTGACTGAGACTGTAAGTTGTATCCTATGTAATATATTTGACAAGTCAGTCATCGAGGGTTTGAGTGTTAGGCTGCTGACTTTAAAAAAAATTAAAAAAAATTCTGAAGGTGCAAGCTGGACCAAAACATCGTGGTAAGCTCGTCTCTCCTATGTGCAGGTTATTTGTGTAAAGAATCTCAGCTTATTTAGTGTGGCTCATTCATTTTCTTGGGAGTTTTTAGTTACATGACATGCTTTTAATGAGTCCTTGTTACATCAGTTTGATTGAAGGTTTTAACAACTACTAGTACCGAAACAAAATTCTTTTAAACCTAAATTTAGCAGTAGATTTAAAAATATAGAAAAGCTTAGTGGAGTTTCTTGATTATTTAAGAAATAACTGGGATGTAATCTTATTAAAATGTAAGTTTGTTGTAAACATTGGTATAAGAGGATCGTTAGAAAAAAAAAATGAAAGGGAAGATGAGACAATATCTGACAGGCATTTGGACACTTAGTTCAAAATTATTTTTATGTTCTACTGTAGTACCTTATTGGGAAAATATTGTTCCAGTAGTTCTCTGGGAAATTATAAATGTGCTGACCTACACCATATGTCAGTCAGCTAAAGAGAATATATGTTTTAGAAATGGAAGTTCATTTTTCTCAATAATAATGTTCCCCGGCAAGGTGGAAACAGTTGTTTCCTTAACCCTGCTGTCCCTGTTCACCTAGCAGTAAGTAGGTACCTGGGTGTTAGTCGACTGGTGTGGGTCGTATCCTGGGGGAGAAGATTGAAGAATCCCAGTGAAAATAAAACACAGTTCCCGATGACGCTCTGATTTTCATGGGTTATCCTGTGTAGCTAACACTTCGGGTTAAAAATCCTAACAAATCTTATCTTAATCCAAAAAGGGTCATACAGCGTTTCTCAAGAATCTTTAATTTTATTGGCATTATTGATATGTTTACTTGCCATAAAGCCAAAGAATATATATTGCATTTCAGGTAAATTCAATTTAGATAAAAGATAAATTGTCTGTTGTTGACATTTATGATTTTTTACAAATATTGAATTTCAAGTTATACTTTGTGAAATTTTTATGAGTTACATATATACTGTTGGCAGATTATCTGTTATATATTTTGTGTTATAAATCACTGAATCTAAAACTTTACTATTATACCATTAAAGTGTTATGATCAGCAACATAAATATGAAAATTTGTTGCATTGTTTCATCTTTTTATTAATAATAATAACAATAATAATAATAATAATAATAATAGTTTATTTGTTTATGCAATACAAATAATGTAATTTACAAGAATTAATACAATGATAGTTACAAAAAAAAGGCCAAAAATATGCACTACATTTCGGTCAACTAGTCATAAGTCTTACATGTTACTTAAGAACGAGACACAGAATATTTAGTAGAACTTATGCGGTTAAATATAATCATAAATATAATAAGAAAGGTTGTTAATGACAAATGGTCAATTTCTATATATTATTTGTTGTTTCAAACTGAGTCTATTGATCTTCAGGTTTGTGGAGTGATCAAACAGAGATGAATATACAGGAAGTTACTTAAATTACAATAGAAATAAAATTTTAAAAGATATGCTATCAATTATATATGGGAGTTGAAAGAATGCTGGAAGAAGAATTTTTTTTTTTTTTTTATTTAAAAAACACAATACACATCATACATGTATGCTGTGGAAATTTATTTGGTCCAAATAGTTCCACAGCTCAGATCCAGCACGAGTGTCTGGTCGTCTGAGCCGAGCAGCCCACACAAATTTTCACAAAAGTGGTCCTTCGAAAACCGGATGTGGAATAGCTAGGTTAAGCTATCATAGCTAGGCCACAGTTAGGAACCAGTTTTACAGAGTTAGGTTAAGCTATCATAGCTAGGCCACAGTTAGGTTAAGCTATCATAGCTAGGCCACAGTTAGGAACCAGTTTAACAGAGTTAGGTTAAGCTATCATAGCTAGGCCACAGTTAGGAACCAGTTTAAAAAAGTTAGGTTAAGTTAGCACACCTAGGTCAAAGTTACTCAGAGGCTAGGCCAAGCTGACTATACACAGAAGTTGTTATTTGCAGTAATTTACAGGCAGGCCAGGTAGGCTAGAGAAGCTTGTGAATTTAATTATTTACAGTGATTACAAGTAATCCAGAGTAGGAGACTTGTGTGTTAATTACTTACAGTGGATTTGCAAGGTAGCCACAGTTAGGCTAGGCTTGTGCAATATTTACAAAAGGTTATAGTAGCTAGGACAGATTTAACCTAGTTATTATTTACAGGGAGTTATAAAGCCAGGTTTAAGTTATAGCACACTAGTTAGGTTAGGATTTACCTTATCCAACCATCCACGCTAAACAGAGTAAGCTGGGCACAGTTAGGCCAAGCTGTTTACATACATTATTTATTTACTGTTTCACAAGTTGAATTGTTGAATTTACTTAGTGTTAACCAAGTGATTTTAATTTGTATACTGCACTTTATTGTGATTTTCATCATCTTTGATTCATGTTAATGTGGGATTTGTGAATTATACCTGAGACTAGGTTAAGTCCTGTAATTATTTGCTGGCATTGTACAGTTGAGTGCTAGATTAAGCTTTCACATCGATACACATTTTTGATTGGGATTAACAGTGTACATTTTTGATTCAGAGTAGAGTCAATATAATAAAGGGAATTGTTAAGCTTGTTGAGAAGCCTTGAGACCCGTTCATTCTCACCTAATACCGTTTGTGCTGTGGGGTGGGCTAATTGAAATACAAATTAGCACCGTGATCTTAACTAAACCGCAACTATGGTAGGTGAAGATGCAGTACCAGCTGTCCCAGCTCTAAGTCAATTAAAGCGGTCTATGGGAGCCTATAAGGGGCGCCTGAGCAAAGCATGTGAGGAGTGTCGTATGGCCAGGCAAGATCAGGACGTAGACTGGGAGGAACTAGAGAGTTGCCTGAAACCTTTGGAGCAAAGACTGGAGGCCTTTGAGAGATCATTTATCCTTTATGAGACAGAGGCCTATACTACAGGTGAGTCTGAATATACGGTCGAAGTAGCACGGACAGACTATGACGAACGAAGGGCAGAGTGTAAAGCAGAGATGAGACTCTGCAGGCAGTTAATAAAGACTTTGAAGGCCGGTACAGCAGGGGCAGCAAATGTTTCAAAGAACACGAACAACAGCACGCCTGTTAATGTGTTGCCCAGATTGCCCCAGTTGAATTTACCAACGTTTGACGGAACCTTAACAGAGTACATTGCTTTCTGGGATCAGTTTAGAGCCCAGATAGATGACAGAAATGATTTGTCAGATGCCGTCAAGTTGCAGTATTTGCGGTCGCAGCTTAAGGGTAAAGCCTTAGATCTGGTCCGGCACTACCCGATTACTGACACTAATTACCAACATGCCAAAGACCAATTAGAAGACATGTTTGGCAACACTGAGGAGATAAAGGTAGCTATACTTTATCGGTTGTTGGATCTAGAGGCTTGCCGACATGACCGTCAAAGTCTAGAGAAGTTCCGTATTGAGGTTATGAGCTTGACCAATAGTTTCAGAGATTTGCATGATGAGAATGATTCAAAATGGATCCTTAGCCAGGTGATTCAGAGGAAACTGGCTAGCACGACAGTGCATGAGTTACACTTAAAACATCGGACGAATAGGTTCACGATAAACCAAATTGTTGAAGGGTTAGGGGATCTCGTATCTCACCTGAGCATAGGTCAGGGGGAGAAATTACCTACCAAGGAGAAGTCGGTCGACTTCCCCAGACATTCGAGAGATAGACCTAAACCACCTCCCACTAAAGTAGGCACGTATTATGCCCAGGGCGAACCCTCCACCCACAGGGCCAAGGGAGAAGCCACTAAAGCGGCCAGTATGAGACGGTGCGTGTTTTGTGATGAAGAACACGCTAGTTCAGGGTGTTCAAGCTTCACCACCTATAACCAAAGGGTTCAACGGCTAAGAGAGTTGAGACTTTGTTTCAAGTGTTGTGGAGAACATTTTGCCAGGGACTGTAACACCATGCTCAGGGAGTGTCGGGGCTGCCGGAAGGGAAAGCACCACAGTGCACTGTGTCCTAATGATGCCGGATTAGCACAAGTTAAGGAGAGCAAACCGCAAGAAAGGGCGGAGAGCAAGAACAAGTCAGAAGTAACGATGAGTGTGGTGAGTACGGCACCGAGAATTTGTTCTGGTGAGCAATTTCAAGGCTCGGTGGCCTTGCCCACCATAATGGCGGTGGTCGCGAACGGGAAGAAGTCTGAAACAACCCGTTTGTTCTTCGACAGTGGGGCACAGAGATCCTTCATAGCGGAGAGTCTAGCCACTAGGTTGAAGCTGGAGACAGTTGGTAAAGTTGACATGAAGGTGGAAGGGTTTGGTGGGGAAGTCCCACGCAGGTCTTATCCAGTAGTCAATGTGACGGTCAGGTTAGCCGGGCATCGAAGGGAAATTTCAGCCTTGATGGTGAAGAGGCTGCCCAATATCATTACCACTAGGGGACTGGCTGCGGCAGTCAAACGTTTGAGGGAGTTGGGTGTGAAGCTAGCAGAACCAGACATTGCTACAGACAATGTTAGTAATGTAGGCATCTTGGTAGGAGGGGATTACCTAGACGAGTTTGTGTCTACGAGAAGGGTTATCAAGGAGGGTGTGGGCCTGTACAGGACTCCAGCGGGGTACATCGTAGGAGGCAGAATACCAGCTCACTTCCCTGCGACCCCGGGAAAGGAGGGCTCTGGTATTACAGCGACTGAGGCTGTACTGGTGATGCGGATTGGTGTGCACAAAGGCCTGTCAGAGGCGCAAGTTGGCATATCCGACAGTGAGCCGGTCCATAAACTATGGGACCTGGATGTAGTAGGTATTAAAGGTGACCAGCCGCCCCCCGAACACGAAGAGACGTATCGAGATTACTTGAACCATGTGCAGTTCAGGGACGGGCAGTATTGGGTGCAACTCCCATGGAAACCGGGCCACCCAATGCTGCCCACTAATTTCAAGAGGGCACATGGTCAGTTGAATTCATTGGTGAACAACCTGACCAAGAAGGGTCTGGTGGGGAAATATGATGATATTATTAAGGAACAGCTGGCCCTTGGGTTCATCGAGAAAGTGCCCAATGCCAGCCCTGGGGAAAACACCCATTATCTTCCACACATGGCAGTCACCAAGGAGTCGGTAACCACTCCCATCAGAGTAGTCTTCAACTGCAGCTCGCAGGCGAGTCCCCGAGAGCCATCGTTGAACGACTGTCTGCTCACAGGGCCCTCCCTGACGCAGAAATTAGCAGATGTGTTGTTGAGATTCAGGACGGAACAGTACGCCTATGCGGCAGACATTAGCAAAGCCTTCCTACGTATTGGGTTGCAGCCACAGGATAGGGACTACACAAGGTTCTTGTGGTTGGCTAACAGGGAGGTGCCCAAGCAAGGGTATGATACCTATAGATTCAGGGCAGTGTTGTTTGGTGCCACTAGTTCACCATTCCTATTACAGGCTACCATAGACTACCACCTTGTGAACTGTAACAGCCCGCTTAAAGAATTACTGAAGACCCTATTTTATGTAGACAACATGCAGGGTACCACCTCAGATGAAAGGCTGTTGATGGATATTTACCGAGAGTCTAATCAGGAGATGCTCTCAGCTAACATGCCATTGAGAGAATGGGTGACAAACAATCCAACGTTGCGGGGCATGGTGGAACACGACTATACTGGCTACTCAGTGCCTGAGGTAACATCGGTGTTGGGACTGGAGTGGGAAATCAAGGAAGACAGACTTAGGCTAAAGAGGAAGCCTGATGGGGAAGGGAAGCTGACCAGGAGGTCCTTGCTGAGCAAAGTGCAGACTGCCTTCGATCCTTTGGGTTTGTTGACACCCATCACCATTCGAGGGAGGATGCTAGTACAACAGACCTGGGAGCTGAACCTAGGTTGGGACGACCCACTGCCAGAAACAGTCTGCCAGGAGTGGGATCTGGTTAACAAAGACCTAGCGGAATTGCACGAGTTCACATTCCCCAGGTCCATCGGGTGCACCGGGCGGGATTATGACTTGCACGTCTTTTGTGATGCCTCCTCCAGGGCCTATGGGGCAGTAGCGTATTTGGTGGCTGGGGACCAAGTCAATCTGGTCACCAGTCGTGCGCGGGTGACACCCCTGAAGGATTGCTCGATCCCAAAGCTAGAGCTCACGGCGATGTTACTGGGAGCAAGACTGGGTAACGAGGAGGTGTTAAGTAACTGAGGGTGACACACACCCATGTATGGACAGACTCGAGGTGGCCTACAGTAATCTGCATGACAGGTCTGCTTCCCTATGTCAGGAATCGGGTAAAGGAGATACTGAACTACAGTCAACGGCCAACAATTCTGTATGTGCCTACAGATCAAACCCAGCCGACCTGATAAGCTGAGGGGCACACGCAGAAAGTTGAGTAAAGCGAGCTTTGGTTCAAAGGCCAGGACTGGTTACCGCAAGGGATTGCTGGCCGGAGCAGAAATTCGTGGAGACAACTGCAGCATAGCACATTTAAGTGGGGAACACGACACTGAATTATTTGACCCCAGGCGCTACTCCTCGTGGAGAAAACTTATAGGAGTCATGAAAATGGCCTGATTCGTGAGGAAGCTGCATGACAAGGTAAGCCAGGGCGACAGTTGTCTCTAGTGGGTCCCAGGAGAATATTGGATAAGGCAGCACCAAAGGGGGAGGTTTCCAGGAGTGCTGGCACTCAAGCACCCGGCAGCAGGTTATGCGCCAGACTGCAGTCCAACGATGACGACCTAGGGAATGGCAAATTGTCTACCTATTGGGATTGTTCCTAGATCATGCGGGGCTAATAAGATGCAGGGGAAGAATACTGTAAAACTCTGAGCTCAGCCATGGGGCCAAACATCCCGTGCTGCTGGGAAAGGAGGGACAAGCACAGATTACATACAAGATGCCCATCAGAGGACCTTACATGGGGCCTGAGATACCTCACCTGCTCACGTCAGAATTACTGGGTACTGAAGGGTCGAGCTGCCGTCAAAAGGGTGCTAAAGAGTTGCACGGTTCGCCGGCGGTACGATGGAGGACCCTACCCTACCAGGTCCTCACCACCGCCGTCTCAGGAGCGGGTACATAGTGACAGGCCCTTTGAGACTGTAGAATAGACCATACTGGGGCTATCAATAAGAACCCAGGAGATGCCAGAGGGCCTCAGAAAGTATATGTCTGCCTGTTTACCTGTGCCACTACTGAGCTGCATTTGGAGTTGGCAGAAGATATGACGACAGAGACTTTGAAGTTGTTCAGAGGCTTTACTGCCAGATTCTCGCGGCTCGCGATTGATTATCTCGGACAATGGCAATGCTTTAGGGCTGATAAAGTTTTCAGGAATCTTAGGGACAACGGAGAAGTACGAGAAACACCTGAAGAGAATAGAGCAAAGTGAGTGGAGGTTCAGCCCCAGGGCACCCTGGCAAGGTGGACTTAAGAACGCTGGTGGGTACAGTCAAAAGGTGCATTCGGAAGGTCTTGCACGGCAGGAGGGTGAGCTGCTGTGATGAACTGAGGACAGTGTTGCTGGAGATAGAGGCAAGAGTTACTAACAGGCCTGACTCACGTACAAATGGGATTGACGAGCAAGAAGCTCTCACCCCCAATCACATGCTGTTTGGAAGAAGGATTGAGCCCTTCCCGCAATTTTGAGTCAGCCCTCCAAGGAGCTGGATTATTAAGGGCCAGATGGTCCTCATCAATGAAGAACTCAGGAGTCACAACAGACTGGGTGAACATCCTGACAAATGGAACCAGGTGTGGCGCAGGATACTTGACAACCTTATGGGAACATTTATGGTGCCGACCCCGAGGCGAATAAGATGATGCTAAGTGAAGGGGACCTGGTGCTGGTAGAACTGAGGCGCCGAGGGCATACTGGCCTCTTTGCCTGGTAGTGTCAACCCACCCAGACAAGGCTGGGTGTTGAGAACAGAAAGTGAGAATGAACGTGTCGAGACCATAAGACCCATCAACAGGCTTTCTCTCTTTGCCTCTCGAGGTCCACACGGTGGGGACTGGGACATGAGAAATCAGACCAGAGGTTGAGCGAGCTGAGTGGCCGGACGACCCGTCGAACGGCGTTTCGAGTCCAGGGCCCACTAAAGGCCTGCGGGAGGCAGACTTGATCTAGACTTAGCGCCTACCTTCGCCGAAAGTGGAGGATGTGAAATTTATTTGGTCCAAATAGTCTCCACAGTCAGATCCAGCACGAGTGTCTGGTCGTCTGGAGCCGAGCAGCCCACAAATTTCCAAGCATATATACTTAGGTTACATAAAACAAAGAAACGTGATCCATTAAATAATAAAACAAACAACTTACATTCCTTATCCTAAGTTAATTAAACTTACATAAGAAACACGTTCAACTGTAAATGCTTGATTCCTCCAAAGTGCCCAACCAGCACACACACATACATGTAACTAAACTAGCCCACACCTGTACATACAGGTGGGGGCTCTATTATATCCACAAATCCACAGCCAGTATCTTATAACACAAAAGTAATATAATCCAAAGAATGTCACACTTATTTACATTATATATGAAACTTTTATATACAAAGACATTCTTTATATAATCACCTGTTGCACACTCATTAATATTGTATATTAAACTTTATACACAAAGACATAATACTAAACACCTCAAAATTAGTTAATATAATAAAGGGTGACAAAACAGTCATTTCACACTCAATACAGAGAAACTAAACACACTATTAAAATAACAAAGATACACACTCATGTTACATAGCACATTATTATTAGTGGCAGCACAATGCTTTGAGTGTTCCTGCAGTTGTCTCACTGACAAAGATCATTTACCTTATTAAAACTATGATCATCAATGACCTCTGTCTTTCCACACATGGTTGTTCAAAACATCCACACACAAGAAAATCCTCCAATTATACCCACATCTAACATGTCATCCTCCTATACAACTCTCTATGACACAATCCTACCACATTTACATATCCCTTCATTATGTCATAATTCGTTCTAGAAAAGGAAATGGTCCCTAGGTACTTAAGTAGTTAAATTACTGAGTCCCCTTACTGTTATACAGTGGACCCTGGTTAACGATATTTTTTCATCTACAGCATGTTCAGGTGCCAGTACTGACCGAATTTATTCACAAGTGAATATTGTATAGATTAGTCCATTTCAGACCCCCAAACATGTTAATGCAATGCGCACTTACATAAATACACTTACATAATTGGCCCATCTGGAGGTAATCGTTATGCGGGGTCCACTACTGCTAAGCGTCCGGGAACGTAGTCGCCCAATTGTTACCATACAAATGAGTTTATTTCTTGCATACTGTGCGATAAATTCCAGCCGTAATTGCCCTTACCTTAATCCCCGCCTTTTTCCTTCAAGCCCCAGGAATAAAAACAAGAAATCGTCACAATGTACAGAATGGCCTTACAACCTCAGACACCTCTTACCTCAAAGTTAGGCACGGTGACTTTACATTGCTCCCCACCCATTAACTTGAAGACTCCAGCCAGCACACCTGCGTACCTGCCCCATCTCCCTACTAAAATATACGGCATGAAAAGCTGTTTCCCGATTCCTCACAATGTCTGTATTCTCGCTTCCTTTACCAAACCCATCACACAATGTGCCCGTCTTCTTTGACGCTAAAATCCCCATTACAAACCTATAACTAACTCCCTACCCTCGGCATTAATCTAAGCTTCCTGAAATCATGCCAAATCGTACCCCAATCATACAAAGGGTATACCGCCACCCCTTGCATCACTTCTGGTTCCTACATCTCTACTAACCTTCCCACCTTGAGCTTTTTTACCTCAACCTATTACTAACATAACCCATAGCATATTCTCACATTCCATCAAGTCCTTCCTCCCCACCATCACCACATCCTCAACACCTCCCACCTCACCCCTTTACTCCCCTTACGTACTTTGTTTAACATACATGGCCTTTTTACCCCTGGCCCCAGTATCAAAAGCCCTACTTCCTCTGCACATCTGTCATAACCACCTCTCTTTATTTCTAGCCGCATGCTCGTCCAAACCCCATATAACGAAGCACCCTTCTCTGTATCTCCTTATCTCCTGTTCCCAAAGGATACACTACTGCCACGTTCCTCACTTTACTATAAACCAATGAATTTATTATTATTGCCCTTTGCATTAGAGTAACTTCTCTTCTGCTCTGGTTCCTAATCCGTTGTACAACTTTCTCTCCCACCAATTCCGAATCTCTCCGCCTAGCCCCTGCTCATCTGCCATATAGATTATCCCACAATTTTTCAGCTGTTCAGTCACATCCCATCCAGACTCCACCCCTCATTCTACCCCACCCAATCTCCTATCTCACACTTGATTTAGCCTCGTTGAATGCACATGCCTGACGCCTCTCCAAAAACTCTGGCCACTTCCCTTCCACCTTTCGCAAACCTTCGACATCATTGATCAGCATTGTTGTGTCATCTACAACCAACTACCTCTGTGAACTCCCTTACCTCCTGTAACGTTGTTGCTTCTCAACCATTCCATAAAACGGTGTTGCATACATGCAAACAGAATTTGGCAGACATAGACCACCCCTGTCTCAAACCTTTCTCCATTTTCAACACGCTACCCAACCTACCATTAATTTGCACCTGAATCGTAGCTTCATACAAGGTCTTCACCCATTTTACTATTCCCTCCCCAAAACCCATAAGCCTTAAAGTGTCAACCTATGTACTCTATTCACACCGTCATAAGCATTCTCCCAATCAATGCCCAAAATTCCACCACCCTTACAACCCTGCAAAAATTCCCTAATACGACTATGTCCATCCTCATACTACGACCCGGAATTCCCAACTGACCCCTTGTGCACCATACCACCTATTACCTTCTTCATCCTGTTCCCTAAAATCTTCGCAAAAATCTTATAATCCGTACACATTAAAGATATGGCCCTGTACGTGCTCATTGTTCTCCTCGCTTTTTTTTTCTTTATAAGCACGACCACACCCTGTCCTCTTGTGACGTTCCCATTTCCTTCCTTCAGCATACAATTCAATACCTGAATCAAACAAACATTTATGGTTTCCCAATGCACTCTGTAAAAATCATTGGAAAGCCCATCAATTCCCGGTGCTTTCCCCTTACTTAAATTGAACACTGCCTCTTTCACTTCTTCCATACTTATTATTCCCTCCAATCCCCCTCTGTCCTCCCCACCTTTCCCCAAGACCTTCACCCCTCCTCTTTCTTTATTAACTATCCCCATATTACCTTTTTCCCATTTCCTTTTAAACCAATAATCCGCATAATTACTTATCCCCTCACTTGTAACCAACATTTGCCCCTTAGTATAACCTTCCAAATTTCGGTCAACTAAGTCATGGAAGTCAATAAAATTTCTTACATGTTTACTTAAGAACGAGACACAGAATATTTAGTAGAACTTATGCAAAAGTTAAATATAATCATAAATATAATAAGAAAGTGGTTGTTAATGACAAATGGTCAATTTCCTTTATATTTATTAAAACCCCTTTCAAAGCTGATATTCCTTTAGGTTTATCCCAATATTTTCCCATTCCTAAAATACTCCCTACCCCATCCCTTGCCAAGAAGAATTGGGGCAGAACCGGATGAAAGCTGTTTCAATTACATCAAGATGAGGTGCATTTTACTCCATGGGTAAGTGGAACACAATTCTTCCTCCGTAACCCATGCGTGTTGTAAGAGGTGACTAAAATGCCAGAGGAAAGGGGCTAGTAAATTCCTTCTGCTGTATATATTACTAAATTTAAAGAGAAACTTCGTGTCACTTTTCCTTGTTGGGATACGGCCTGTTTGTTGATAGAAGAAGAGGTGCTTTTTATAATAGCTCTGAATCGAGTGGCAGATAGGTGATCTTTCGATGTTTTAGGCTGGGAGTTCTAGATCTTAAGGCCTTATATGTGCACCGAGGTTTTGCACAGGTTGAGTTAGACATGGGGAATGTCAAAGAGGTTTTGTATCGTATTATGCCTGTGTTGTCTCATGCAGCTGTCAAAAAAAAAAAAGATTCAGGGAAGTGTTTATATTGGAATTGAGCATCCTAAATATCTAGTAGGCACAGTAGTATGAGTGCATATTTTGTATATTAAGTAAATTCAAACTTGTGAAGAATGGGGTAGTGTGTTGCTTGCCACTGCAATGAGTGATCATCCCCACAACAAAGGAGTTGAGGTAGGACTATATAATGTGCCTAGTCCCAGAACTTGGGTTGACTGACTACATTACCAGTAATTACCTACAACTCTTGCAAGAAAATATCCTACAATAGTGTATCATTATTTACAAAATATATAAAATCAATACTAACAGACATTAATACTATAATTATACTTAAGGAATGATAAATCACATAATTATAAACATAAGATAAATATTTATTGAATATCTTAAGCAGAAGCTCATAGATTTTTAGCACAGGTGATTGTGAATAAATTTAGTCCATTACATACATTATATTAAAGATAAAACATGTCAGAATAAATCCTGATAATATAATGTATTCACCATCAAACATATATCTGTCAGCATATACACTGACAAGCATATATCTGTCAGCATATACACTGACAAGCATATATCTGTCAGCATATACACTGACAAGCATATATCTGTCAGCATATACACTGACAAGCATATATCTGTCAGCATATACACTGACAAGCATATATCTGTCAGCATATACACTGAAAAGCATATATCTGTCAGCATATACACTGACAAGCATATATCTGTCAGCATATACACTGACAAGCATATATGTCAGCATATACACTGACAAGCATATATCTGTCAGCATATACACTGACAAGCATATATCTGTCAGCATATACACTGACAAGCATATATCTGTCAGCATATACACTGACAAGCATATATCTGTCAGCATATACACTGACAAGCATATATCTGTCAGCATATACACTGAAAAGCATATATCTGTCAGCATATACACTGACAAGCATATATCTGTCAGCATATACACTGACAAGCATATATGTCAGCATATACACTGACAAGCATATATCTGTCAGCATATACACTGACAAGCATATATCTGTCAGCATATACACTGACAAGCATATATGTCAGCATATACACTGACAAGCATATATCTGTCAGCATATACACTGACAAGCATATATCTGTCAGCATATACACTGAAAAGCATATATCTGTCAGCATATACACTGAAAAGCATATATCTGTCAGCATATACACTGACAAGCATATATCTGTCAGCATATACACTGACAAGCATATATCTGTCAGCATATACACTGACAAGCATATATCTGTCAGCATATACACTGACAAGCATATATCTGTCAGCATATACACTGAAAAGCATATATCTGTCAGCATATACACTGACAAGCATATATCTGTCAGCATATACACTGACAAGCATATATGTCAGCATATACACTGACAAGCATATATCTGTCAGCATATACACTGACAAGCATATATCTGTCAGCATATACACTGACAAGCATATATGTCAGCATATACACTGACAAGCATATATCTGTCAGCATATACACTGACAAGCATATATCTGTCAGCATATACACTGAAAAGCATATATCTGTCAGCATATACACTGACAAGCATATATCTGTCAGCATATACACTGACAAGCATATATCTGTCAGCATATACACTGACAAGCATATATCTGTCAGCATATACACTGACAAGCATATATCTGTCAGCATATACACTGACAAGCATATATCTGTCAGCATATACACTGACAAGCATATATCTGTCAGCATATACACTGAAAAGCATATATCTGTCAGCATATACACTGACAAGCATATATCTGTCAGCATATACACTGACAAGCATATATGTCAGCATATACACTGACAAGCATATATCTGTCAGCATATACACTGACAAGCATATATCTGTCAGCATATATACTGACAAGCATATATCTGTCAACATATATACTGACAAGCATATATCAGTCAACATATACACTGACAAACATATATCTGTCAGCATATACACTGACAAGCATATATCTGTCAGTATATACACTGACAAGCATATATCTGTCAGCATATACACTGACAAGCATATATCTCTCAACATATACACTGACAATATATGTCTCTTGGCACATACACTGGCAAGCATATATCTGTCAGCATATACACTGACAATATATGTCTCTCAGCACATTCACTGACAAGCATATATCTGTCAGCACATTCACTGACAAGCATATATCTGTCAGCATATACACTGACAAGCATATATCTCTTAGCATATACACTGACAATATTTGTCTCTCAGCATATACAATGACAAGCATATATCTCTCAGCATATACACTGACAATATATGTCAGCATATACAATGACAAGCATATATCTTTCGGCATATACACTGACAAGTATATGTCTCTCAACATATACACTAACAAGCATATATCTCTCAGCATATACAGTGACAAGCATATATCTCTCAGCATATACACTGACAAGCATATGTTTTTCAGCACACACTGACAACATATGTCTCTCAGCACATACACTGACAATATGTCTCTCAGCATGTAAACTGACAGCACATGTCTCTCAGCACATACATTGAAAATATATGTCTCACCATATACACTAACAAGTGTATCTCTGCATATACACCAAAACACATACACATTGGCATACATATATCTCAGCATAAACGCTGAGAAGAATGTCTCGGCGTATGCCTCTCATTATATGCTGACAAGTGTATGTCAGCATACAGTATACAGAGTATACACAGAATATTCTTGACTGGTGGTGAGCAGGTCATATTAGTCATTCAGTAATCTAAAGCCTTAAAGCCCAATAAACCAACTAATAAAAACCTCTTCTTATTAAGCAGTCGTACTACATCACTTCAGAGTTAATAATGTACAATACGTACTATATATTAAGTCATTACATTATATATAAACCAGAATCATTTTATACAGATTTGTTTTTTAACAAACCGGCCAGATCCCACCTAGCCAGGGTGACTAAAAAAAAAGAAAAAAAAAAAGAAATTTTTCTTTTTTAATTTAGTAATTTATACAGGATTGGGGGTTGCTAGGAAGTATATTACAAAATTCAGAAAACTACAAAAGAATAAAGATGTGTACCCTATACATATCATAAAATATTAAAAAAATACATATCAAAGACATACAGTCACATATTTCATATTACATATTTCAGTCACAAACATTATAATAAACATACCATAAACATTGTTGTAAGACAGAACATGTAAAGTACAGAAACAGTATTAAGAAACAGAAGACAATACAGTACACATCACAATACATTAACACAAGGGATGTACTGTACTGTAACAATCACAAACTCACCATGTACTGTAACAATCGCAAACATAAAAACACCTTGTACTGTAACAATCACAAACACACCTTGTACTGTAACAATCACAAACACACCTTGTACTGTAACAATCACAAACACACCTTGTACTGTAACAATTGCAAACATAAAAACACCTTGTACTGTGACAATCACAAACACATCGTGTACTGTAACAATCCCAAACAATCACAACATGTACTGCAACAATCATTAGCATAAAAACATCTTGTACTGTGACAGTGACAAACACACCATATACTGTAACATTGACAAACCTAAAAATACCATGCACTGTAATAATCACAAATATTGTAATCAGTGCAGTAAAATATATATAATAGCTACTCCGTTTACTCATGAAAGGTCATATATTACAGAGTTATATTACCAAGGTAAACTAAAGAGCAAGGTTCTTAAATCTTAAAATGGTACTAGACCACAGTAAATTTATGGGTAAGGTACTCAAAATCTTAAAATAATGCTAAGAGTAAATAGTACTGACCTAGAGTAAATCAATGGGGTCAGGTTCTCCAGCCTTATAATACTAACCTAGAGTAAATCAGTGGGGTCAGGTTCTCAAGCCTTAAAATAGTACTGAACCTGCATAAATCAGTGGGATCAGGTTCTCAAGTCTTAAAGTAGTACTGACCTAGAGTAAATCAGTAGACTCAGGTTCTTAAGACTTAAAGTACTAACCTAGAGTAAATCAGTTGGGTCAGGTTCTCAAGTTTTAAAATAGTTCTGACCCAGAGTAAATCAGTGGGGCCAGGTCCTCAAACCTTAAAATAGTACTGACCCTGCATAAATCGGTGGGGTCAGATTTTCAAGTCTTGAAACAGTAATCATTCACATCACCTTGAAGCTCCAAATTCTCTGAATAATATTCATAACATACATTGCTCTCAAACAAATGCAAATATTAGTTTTATTTAGAGTGAGCAAAGTCAGAATATTTTTACAGAATAGTTTGCAATATACCACTGTGGACTAAATGCATTAACATATCAAGACAGGGTGTATGGTATGACAGGGTGGATAGGGGGGCAATGTGACAGATGTTCCAAATATATGGAATAAGAGGTAGGTTATTGAAAGCAGTGAAAAGTTTTTACGAGGATAGTAAGGCTTAAAGTTAGAGTATGTAGGGGTGAGGGAATTTATTTCCCAGTAAAAGTAGGCCTTAGACAGGATGTATGATGTCACCACGTTTGTTCAATTTATTTATAGACGGGGTTGTAAGAAAAGAGAATGCTCGGGTTTTGGGAAGAGGTGTGGGGTTAAAAGATAAAGAATCTAATGCAAAATGGGAGTTATCACAGTTGGTCTTTACTGATGACACTGTGCTTTTGGGAGATTCTGTAGAGAAGTTATAGAGGTTGGTGGATGACATTGGTAGGGTATGTAAAAGAAGAAAATTAAAAGTGAATATAGGAAAAAGGTGATAAGGATAACAAAAAAAATTAAGCAACGAAAGACTGGATATCAGATTGGAGGGAGAGCGTATGGATGAGGTGAATGTATACAAATATTTTGGAGTGGACGTGTCAGCAGATGGGTCTATCAAAGATGAGGAGAATCATAGAACTGATGAGGGGAAAAAGGTGAGTGGTGCGCTGAAGAGTCTGAGGAGACAAAGAACTTTGTCCATGGATGCAAAGTGGGGAATGTATGAGAGTATAGTTATAACAATGCTCTTATATGGGTGCAAAGCATGGATGGGGTGGAGAATGTTGCAATAAAGAGAAGGCTGGAGACAGTGGAGATGTCATGTCTGAGGGCAATGTGTGGTGTGAATATAATGCAGAGAATTCGTAGTTTGGAAATTAGGAGGAGGTGCGGGATTACCAAAACTATTATCCAGAGGGCTGAGGAGGGGTTGTTAAGGTGGTTTGGATATGTAGAGAGAATGGAACAAAATAGAATAACTTCGAGAGTGTATAAATCTGTAGTGGAGGAAAGACGAGGTAGAAGTCAGCCTAAGAAAGGCTGAAGGGAGGAGGTAATGGAGGTTTTGTATGCGAGGGGCTTGGACTTACAAAAAGCATGCATGAGCATGTTAGGAGTGAATTGAGACAAATGGTTTTTAGAATTTGACGTGCTGTTGGAGTGTGAGCAAGGTAACATTTATGAAGGGATTTATGGAAACCAGCAGGCCAGACTTGAGTCCTGGAGATGAGAAGTAGAGTGTCTGCACTCTGAAGGAGGGGTGTAAATGTTTCAGTTTTATAATTTTAGTGTAAGCACGCCTCTGGCAAAAGTGATGGAGTGAATAATAGTGAAAGTTTTTCTTTTTCGGGCCACCCTGCCTTAGTGGGAAATAGCCGATGTGTTAATAAAAAAATATATCTTCTAGTAATTTTATAGTCTTTTCTTTTATTTTGCATAGGATTATTACCTATTATCAGATTTCTTCTTGAACAAAACATTCATGGTGACACCTTCATCACACACTCCAAATATTTACACATTATAATATCTCCCACTTTTACATTAAATTGTCCCAAATTTAATATTTCAATTTCCATACTCACAGAATCTCTTCTCATTAGCAATTACTTTTAAATTAACTTGAATAAATTCTTTTAATTCTTGGCTATTTATTTTGTTGTAAAGACTTTGTTTCCTTTCACTTTATAAGAACTGGAATAATTATCTTCTTTATATTCATATTATACCCAAGTACATTCAAACTTCTTATACTATGATTTCTTTCTTTGTGTTGTTAATTATTTACCAAAACTGAGTAAGTTCCTTGTGTTTTGAATGTTAGTCATTTTCTATAATGTGCTTTTCAGTGAAGGTAAGATTCTTACTTATTTTTTTCCCTACAAGTTGTAAAGGAAAATTTCCATATGCAAGAAACTGAGTCAAGAAGCAAATCTGGAATGCCAAAGTATCAGACTGTTTTGCAAATGTTTTTGAGACAGAAAATTTAAACTATATATTTATTTCTTCTTAAGAAGTGAACACTGTGTATTTATTATGAACTACTACAAGTCAGCCATAGATGTAACTAAGTCTAGGGGAGGGATCCGAATCTTTTGTAGTATTTTGCCTGGAAGGGGAGTGGGCAATGAATGGATGTGTAAGGCAATTGGTGTAAATTGCTGGATAGACAGGTACTGCAAGGAACTTGTAATCCCATTCTTTGATAACTGGGACAAATTTTATGGCAAACGTGATAAGCATGCAAGGGATGGGATACATTTCTCAGGGGCCGGAGTGGTTGCATTAGCCATCTCGACTGAAGGGGGGCCATTGCTGACTTGTCAAGGACTTTAAACTGATATATTATAGTGGTATGGATGGTATGGGAAACAATCAAGCTGCAGTACAAGCGTAGAAAACAACAAATATTACCAGGACACCTGAAGGATGTGTTTATAGACAACATTCAAAATAAAGTTGCTAGGAAAGGCAGAGCATTTGATCAAAAACCAAAGAGAGACAATAGAGGGCAGAGAGTGACTAGCTCTCTTAAGGTTTATTATACTAACAGTAGGAGTTTAAGAAATAAGACAAATGCACTAAGATTACTTGTATGTGCAGGTACTACAGAAAATTATTGATGTAACGGAGACCTGGTTCAACCTGAAAGGTAGAGAAATGCCTTCTGAATGCCACATACACTGATAGGGTCAACAGGAAGGGTGGTGGAGTGGCGATGTATATCAGAGATAATTTAAAATGTTGTGTTAGACAAGATATAAGATTAGAGACATTAGACACAGAATCTGTTTGGCTAAATTTTCTTTAGTGTCGTGAAAAATAAATTTTGGGTGTGATTTATAGGCCCCTAAACCTTGATAGGGAGTGCAGTAAGCTGCTATGGGATGAAATTCCTAAGGCGTCTAGATATGAAAGTGTTTCAATAGGAGATTTTAAATTTAGACTAATTTATTGAAACAATGTGACAGAAAATCTTGAGTCTAGTGACTTTCTTGACATGATTCAGGATTGCTTTTTAAAACAACCTGCTTGACTAGGTTTTTGCCAACAGAGAATCACTAATTAATAACCTTTAGGTTAATGATGAGTTTGAGGAAAGCGATCACAGATCATTAGTTTCAATATATCATGGAATTAACCAAGTAACTGTAATCAAAACTCTTTCCCAGACTTCCGCTTGGCCGATTTCATGGGACTGAGAGATTACCTGGGTTGGCTAAATTGGAACAATTTGACTATGGATCAGGTAGATGGTGTTGGCTGCCAATATGACGTTTTCCAGAGCATAGTTCTAGCTGCCCTGACAACTTATACTCCTAGTAGGGAAATTAGATCAATCAAAAATGACCCCAAATGGATAAACAATAGATTAAAACATCTCATTGGTCAAAAGAGAGAGAGAGATATATAGGCGTATCGTAAGAGTGGATGTGCAGTTAAGAAATCAATATACGTATTCAATTAAAGATATAAATAAAAAAGGAAATTAGAAAAACTGAAAGAGATTATCAAGGTAAAGTGACAAGGGATTTGAAAACTAACTCAAAATGTTTCTTTCAGGTATTCAGAAGTAAGTTTAGGGACAAGACTGGCTCACTTAAAAGTAACTCAGGTCTGACCACTGATAGTGATCAGGATATGTGTGAAATTTTTAAGTATTATTTCCTATCAGTTTTTACACAGGAAGATACTAGCGAAATTCCAGAAATAATAACCTATGCACGATTAGGGTAACTAGTGACATGGTCCTCAGATTAACAGAGAAATTAAAACCTAACAAATCCCCAGGCCCTGATGAACTGTTTGTAAGGGTTGTAAAGGAATGTAAAGAGGGGCATAGCAAACCTTTGACTAGTCTTTTCAACGTATCACTACAAACTAGCATAGTGCCAGAAAAGTGGAAAATGGCAAACGTAATACCAATTTACAAAGCAGGAGACAGGTCCTTAGCTTCGAACTTTAGACCAATAAGCCTTACCTCCATAGTGGGAAAATTTATGGAATCAATAATTGCCGATGCAATTCATAGCCATCTTGAAAGGCATAAATTGATTAATGAATCTCAGCACGGTTTTAAAGAGGGACGTTCCTGCCTTAGGAATTTACTAACTTTTTTCACCATTTGATTTGAGGAGGTAGATCATGGTAATGAATATGATACTGTGTATATGGACTTCAGCAAGGCTTTTGATAGTTTCATATTAGAGGCTTTTGAGGGAAATTATGGCACACGGAATAGCAAGAGAATTTTTTTCCTGGGTAGAGGCATGGTTGATAGATAGACAGCAGAGAGCTTGCATCAGTGGGGAGAAAGCAGTGCGGGGGTCCATCACGAGTGGTGTTCCACAGGGGTCAGTGTTGGGCCCTTTGTTGTTCACAATTTATTTAAACGACATTAAGGAAAATTTGAATAGACTGATGCAGTAGATGGAGAAGTGGCAGATGCAGGTTAATATAGACAAATGCAAAGTTCTAATAATGGACAAGAAAATAACTATGTCACATATAAACTAAATAATGTGGATCATAATATTACTGATTGCAAAAAGGATTTGGGAGTTCTGGTTAGCAGTAATTTACAGTCAAGGCAACAGAGCATAAGTGATGGCTATAAAATGAACAGAATCCTTGGCTTCATGTCAAGAAGCGTATATAACAGGAGTTCTTCTTCAACTCTATATATCTTTGGTTAGGCCTCATTTAGATTATGCTGCACCTTACTACAGAGTGGATATAAATGCACTAGGAAACGTACAAAGGACGATAACGATGTTGATCCCATGTATCAGAAATCTTCCCTATGAGGAAAGACTGAGGGCCCTGAATCTGCACTCTTTTGAAAGGGGGGATATGATTGAGGCAAATAAGTGGAAAATAGGAATAAATAAAGGGAATGCAAATAGCGTGCTAAAAATATGTAGCCAAGACAGGTCTCGCAGCAATATATCATTATTTCTACAAATACATGTACAAGGTATACAAGCCTAGCTGGCATCAAAGGCATATTACAATATAGAAAACCGCTTGTTATGCTGAGCATTGTGGGCAAATTAGGTAAATTTTGTCCCATGATGCAACCCACACCAGTCAACTAACACCTAGGTACCCATTTTATATTTATAGGTGAACACGGACAGCAGGTGTCTTATGGAAACACGTTCCTATTGTTTTCTGGCAGTATAGAAGATTCGAACTCCGAGATGAGTACACTAGCGATCGAGCTATGGGACACCTTACGGTTTTAAGTTGGAAAAATTCAGATTCAGGAAGGATTTAGGAAAGTATTGGTATGGTCATAGAGTTGTAGATGAGTTAAACAGACTCCCGAGTACCGTTATAGAAGCTAAGACGTTGTGCAGTTTTAAAAAAAATAGGTTTGAAAAATACACGAGTGAGTGTGGGTGGGTGTGAGTTGGACCTGACTAGCTTGTGCTAACAGGTCTGATACCGTGCTCCTTCCTTAAGATGTGACCTGACCTGACTAGGTAGGTCATTGGTTTAAGCTGGGAGATGACTCAAATCTGTCTCGCATGGGCCAGTAGGCGTGCTGCAGTGTTCTTTCTTGTGTTCTTATGTAATGAACAACACTAATAAAAGTGTCAGTCTTACCTGATGACACATGTACATGATCCAACCTGGAGATCCTCCATCACTTTTACGATGGAGGATCTCCAGGTATGAATAAGTTGCAGGTATTCTTTGATGTTTTGAATAAGTTGCAGGTATTCCTTGATGTTTTGAATAAGTTGCAGGTATTCCTTGATGTTTTGAATAAGTTGCAGGTATTCCTTGATGTTTTGAATAAGTTGCAGGTATTCCTTGATGTTTTGAATGAGTTGCAGGTATTCCTTGATGTTTTGAATAAGTTGCAGGTATTCCTTGATGTTTTGAATAAGTTGCAGGTATTCCTTGATGTTTTGAATAAGTTGCAGGTATTCCTTGATGTTTTGAATAAGTTGCAGGTATTCCTTGATGTTTTGAATAAGTTGCAGGTATTCCTTGATGTTTTGAATGAGTTGCAGGTATTCCTTGATGTTTTGAATGAGTTGCAGGTATTCCTTGATGTTTATATGTCTTCATCATCTGATATCACTTCACCTCTTTTCGATCTAGTTAACAGTTGTTGTATATATATTGCGTTACATGGGTACTGAGAGTAACTCTATGGATGTTCTTATCTGGATGCCACTTGCGAATCAAGCACTGCAAGCGGTGTTTATTTTCTTTTTTATCTTCATCTTTCAGTATCTCTATAATCTGTTTTTTTTTATATTCTTTAGAATTTCTTCTTCAGATAAATTAGCAAATATATCAGTTCTTACAAATTTGTACAACTGACTGGCTTGAACTGTCATGCTAGATTTTGCTTCAAGTTCTGTCTCAACTTCATATTCATCCATGCACAATTTATCATGACGTCTAACTAAACATTTCACTCTAATAATAATATAAATGTTCTCATCAGCATCTTCAACTTTTCCCAAAATACATTTCTTCATGCAGGCAATTTCTCCTTCATAAAATTGACAAAGTTTATTATTTAGCAAAGGGATAAATTTGTCGTCAAGATAAGAGCCAGTCTCCATTTGGCAAAAAGCATGTGCAAAATTATTTTCTTTCCTTGCTGTTATTTCTAATTTTTTCAGCATCTCATTAATACTATGTGGAGTTTCATATAACATAAATATACTTAGTAAATTTACACTCACTGATGCTGAAGTTAAATTCAGCAATTTTGTGAAAGTTTCCAACATTGCACGAGCAATACAAATTTTGTTTATGGCCTCACAAATATATAGTGTTACTTGTCTTACTCCTACATCACTAACTTTCACAAAGAATTCCTTTGTTTGTCTCCCTAATTCATCCTCATTATACTTAAGAACTGTGATAATTTTCTTCACTTGCTTCACTTTTACTGTGTCAAATTTACTCCTCAAATCATTTACTTCCAGTTCATTTACGCTATATTCCTTTGCTGTTCTATCATGATTGATAATCCTTATTATCGCTGTCTTCAAGTTATCAGAAGCCAGAAACTCTCTTATTTGTTTAAGCAAATGTGTTGATATTTCTTCAGCACTGCTGTCAATGTCTTCCTTCACAACTCCTGATAAATATTTTGGCTGTAAATTATCTGGCAATAACTTTACAAAATCAGTATCCTTTATTGCTAAATTTAAGGCTTCAAATCCAACAAATATTGATATATTAATTTCTTCTTTCGAGGTCTCAAAATAATCAATGTCTGATACAAATATTTCCACAGACCTTTTCAATTTCCCTTCTTTTGTAGGAAGATAGAGCTCAGTTACTGCAAGATTTTTGAGCATCTGCTCATT
Organism: Cherax quadricarinatus; assembly: GCF_038502225.1. Lineage (NCBI taxonomy): Eukaryota > Metazoa > Arthropoda > Malacostraca > Decapoda > Parastacidae > Cherax > Cherax quadricarinatus. Next base: position 64,656,662 of record NC_091292.1, read on the forward strand.
TTTCAGCAGCCCTTTAAGAGCTGATATCATACACTTACATTCCCCAGGATGCAATTTTTCCTCATTACTATCTTTAAAGATCATCCTCAAAACCTGAGCATAAACATCACAGGTTGCAACCTCAAGGGCTCCAAGTTTTCTGAAAATATCAATATATTCCCCATATTTAATTGGTACTTTATATAAATATGGGATTATTTCTTCTTCCAAGTTTTGAATCACTAAATTAGCAGTAACAAAGGTTTTGTGATCGAGCAAATGCACTATTGGAATATTTT
>NC_091292.1:64657039-64772039 GCF_038502225.1 Cherax quadricarinatus
GTAGTCGAACGCGATTTTCACGATATTAGAGCTTGTAATAACTCGGCAAGCTGGTAGGAAGCAAGAGTCGTCTTCTCTTGTTCCTCCTGACTTGAAAGGAATATTGTAGAATCGGCAATTATTAGCCATAATAGGCAGTCATTATACAATATCAGTGACGGGCTCCTCAAATTAGATGCGCTTTTAGTTGAGGCAATAGTACACAGCCTAAAATTGGACTCTTATATGAATACATTAGACTGTCTTAAATGTAGTGCCACACCAAGGAATTAGGGCTTATTTTCCGTGCAGTTTCTGAAGGTTGAACCAGAGTTTGTCTCAAAATAATGTGCGCTGAATATCAGTTCAGTGGCTATCTTTCTTGTTATTGCAGATGCCTCCCTCTTTAAATAAGTTTATTTTAATGAGCCCCGTTTCCTATACATAGCTTTTATAAGTCTCCCTTTTAAATGTTACCGTTTTCTCGTCACTTTAAATGGGCATGTTGTCCCGTGGGAGGCTACCTTATAATTACAGGTGAATAATATATCATTGACAATATATTTAAGTATGTAAAGTTGTTGATGTCATAGCGGAGTATAACCGATTTTTTTATTATTGCCACTTTAATTTCGTTTAGGATATTACATATCACTGCTTGTGGGATTTTTCTAATGCTTTAATATTCATCCTTCTGGGTGTGGGCACTGTTGTGCCTGGTGGCACTTCCTGTACCCTCCTCTCTCCCTCCCTCAGTCACTCATTCCATTGAAGACGGTCGCCTGGGAACATACTTGCTTGGACTTCTTTCTCTTCTCTGCAATTTTTCAAGCTCCTAATGATGTGTTGATTACAACAAGAAAGACCTAGAGCTATCATTCTACTCCTCCCTCCCAGTGTTTGTTTTGCATCCTGTATAGCTTGGTTTGCGATATTTGTATATATATATATATATATATATATATATATATATATATATATATATATATATATATATATATATATATATATATATATATATATATATATATATGCAATAAGATCACAGTAAACAGGTGATTTCAAAATATGCAAAACAACCACTCTGAGAGAATAGAGAAATTCCAAGCGCTTTCGTGACTACTCACATTATCAAGGAACATAGTTCCTTGATAATGTGAGTAGTCACGAAAGCGCTTGGAATTTCTCTATTCTTTCAGAGTGGTTGTTTTGCATATATATATATATATATATATATATATATATATATATATATATATATATATATATATATATATATATATATATATATATATATAATATATATATACACATACACACATATATATATATATATATATATATATATATATATATATATATATATATATATATATACACACATATATATATATATATATATATATATATATATATATATATATATATATATATATACACACATATATATATATATATATATATATATATATATAAATTTTATATATATTATATATATATATATATATATATATATATATATATATATATATATATATATATATATATATATATTATATATGTCGTGCCGAATATGTAAAACTGGTCAATTAGCAAGAACTCATTCAAAATTAAGTCCTTTCTGAAATTTTCTCTTATACATTTAAAGATATATTTTTTTTCATTAATGTTAATGTAAAAATTTATAATTTTGCACCAAAAGAATCTTAGAAAACTTACCTAACCTTATTATAACAAGAACAATTTATTTTAGCCTAACCCAACTAAATATATTTTAGATTTGTTTACAATAATTTAATACTAAACAAACACAGTAAAATATATTTTTTTCGTTAGGTTCAGAATGATTTTGGCGAAATTATTGCATACACAAATTTTCACTTGTCCTATATGGTAAGATGAGCGTTGCTATTTAAGCCAAGATCGCAAATTCTGCCTATTCGGCACGACATATATATATATATATATATATATATATATATATATATATATATATGTCGTGCCGTATATGTAAAACTGGTCAATTAGCAAGAACTCATTTAAAATTAAGTCCTTTCTAAAATTTTCTCTTATACATTTAAAGATATATTTTTTTCATTAATGTTAACATAAAAATTTTTAATTTTGCTCCAAAAGAATCTTAGAAAACTTACCTAACCTTATTATAACAAGAACAATTTATTTTAGCCTAACCCAACTGTATATATTTTAGATTTGTATACAATAATTTAATACTAAACAAACACAGTGAAATATATATTTTTCGTTAGGTTCAGAATGATTTTTGCGAAATTATTGCATACACAAATTTTCACTTGTCCTATATGGCAAGATGAGCGTTGCTATTTAAGCCAAGATCGCAAGTTCTGCCTATTCGGCACGACATATATATATATATATATATATATATATATATATATATATATATATATATATATATATATATATATATATATATATATATATATATGTATATATATATATATATATTTATATATATATATATATATATATATGTCGTGCCGAATATGTAAAACTGGTCAATTAGCAAGAACTCATTTAAAATTAAGTCCTTTCTAAAATTTTCTCTTATACGTTTAAAGATATATTTTTTTCATAATTGTTAATTTAAAAATTTTTAATTTTGCACCAAAAGAATCTTAGAAAACTTACCTAACCTTATCGTAACAAGAGAAATTTATTTTAGCCTAACCCAACAAAATATATTTTAGATTTGTTTACAGTAATTTAATACTAAACAAACACAGTGAAATATATTTTTTTCGTTAAGTTCAGAATGATTTTGGCGAAATTATTGCATACACAAATTTTCGCTTGTCCTATATGGCAAGATGAGCGTTGCTATTTAAGCCAAGATCGCAAGTTCTGCCTATTCGGCACGACATATATATATATATATATATATATATATATATATATATATATATATATATATATATATATATATGTCGTGCCGAATATGCAAAACTGGTCAATTAGCAAGAACTCATTTAAAATTAAGTGTTTTCTAAAATTTTCTCTTATACGTTTAAACATATATTTTTATCATTAATGTTGATGTACAAATTTATAATTTTGCACCAAAAGGAACTTAGAAAACTTACCTAACCTTATTATAACAATCATAATTTATTTTAGCCTAACCCAAATAAATATATTTTAGATTTGTTTACAATAATTTAATACTAAACAAACACAATGAAATATATTTTTTTCGTTTGGTTCAGAATGATTTTGGCGAAATTATTGCATACACAAATTTTCGCTTTGTCTTATATGGCAAGATGAGCGTTGCTATTTAAGCCAAGATGGCAAGTTCTGCCTATTCGGCACGACATATATATATATATATATATATATATATATATATATATATATACATATATTTATATATATATATATATATATATATATATATATATATACACAATCACTGATCTCTGACTGAAGGAGACTCGAACCTACGAACCTTGGAACAAGGTACGCAGTGCTATACCAAAGTCACCACACTGGACCAATATCTTGGAGTCCAGCTTGCGCTAGACTTTGATCCAAGGCAGCCAGTTTGGTATAGCACTGCGTACCTCGTCCCAAGGTTCGTAGATTCGAGTCTCCCTCAGCCAGAGATCAGTGGTTGTGTATATTTCGCCTGCTCTTGCGACTTCCTTGCATTGTTAAAATCTCTAGTAAGGCTGATGCATGCAGGGGATGAGATGTAAAGCTGTAAGCCTTCTCCCTGAAAGCTGGCTGCCTTGGATCAAAGTCTAGCGCAAACTAGACTCCAAGGTACTGGTCCAGTGTGGTGAGTTTGGTATAGCACTGCGTACCTTATTCCAAGGTTCGTAGGTTCGAATCTCCTTCAGCCAGAGATCAATGTTGATATATATATATATATATATATATATATATATATATATATATATATATATATATGTGTGTGTGTGTGTGGGTAGGGAAAGTGGAATATTTACATGCTCATTCGTCATCCTTCACTCTGAAGTGGGATTCGATTCCAAAACTCTTTATCAATAAAGCCTACATTTCGACATCTGCTCAAAGATTGTTGTAGGTTCGATTCCCCACCACCAACAGCACCACAAATAAGTTTAGCTCTTGTCCCCTCACTGCCAATACCATCGGAAAAATCGTAATGGAAGACTGTAGCTAAATTCATTATAAGCTGGATGGGATTTGAGGTTACTTTAAAAACAAAAGTACTGCAGTTATTTCTGATAGTTATGAATTCCATTTTTTTAGTTAGTGTGAAGGTTTTTGCGCACCAGCAACCACTATTCTTCTTCTGATTGGTTTAAAATTTTAGGGATAATTAATAGGTTTCTGAGGGAGGTGTTATGATTCAAAATGACTCTTAAGAATATCTTCACAATGGTGAAGATGGTGGCCTAGAAAAAAATCTGTGTATGAATGAGCTGCGTTGAACGTTCTGATACTCTTAGAAGTTTGAGTTGCTGGACTACTTATCAGTGCTAACTTACAGATCATCGTTATTTAAATATGGAAAAAGAGAAATTGAATCTTGAGCTACCGAACAACAGAAACTGAAAATTGTGCAAAAACGTTTCACCTCTCTCCACACTGCACCTTTAGTAATGATATCGGAAGTTATATCGGAAGTTTGCCCGGGAACTCCAGAAATCTACAGAGTGCGTCAACCGAATTACACTGTACCATAAGCACGGCGATACTGAATTCATAAACTCAATATATTTTGCAAAGTGGTATATATTTTCTGGGTGTTATACATTTTATATTTTTCTTAGTGGTATTTACCTTTCTGTTTTCTTAGTCGTAATCCTCTATATGAGTTGATCTGCTGCATTTTCTCTATACTGTAACTGAGACTTTCTCTATGTTTTCATGGGTGAAACATTCTCTGCATTAATTTCAAAGTTAGCATTCTCTGTATGTTCCAATGTAAAAAAGATAAGACCTTAAAACAAATCAACTTACCTCTGTGCTACCTTAAGAGTGCTGACGGAGGCTAATCTCTGGTATGATGACTGGTTGAAAGCCATGAAATTTAACATCAAGTTAAAACCCAACACTAAAGTTGACCAGAAGGTGTGACGCACGAAGGGGCTGGTGTCCAGGCTGTGGAAGGAACAGGAATGAGATGTGGTTACTGAGTCGTAAAGAAAAGACTTACAGAGCAAAGACGTAAATGAGGTGTTTACAATAGTCAAAACTCAGTACCTAGTCGTCCCTATTTATAGAAAATTTTGACAGGAATTTATGATTTTTAATTTCTTAGGGCTGATCATATCTATTCATGAAGATTTATAATAAGTTTCCTATTAACCCTCCTTTATTAAAATTAATTCACTTTTCACGCACCCAGAGACGAAAAAGTACTTCTCCCTTTAGCTTCCATTCCTAATCTAAATATTCATTAATTTTACATCATTAGCAAACTACTTGTTTCTATTATGTCATTTATATGTTTCAGGAACAGCATTACTTCTAGTAATGTTCTTACGTCTCGTCCCATAATTAAGTATAACAGGAGAAGTACCTTTAAGCGTATTGTCTGATTATTTATTCTTTTTTCCCCAAAACTGTAGTATATAACTTGAGAATACCTCATCCGATGGCAAAATTTTAATCACTGGAAAGGAACATGAAGCAATTAACTTACTAATGTGCTCTATAATCAGGATATACAGCCTACACTTTCCTGGATAGATACGATAACGTTGAAAAGCGTTTTCCGGTCGACATGACACATTCGAGTGATGTTAGTAAATTGCATTTTTTTCAAAACTGAATCACAAAAAAATATATTTTAATAAACCTATTTTAGACCACTTCATTCTTTAAGAGCTGATACAAGTTATGTATAGGATAGTACCCATTATATTTACTGTGTGTGGCTACAAATGTGACAGTTTGCTAACATAAATAAAAAAACTGGAGAATCTCTGGATTCCAAACAATAACGGGAGAACGCCTTATACAATCGGGTTCAAACTTACACCTAGGGTGGCTTTTCCAAAAAAAAAAAAAAAAAAAAAAAAAATCGGTATTCACTTCCAGCTGCTTAACATTTATTTACAATTTTCTTTTACGAAGTTATCTATTATGCACTGACTAGAGAATGACGCTTCTGCTGGAGTATCTTAATTGGAATTTTGATTATTTGCATTTTTGTACTCTGTATGCTATTTTGTAAATTTAAATTTCAAAGACACTTATGAAATAAAATTTTCCTTATATACATATATATATATATATGTATATATATATATATATATATATATATATATATATATATATATATATATATATATATATATATATATATATATATCAATACCACGAAACGAGTGGTATTGATCAATAAGAACACTGCACTAGTCAAGGAGTTGAACCCATGCTGTTTTGGCCCGCCTCATGGTGAGCGAAAACGCATCAGACAGCTAGACCAGACCATCCATAACAATGGCGCATCCAGCCAAGCCAGATGTTGTACCCGCCATAAGGATTGTGTGATCTAGTTGTCTAAAGCGTCATGCGTTTTAGCTCACCATGAACCCAGCCAAAACACCATGGATTCGACTCCTTGGGCTAGTGCAGTGTTGATATATATATATATATATATATATATATATATATATATATATATTTGTGTGTGTGTGTGTGTGTGTGTGTGTGTGTGTGTGTGTGTGTGTGTGTGTGTGTGTGTGTGTGTGTGTGTGTGTGTGTGTGTGTGTCGTGCCGAATAGGTAAAACTGGTCAATTAGCAAGAACTCACTTAAAATGCTTTCTAAAAATTTCTCATACATTTAAAGATATATTTTTTTAATTAATGTTAATACAAAAATTAATGATTTTCTTCCAAAACAATGTTAGGAAACTTTCCTAACCTTATTATAACAAGGGCAATTTAATTTAGCCTAATACAACTAAATACATTTTATGTAAGTGTAAAATAATTGAATATTATATAAACGCAATAAAACATATTTCTTTCGTTAGGTTCAGAATGATTTTTGCGAAATTATTCCATACACAAATACGGAAAATGAAAATTTGTGTACGTAATAATTTCGCAAAAATCATTCCGAATCTAACGAGAAAAATAAATTTCATTGTGTTTATATATAAGTGGGATGTTTGAATGTTCTTGGATGTAGTGCGAATAATAAGAAAGTTGATTGTGGATGTTATGAATGAAAAGAAGATGGATAACCTGGTTTTAAGTGAAACAAAGCTGAAGGGGGTAGGAGAGTTTCAGTGGAGAGAAATAAATAGGATTAGGTAAGAGGGTTTCTAGTAGAGTTAGAGCTAAGGAAGGAGTAGCAATAATGTTCAAGGATAAGTTATGGCATGAAAAGAGGGAAAATAAATGTGTAAACCCAACGATTATGTGGAGTAAAATAAGGGTTGAATATGAAAAGTGGGTTATGGTAAGTGTGTATGCACCAGCAGAAGAGAGAAGTGTAGAGGAAAGAGAGAGATTTTGGGAAATGTTGAGTGCATGGGGAATTGTAAACCCAGTGAGAGAGTACTTGTAGTAGGGAATCTCAATGCTAAAGTGGGTAAAATTGTTGTTGGGGGAGTAGTAGGTAAATTTCGGGTGCCGGGGGTCAATGAAAATGGGCAGCATTTAATTGAGCTATGTGGAGAAAGAGGTCTAGTAATAAGTAATACATATTTTGTGAAAAAGAGGATAAATATGTATACAAGATATGACATAGCATGTAATGAAAGTAGTTTGCTAGATTATGTACAGGCGGATGAAAGGTTGATAGGTAGGCTTCAGGAAGTGCATGTTTATAGAGGGGAAACAGATATAACGATCATTATTTAGTTGTAGCTACAGTTAGAGTAACAGGTAGATGGAGCAAAACGAAAATGGCGACAACAAGAAAGAGAGAGAGGCGAAAGTTTATAAACTAAGAGAGGAGGACATGAAGGTGAGATATAGAGATATAAGAAATTATTGGCAGAAAGGCGGGCTAGTGCAAGAATGGGTAGTGGGGGGAGGGTTTTGAAGAGGGATGGGATAATTTTAAAAATGCAGTATTAGGACGTGGGGCAAAAGTTTGTGGCTATAGGAGGGTGGGTGCAGGAGGAAAGAGGAGTGATTGGTAGAATGATGAGGTAAAGGGTGTGATAAAAGAGAAAAAAGTCGCTTATGAGAGGTTTTTACAAAGCAGAAGTGATATGAGAAGGGCAGAGTGTATGGAGAGTAAAAGAAATGTGAAGAGAGTGGTGATAGATTGCAAAGGGAGAGCAAATGATAAAGTGGGAGAGGCACTGTCAACAAATTTTGCTGAGAATAAGAAAAAAATTTGGAGATAGACAGGTTAAGAAAGCCTAGAAAACAAATGGATTTGTCAGTTAAAAACAGAGGAGGGGAGTTAGTAGACGGGGAGCTGGAGGTATTAGGTAGATGACAGGAATATTTTGAGGAACTTTTAAATGTCAACGAAGAAAGGGAGGCAGTAATTTTATTCATTGACCAGGGAAGTATAACATCTTTTAGATGTAAACAAGAGCAGGATGTGAATGTGAGGGAGGTGCGTGAGGTGTTATGTAAAATGAAAAGGGGTAAAGCAGCTGGAACTGACGGGATCATGACAGAAATGTTAAAAGGAAGGGGGGATTTAGAGTGGTTGGTATTTTTGCTTAATAAATGCATGAAAGAAGGGAAGGTACCTAGGGATTGGCACAGACGCTGCATAATTCCTTTATATAATGGGAAGGGGGACAAAGGAGATTGTAAAGATTATAGCGGAATAAGTTTACTAAGTATGCCAGGTAAAGTGTATGGTAGGGTTATTTTGAAACAATTAGAGGTAAGACAGAGAGTAGGATTGCAGATGAGCAAGGAGGCTTTAGAATGGGTAGAGGATGTGTAGATCAAGTGTTTACTTTGAAGCATATATGTGAACAGTATTTAGATAAAGGTAGGGAAGTTTTCATTGCATTTATGGATTTAGAAAAGGCATATGATAGAGTGGATAGGGGAGCAATGTGGCAGATGTTGCAAGTATATGGAATAGGTAGTAAGTTACTAAATTCTGTAAAGAGTTTTTATGATAGTGAGACTCAGGTTAGGGTGTGTAGGGGAGAGGGAGACTACTTCCCGGTAAAAGTAGGTCTTAGACAGGGATGTGTAATGTCACCATGGTTGTTTAATATATTTATAGATGGGGTTTTAAAAGAAATAAATGCTAGGGTGCTGGAGAGATGGGTGGGGTTAAATTATGGGGAATCAAATACAAAATAGTTGACACAGTTATTTTTTAGTCGAGTCTAAAGAAAAGTTGCAAAGGTTAGTGGATGAGATTGAAAGGTGAGTAAAGGTAGAAAGTTGATAGTGAACATAGATAAGAGGATATCAAACGATTTATATAATGAAAAATTGGATATCATACTGGAGGAAGTATGGAAGAAGTGAATGTGTTCAGATAATTGGGTGTTGAACTGTCAGCAGATGGGTTTATGAGGGATGAGGTTAACCTCAGAACTGATGATGAAAAAAGGTGAGTGATGCATTGAGGTATCTATCGAGAGAGAAAAAAGTTATCCATGGAAGTAAAGACGGGAATGAATGAGAGTATAGTGGTACCAACACTCTTATATGGGTGTGAAGCTTGGGTTGTGAATGCAGCAGCGAGGAGGCGGTTGGAGGCGGTGGAGATGTCCTGTCTAAGGGCAATGTGTGGTGTAAATATTATGCAGAAAATTCGGAGTGTGGAAATTAGGAGAAGGTGTGGAGTTAATAAAAGTATTAGTCAGAGGGCTGAAGAGGGGTTGTTGAGGTGGTTTGGTCATTTAGAGAGAATGGATTAAAGTAGAATGACATGGAGAGCGTATAAATCTGTAGAAGGAAGGCGGGGTAGGGGTCGTCCTCCAAAAGGTTGGAGGGAGGGGGTAAAGGAGGTTTTGTGGACGAGGGGCTTGGACTTCCAGCAAGGGATTCAGAGAAACCGGTTATTTATATATAGCCGGTCTTGAGTCCTGGAAATGGGAAGTACAATGCTTGCACTTTAAAGGAGGGGTTCGGGATATTAGCAGTTTGGAGGGATATGTTATATATCTTTATATATGCTTCTAAACTGTTGTATCTGGGGCGCCTCTGCAAAAACAGACTGCCGACTTGTTGATATATATATATATATATATATATATATATATATATATATATATATATATATATATATATATATATATATATATATATATATTTGTGCCGAATAAGTAAAACTTGCGATTTTCGCGTAAATAGCAATGGTCTTCTTGCCGTATAAAGCAAGCGAAAATTTGCGTATACAATAATTTCAAGAATATCATTCTGAACCTAGCGATAAAATATACTTCATTGTGTTTGTTTATTATTAAATTATTGTAAATTTATCTAAAATATATTTAGTTGGATTAGACTAAATTAAATTTCACTTCATATAGTAATTTTAGGTAAGTTTCCTAAGGTTCTTCTGGTACACAATTATTAATTTTTACATTACCTGGATTATACCTGGAGAGGGTTTCGGGGGTCAATGCCCCAGCTGCTCGGTCTGTGACAAAGCCTCCTGCTGGATCAGGATCTGATCAACCAGTCTGTTACTGCTGGCCGCATGCAAACTGACGTACGATCCCCACAGCCCGGCTGGTCAGGTACTGTCCTTAGGGGTCTGTCCAGTGCCTTCTTGAAGACAGCCAGGAGATTACTGGTAATCCCCCTTATGTATGCTGGGAGGCAGTTGAACAGTCTTGGGCCTCTGACACTTATTGTGTAGTCTCTGTGTACTCGTGGCGCCCCTGCTTTTCATTGGGGAAATGTTGCATCTCCTACCGAGACTTTTGCGCTCATGGGTGGAGATTTTCACGTGGAAGTTTGGTACTAATCCTTCTAGGATTTTCCAAGCGTATATTATGTATCTCTCTCACCTGCGTTCCATGGAATACAAATCAAGGGCCTTCAACCGTTCCCAGTACTTTATGTGGTTTATCTTATGTATACCTTAAAAGTTCTTTGTACACTCTCCAGGCAGCAGTATTCTATCCAAGAGAGAGCAAGCGATTTGAAGAAAATCATGGGCTTGGCGTCCCTAGTTTTGAAGGTTCTCATTATCCATCTGATCATTTTTCTAGCAGATGCGGTAGAGAGATTGTTTTGGTCTTTGAAGGAGAGATCCTCTGACATTATCACTCTCAGGTCCTTCACATTACTTTTTCGCTCTATTGTATGGTTAAAATTTGTTGTATACCCTGATAGTGTTTTAATTCCCTCAAGTTTTCCATTTCTGAGTAGTTGAAATTTCTCTTTATTGAGCCTAATATTGTTTTGAGTGGCCCATTTGAAGATTTGGTTATTGTCCGCTTGGAGTTTTGCGTGCAGTGTCTTCGATGGAGGACTGTCATGGCAATTTGGGTGTCATCCGCAAAGGAAGACATGGAGCTATGGATTACATCTCTGTCTATGTCAGAAATGAAGATGAGGAATAGAATGGGAGTGAGTACTGTGCCTTGTGGAACAGAACTTTTCACCATAGTTGCTTCAGACTTTACTCTGTATACTATTACTCTTTGTTTTCTATTTGTTAGGAAGTTATAGATCAGTCTACCAACTTTTCCTGCTATTCCGTTATCATGCATTTTGTGTGGTAATACACCGTGGTCACACTTGTCGAAGGCTTTTGCAAAGTCTGTGTATACTACACCTGCATTTTGTTTATCCTCTGTAGCATCCAGGACCTTATCATAGTGATCCAGTAGTTGGGACAGGCAAGAGCTACCTGCTCTAAACCCGTGTTGCCCCGGGCTGTGTAACTGATGGGTATCTAGGTGGTTGGCGATCTTGCTTCTTACGAACCATTTCAAAGATTTTTCATGATATATCTTTCAACGTATTATAGAAAATTTTAGAAAGAACTTAATCTTAAATACCTCACGAAGCTGGTACCCTTGTTACAAGTTCTTCCTAGCCCTGGGCACATCAGGGAGCCTCAGGCGTGCTCTCCAGTTATTTTATTTTCCTCTCCTCCTGTGTGTTCTGACCACATTAGCGATTTTATATCAATATACCACGCAGAAACAAGCGGTGGTATAATCAGAAAAAGATCGTAGTCAATGGGAAAATCCTCTCTCACAGTATGATTCCTTTGGTCAATCGAGATTTCCGTGCCTTTAAGTTAAGGTTTTGTCTTAATGCTTCTACTACGATTTTACAAAACTTTTCTGTCACCATCTGCGACCACTCCTCTTTCCTTTAACTTTATCAACTGGCTGCGATCAACTTTCTTAAGTGTCTATAAAGTAAACTCTGTAACTCTATGCTGTATTCTGTCTTACCCTTACCTAATTATCGCCGTAGGGTTTCCCCAAAGTATAGGTTCACTACCCAGTATTGTTAGTGTTGTACATAGACACTGAAGTCTGTATAGTTGGGGAAGCAGTTTGTGGATACTGGGAATATTGAACATCAATTAAAGTATTAAAGTTCTTGCAGTTGTCATACGACTGTTCGAAGTTTACTAATGCACAAATATTTTGAAATTGGAAACTCTAAATAACCTTTTATTGTTCTGTTGTGAGAATTTCATTTTACGAAATAGTCTTTTGGATAATAAAAAAAAGATAAAGAATGTAAAAAGAAAAGAAAAATATATAATAAAAGTCCCAATACAGTGGTGAGAACATAGATAAATATAACAGACTAGAACTACATGCTGGATGACGTTCTTTCCATCCTGGTAAGATATCAAGTAACTTGATACTTGATATCTAACCTTCTCTTGATGGTGTTAAAAAGTTCCCAATAAACAGCCGAGGTTGCTATCAGCTTTTGTTTCGGAAAAAAGAATTACTGATGTTGCTGTCTGTATAGCGAAGAGATGTGCGAAGATGTTTATTGTCATATATCGCACAAGGTCAGTAAGAATTTTTATACGCAGTGATAAACCCAGCAACCAGTGATAAAAAATATTTTTTCCAAACAAATAAGGAATAAATGAATAACTTGACGATTTCTCAGATTCAGTGATAAAGATAATAAGCAGAATATTCAAGAACAAGTTACTGGGAATTAGATGACTGAATGGAAATATTATCCTACTATTAATATGAATGGGATCAAGCAGCCTGCAAGAAGTAATGCTAAGAAAACATCAGAGTTTAGGTTATAATATTATATAGTCAGCGGGAAACATGATGAACAGCCTATTACGGCTTACCGATTCATTTTTCAAATTGCTCGGAAGTTTAAGTCTAAGATCACTGATGCCAATATTCTAATACAAATAAGTGTATAAAATAAATAGAATTTAGCTTTTAAATATATAAATGCAAATAAAATCACGTGTGTTATATAACAGGAAGTAGGTAACCTCAATAACCCTTCTTATTTACCTTGAAATAAAGACTACTCATTAAGCCATGTAGTACGAGGGTTACTGGTGCACCTGGAAACCTAACAAGGGAGTAAGAAGCTTCATGAGCTTCCAGTGACCAGGAAAGTTAGAGAAAGAATGTATAAATTTTTGGTATTATATTGGCCTCAAAAATACTTGAAATTACGCCATAAACATAGCTTATGTATTATTTTCCAAGAGGTCTGCAACCTAAGCTATATTTTATTCTTTGAATTGTAATATATGCTTGTTCCGAATTTTGTTATAACTAAACAGAGAGAAGGTAGCATACATGTTTTGAAATGTATAAGGACTGTAAATTAAGCATTGTTCCTGGTGTTCTATGATAATGTCTTTCACACAGGCTGAATCAATACAATTAATCATATTGGTCTACACTGCAGGATATGTCACACACTAATATAAGAATTTACGTGAAGTACTGATCAGCAGTGCTTGAGACTTTTTACCCAGAGAAATACTGATGTTCATTTGGCATTTCTTACAATGATGTATGTGAGTTCCATTACAAAACGTACAACATTATGCAATTGGAAATCTTTGGTTGAAATGACTATCAGTGGGTTCTTTTGGAAGCAGAATTGTAGAAATGCAATCTTTTTAAGCTATCACACCAACTCACTTGAAAAACTCAATTCGGGAGCCTTTTTCAGCTTCAGCCCAAATGTTGCCAACGCCACCTAGATCAATGCAGCTGATGATGACCACCAGCAGCACCCCGCCGAACATGAGTAGTGTCTGCATCACGTCTGTGTACACCACGGCCTTCGCGCCGCCCTGAGGAAACATGATATCATGAGCCTCCATCACACACCTTCCTGAGGATAAACATGATAACATAAGTCTGCATAACTTGAAGCCAATGTTGCACATGTGTAGTCCCACACCATCTACTTACTATCTGTCCAGGTTTACAGGGTAATTTTGAAAGCTAACGGATCTGCATACTTGAGGTGGCTGGGCATCCGGCTGTTGCAAAGTTTCTGTCTTGATAATATTATTTACCACTTCATGTTTTATAATATTTCCCTCAGATCAGTGGCAAGCAAGACCATGATATCCGAATCGCTCTGCCGATTTATTGCCACAGATACTCCTGTACTCGGTGAGAATAGGAGCGGCAAGGCGAAGAGAAATACTAGTGCGAATGGTCTGCGGGTCGAGGAATGTGAGAAGGTAGGAACTCAGGGCAGCCAACAGGAAATCCCTCACATGAGCAGCTCTCACTGCTAGAAGACGAGCTCCGTCCTTCACCAAAACACTTTGAAGCAGTGTTTAGACTATGTTCTCCACTACTGGGCTATCCCAGTGTGACTGTAGTTGTTGGGGAGAACAGGGTTCGTTGCAGAGCCAGTAAGATTATCCCAGAGCCTAGATCCGTCAATGAACTTTTGGTCACGAATTCCAACATTGTCCCTAAGGTGTTTAGGGACAATCACTTCAGAAAGTTTACTCTGGATGCTACACATGAACACAGGGAAACAGTGAATGCAATCTGTGATCTGCGGAAAACAGCAACTATTCTGACTGGAAGTATAGCTTAGTCCCATTGTCACTCATCTAGAGTACGATTGGCGGTGCACATCTTAGGATATATATTAGCCTGAGCAGACTCAGGTATTTTGTGAGAAGATACAAGGCATCGTAGGTGTCTAGACTGCCTATTTACAGTTCATCTAACTCAAATCGTCTAGTTTCAACTCGAGAATTAAGTCAGTTCCATCAGTTCCAAGAAGTGTTCAGGCAAGACACTGTTGGGGTAGTGACTGATGCACCTGGTATTATGGATCTCACTGCTTCGATCACTTCTTTACTGGTTGAGAGGATTTCACATTTGGATGAATTAAGGATGAATCCCATGTCATGTCCCAGTGTTATCACCTGAGCAAGATCTGCTTGAAGCGACTCCTTCGTGCCTGTCAGTGTACTATTATCCAGGAAGCAGGAGAACTGGATCATGAATCCCATGAAGTGATTTCGTGCTCCCTAAACAAAAGCATCGATTCCTTGCTGTATTAACAGCTAATAATACCATGACTCTAATTTTACTACTGCATTGTTCTCAGGTAGGTTGCTCCAAGAACCGCTGCGTCACTTCCTTGAGGGATCCCAAAGCCAAGATCATTTGGTTAAAGCATTATAGCCACCTATGTTTGAAATACTTCGGGCATCAGCTTGGGAAAAGAGGCTACGACGAATGTTGTCCACAGCAATTAACTTATTTTTTCCATTTTTTAAGAGAACAGAGTGGTGTGCCAAAGAAAAAAAGTTTAATTTTGCTTGGAATCAGACCAGCCAAAGACTTTTAACGTACCTCGTAATCTCTGATAGGAATATCTCTGAAATTTCCCCGAGAGCTGGAATCTTATTCCAGTTTAGCCCCTAGTGTAGTCCCCAGATAGGAGCAGCAAATAATCTGTAAACGTCTGAGACTTGCACAAACATAGTTCCACAAAGGGGCAGAGGCGTTAGAACTGCTGGTGTCCCTGGTTTCCCTGGCAGAGCGCATTTTCACTAAGTGCTTGTAAAGTGTCAACATCTCTGTGCGAAACTATATTTTGACTGGTGATTATCCTGATTACCTTCACTGTGTTAACTCTCTTCAATTTTTGTTGCTCATCAAGATTCTGATTTTCTCACTCTCAGTGGAATGATTAGGGTGGGTCTGTCTCTCCCGTTTTTGTGTTGCTGAGGAAGACGAATGAAGTTGTCAGCGCTGGAAAAAACTCTGAAGATGGGACGAAACCAAAATGTTTACCGATATCGATACCGATACCCAATTTTAGCAGATATTTTTCCTATATTTTTTTTTAAACTGATAATTTTCAGATATATTAAAGATGAAACTGAATTATATAGCACTGCATAACTTTAAGATTTTAAAACATTGTGAAAAATGAAAAGTAAATTCTTTATTGTAATAGCTGGAAATAAAATTATAGTTAAGAACTTGAGCACTTCTCTCCATTAATAAAATGAATTAACTGACACATTTTCATTATTCAGTTTATAGTTTCTTTATAAAATTTGATGAAAAACATTGAAAAATAGAGAAACACATACATTATTCTAATATATGAAACTAAGAATAAATACTAGAATTGAAGATGAGGAACATCAACATCTCCACAATTCTGGAAAGAAACTAATCTGTTCCTATGAATAGATTTATTTTCTCCAATGGTGACCAATCGTTCATTTTCTCCTGAAGAGAAGTTAACTCGTATACTTACTGGCTAGGATACCAGAGACTGAAGAACTATCATTTTCTTTCCACCACTCTAGAGTATTTTCATCCTTGCTCAATAATACCATTGCCATATATAATCTCTGTTTTTATGTCTGTGATGACACAAATACCACCACGTTTGTGTTTTCGGTTCTCCTTTTTTTGTGATTTAGAAAATGATTCCAAGGCAGATGTTTGCGACGTGTTGTTGTTGGGAATACTGTCTACAAGTTCTTTATAACATTTATGAAAGTCAAACTCATAAAGTTCTTCATGCCTTGTTATACTATCTGGAGTTTCTTCATAAGACTCGATGCTGCTTTATGCTGCTACCAAACCAGCTGCACTCTCTGAGTTCTTGAGCTGCTGCACTCTCTGAGTTCTTGAGCCGCTGCACTCTCTGAGTTCTTGAGCTGCTGCACTCTCTGAGTTCTTGAGCTGCTGCACTCTCTGAGTTCTTGAGCTGCTGCACTCTCTGAGTTCTTGAGCTGCTGCACTCTCTGAGTTCTTGAGCTGCTGCACTCTCTGAGTTCTTGAGCTGCTGAGTTCTTGAGCTGCTGCACTCTCTGAGTTCTTGAGCTGCTGCACTCTCTGAGTTCTTGAGCTGCTGCACTCTCTGAGTTCTTGAGCTGCTGCACTCTCTGAGTTCTTGAGCTGCTGCACTCTCTGAGTTCTTGAGCTGCTGCACTCTCTGAGTTCTTGAGCCGCTGCACTCTCTGAGTTCTTGAGCTGCTGTACTCCATGAGTTCTTGAGCTGCTGCACTCTCTGAGTTCTTGAGCTGCTGCACTCTCTGAGTTCTTGAGCTGCTGCACTCTCTGAGTTCTTGAGCCGCTGCACTCTCTGAGTTCTTGAGCCGCTGCACTCTCTGAGTTCTTGAGCTGCTGCACTTGAGCGCTGACTCTCTGAGTTCTTGAGCTGCTGCACTCTCACTGAGTTCTTGAGCGGCTGCACGCTCTGCGTTCTTGAGCTGCTGCACTCTCTGAGTTCTTGAGCTGCTGCACTCTCTGAGTTCTTGAGCTGCTGCACTCTCTGAGTTCTTGAGCTGCTGCACTCTCTGAGTTCTTGAGCTGCTGCACTCTCTGAGTTCTTGAGCTGCTGCACTCTCTGAGTTCTTGAGCTGCTGCACTCTCTGAGTTCTTGAGCTGCTGCACTCTCTGAGTTCTTGAGCTGCTGCACTCTCTGAGTTCTTGAGCTGCTGCACTCTCTGAGTTCTTGAGCTGCTGCACTCTCTGAGTTCTTGAGCTGCTGCACTCTCTGAGTTCTTGAGCTGCTGTACTCTCTGAGTTCTTGAGCTGCTGCACTCTCTGAGTTCTTGAGCTGCTGCACTCTCTGAGTTCTTGAGCTGCTGCACTCTCTGAGTTCTTGAGCTGCTGCACTCTCTGAGTTCTTGAGCTGCTGTACTCTCTGAGTTCTTGAGCTGCTGCACTCTCTGAGTTCTTGAGCTGCTGCACTCTCTGAGTTCTTGAGCTGCTGCACTCTCTGAGTTCTTGAGCTGCTGCACTCTCTGAGTTCTTGAGCTGCTGCACTCTCTGAGTTCTTGAGCTGCTGCACTCTCTGAGTTCTTGAGCTGCTGTACTCTCTGAGTTCTTGAGCTGCTGCACTCTCTGAGTTCTTGAGCTGCTGCACTCTCTGAGTTCTTGAGCTGCTGCACTCTCTGAGTTCTTGAGCTGCTGCACTCTCTGAGTTCTTGAGCTGCTGCACTCTCTGAGTTCTTGAGCTGCTGCACTCTCTGAGTTCTTGAGCTGCTGCACTCTCTGAGTTCTTGAGCTGCTGCACTCTCTGAGTTCTTGAGCTGCTGCACTCTCTGAGTTCTTGAGCTGCTGTACTCTCTGAGTTCTTGAGCTGCTGCACTCTCTGAGTTCTTGAGCTGCTGCACTCTCTGAGTTCTTGAGCTGCTGTACTCTCTGAGTTCTTGAGCTGCTGCACTCTCTGAGTTCTTGAGCTGCTGCACTCTCTGAGTTCTTGAGCTGCTGCACTCTCTGAGTTCTTGAGCTGCTGTACTCTCTGAGTTCTTGAGCTGCTGCACTCTCTGAGTTCTTGAGCTGCTGCACTCTCTGAGTTCTTGAGCTGCTGCACTCTCTGAGTTCTTGAGCTGCTGTACTCTCTGAGTTCTTGAGCTGCTGCACTCTCTGAGTTCTTGAGCTGCTGCACTCTCTGAGTTCTTGAGCTGCTGCACTCTCTGAGTTCTTGACCTGCTGCACTCTCTGAGTTCTTGAACTGCTGTACTCCATGAGTTCTTGAGCTGCTGCACTCTCTGAGTTCTTGAGCTGCTGCACTCTCTGAGTTCTTGAGCTGCTGCACTCTCTGAGTTCTTGAGCTGCTGTACTCCATGAGTTCTTGAGCCGCTGCACTCTCTGAGTTCTTGAGCAGCTGTACTCCATGAGTTCTTGAGCTGCTGCACTCTCTGAGTTCTTGAGCTGCTGTACTCCATGAGTTCTTGAGCTGCTGCACTCTCTGAGTTCTTGAGCTGCTGTACTCCATGAGTTCTTGAGCTGCTGCACTCTCTGAGTTCTTGAGCTGCTGTACTCCATGAGTTCTTGAGCTGCTGCACTCTCTGAGTTCTTGAGCTGCTGCACTCTCTGAGTTCTTGAGCTGCTGTACTCCATGAGTTCTTGAGCCGCTGCACTCTCTGAGTTCTTGAGCAGCTGTACTCCATGAGTTCTTGAGCTGCTGCACTCTCTGAGTTCTTGAGCCGCTGCACTCTCTGAGTTCTTGAGCTGCTGCACTCTCTGAGTTCTTGAGCTGCTGCACTCTCTGAGTTCTTGAGCTGCTGCACTCTCTGAGTTCTTGAGCCGCTGCACTCTCTGAGTTCTTGAGCTGCTGTACTCCATGAGTTCTTGAGCTGCTGCACTCTCTGAGTTCTTGAGCTGCTGCACTCTCTGAGTTCTTGAGCTGCTGCACTCTCTGAGTTCTTGAGCCGCTGCACTCTCTGAGTTCTTGAGCCGCTGCACTCTCTGAGTTCTTGAGCTGCTGTACTCCATGAGTTCTTGAGCTGCTGCACTCTCTGAGTTCTTGAGCAGCTGTACTCCATGAGTTCTTGAGCTGCTGCACTCTCTGAGTTCTTGAGCCGCTGCACTCTCTGAGTTCTTGAGCTGCTGCACTCTCTGAGTTCTTGAGCTGCTGCACTCTCTGAGTTCTTGAGCTGCTGCACTCTCTGAGTTCTTGAGCAGCTGCACTCTCTGAGTTCTTAAGCTGCTGCACTCTCTGAGTTCTTAAGCTGCTGCATTCTCTCATGAGTTTTTTAGTTCATTCTCAAAACTGAAAAGGTGTGTTTTACATTATTCTTTCGTCGCACTGACACTGACGAAGCTATTTCTACATTGTTGATCTAGAAACGTACTAAGTATCGTGTGGTAGTTAGTGGTGTAACTCGAACCTAATTGACATAACTCTTGAAAAGTTGATAATTTGTTACCCAAGCCTGAGAATCTTCTATTATTCAGTCTAGTTGAGGAAATGTTTCAACTATTGTGCTTGACACAGTATTTCTCAGACCAGACACTTTTTTTAATTAGATGTATAGATGTTTTGTGAAATATTTTCAACAAAAAATAAATTTGCTGTAAGATTCTATTTGTTTCCATCAACTGATAGTAGGTGTCTGTTATCTAAGTAATACATTGTATTGTATTTTTTGGCTTGTTGTAGTGTTTAAGAATCTCATGTTCAAGTGTTGAAGAATGAGATTCTGCTTCTTCAGGAGGAAAATAGGAGGCTGAAGCTTCGCATAGATGAGTTTGGGAGCGAGTGTGAGAAGGATTTAGCTGGTAAGCTAGGAATGGTCACCATCAGTGATAGTAGCAGCCGCTTTAAGTGGCAAGTGGTTCACAGTACAGAAAAAAGGAAGATGAGGAGAGTTAATAGAGAAGATGTGAAGGTAGGAAATCGATTCTCTGTTCTCCAAGACGAGTATACTTCAGTGGTTAGTGAGGTTGAAGGTACCACTGATTCCCCTGCTAATCAAGATAAGAATATTTTAATAGTAGGCGATTCTCAGGTAAGATATATGGACCGTGTATTTTGTAACAGAGACAGAAAGGTCAGACAGAGAGTGTAGCTTCCTGGAGCTGGTGTTGGTGACATAGTCAGCAGGTTGGATAATATTATGGCAGATAATGGGAACAAGTCCATTATCTGTCTTAGTGTGGGGGGTAATGACATTGGGAAGGGCAGGAGAGGGGAGCTGCTGGATAAGTACAGGATAGCCATAGAAGTAGTTAGGTCTAAGGGAGGGATCCAAGTCATATGTAGCATCTTGCCTAGAAAGGGAGTGGCCAATGAATGGATGTCTAGGGCAATTGGTATAAATTGCTGGCTAGACAGGTACTGCAAGGAACTTGCAATCCCATTCATTGATAACTGGGACCTATTCTTTGGCAAACGTGATATGTATGCAAGGGATGGGGTTCATCTCTCTGGGGATGGAGTGGTTGCATTAGCCAATTCGATTGTGAGGGTAACTGATGACTTGTCTAGGAATTTAAACTGATAGATTATAGAAGTATGGGTGTTTGTGGGAAACAATCAGGCTCAAGCATTAGGGTTAAAAACAGCAGTTATTACCGGGATACCTCAGGGATATGTTTAAAAGACAATATTCAAAATAAAGTTGCTAGTAATGGCAAATCAATTAATCAACAAACAAAGAGAGACAGTAGAGGGCAACGAGTGACTAGCTCCCTTAAAGTTTACTATACAAATAGTATGAGTCTAAGAAATAAGATAGATGAGCTAAGATTACTTGCAAGTGTAGGTAATATAGATATTATTGGCATAACAGAGACCTTGTTCAACCTGGAAGATAGAGAAATGCCTTCTGAATGCAACATACAGGGTTATAAACTATTCCACACTGATATGGTCAACAGGAAGGGTGGTGGAGAGGCGATGTAAGTCAGAGAAAATTTAAATTACTGTCTTAGACATTATATAAGATTAGAAACATCGAAAACAGAATCTGTTTGGGATGTGGTAAATTAATTTTGGGTGTGATTTATAGGCCTCCAAACCTTGATAGGGAGGGCAGTAAGCTGTTATGGGACGAAATTCATAAGGCATCTAGATATGAAAATGTTGTGATAATGGGAGATTTTAGCTTAGGACAAACTGTTTGGAACAATATGACAGGAAATCTTGAGTGTAGTGACATTATTGATACGGTTCAGGATTGCTTTTTAGAACAGGTTGTGACAGAACCAACTAGAGGAACCAATCAGCTCGACTTGGTTCTTGCCAACAAAGATTCCCTAATTAATAATCTTGAGGTTAATGATGAGCTTGGGGAAAGTGATCACAAATCACTTAGTTTCAATATATCATGGAATTACCCAGATAACTGCAATCAAATCTCTGTCCCAGATTTTCGCTTGGCCGACATCAGGGAACTGAAAAATTACCTGGGTGGGCTAAATTGGGATATCCTGACTATGGGTCAGGTAGGTGATCTTGGCTGCCAATATGACGTTTTTCAGAGCATAGTTCTAGCTGCAAAGACAACTTTTGTTCAGAGTAGAGAAATTAGATCTAACAAAAATGATCCCAAATGGATGAACAATAGATTAAAACATCTCATTGGTCAAAAGAGAGGCATATATAAGCATATCAAAAGAGGGGATGGGCACTTAAAAATCAATATATTCAATTAAATCGAGAAATAAAGAAAGGAATAAGAAACGCAAAAAGGGATTATGAGGCTAAGGTCGCAAGGGATTCAAAGACTAACCCAAAATGATTCTTTCAGGTAAACAGAATTAAGATTAGGGACAAGATTGGCCCACTTAAGAGTAACGATGGTCAGATCACTGACAGTGATAAGGATATGTGTGAAATTCTCAATACCTACTTCCTCTCAGTTTTCACCCAGGAAAATACTAGCGATATTCCTGAAATAATAGATTATGTAGCACAGGACGATAATAAACTATGCAAGATTGCAGTAACTAGTGACATGGTCCTCAGACACATAAACTCAAACTTAACAAATGCCCAGGCCCTGATGAACTGTTTGCAAGGGTGTTAAAGGAGTGTAAAGAGGAACTTAGCATACATTTGGCTAATCTTTTTAACATATCACTACAAACTGTCATAGTGCCTGATAAGTGAAAAATGGCAAATGTAATACCTATTTACAAGGCAGGTGACAGGTCCTTGGCTTCGAACTATAGACCAATAAGCCTTACCTCCAAGGTGGGAAAATTTATGTAATCAATAATTGCCGAAGCAATTCATAGCCATCTTGACAGGCACAGATTGATTAATGATTCTCAACACGGTTTTACAAAGGGGCGTTCCTGTCTTACGAATTTACTAACTTTTTTCACTAAGGTGTTTGAGGAGGTAGATCATGGTAATGAATATGATATTGTGTATATGGACTTCAGTAAGACTTTCGATAGAGTTCCACACCAGAGGGTATTGAAGAAACTTAAGGCACACGGAATAGGAGGAGAAATTTTTACTGGGTAGAGGCATGGCTGACAAATAGACAGCAGAGAGTTTGCATAAATGGGTAGAAATCAGAATGGGGGCACGTCACAAGCGGTGTTCCTCAGGGGTCAGGGTTGACCCCGTTGTTGTTCACAATTTACATAAACGTCATAGATGAGGGAATAAATAGCGACATAAGCAAATTTGCTGATGACACCAAAATAGGCCGTCCAATTCATACTAATGAGGACACTAGAGCACTCCAGGATGATTTGAATAGACTGATGCAATGGTCGGAGAAGTGGCAGATGCAGTTTAATATTGACAAATGCAAAGCTCTAAATGTTGGAGAGTTAAATAACCATGCCACATATAAACTAAATAATGTAGATCTTAATACTACTGATTGCGAGAAGGATTTAGGTGTTCTGGTTAGCAGTAATCTAAAACCAAGACAACAGTGCATTAGTGTTCTCAATGAAGCTAACAGAATTCTTGGCTTCATATCTAGAAGTATAAATAATAGAAGTCCTCAGGTTGTTCTTCAACTCTATATATCCTTGGTTAGGCCTCATTTAGACTATGCTGCTCAGTTCTGGTCACCATATTACAGAATGGATATAAATGCTCTGGAAAACGTACAGAGGAGGATGACAAAGATGATCCCATGTATCAGAAATCTTCCCTATGAGGATAGACTGAGGGCCCTGAGTCTGCACTCTCTCGAAAAGCGTAGAATTAGGGGGGATATGATCGAGGTGTATAAATGGAGAACAGGAATAAATAAAGGGGATGTAAATAGCATGCTGAAAATTTTGCAGCCAAGACAGGACTCGCAGCAATGGTTTCATTTTGGAAAAATTCAGGTTCAGGAAGGATATAGGAAAGCACTGGTTTGGTAATAGAGTTGTGGATGAGTGGAACAAACTCCCGAGTACAGTTATTGAGGCTAAAACGTTGTGTAGTTTTAAAAATAGGTTAGATAAATACACGAGTGGGTGTGGTTGGGTGTGAGTTGGACCTGACTAGCTTGTGCTGCTGGGTCTGGTGCCGCGTTCCATCCATGAGTGGAGGTGACCAGACTGGGCGGGTCATTGGGCTTATCCGGGGGTCATTGGGCTAATCCAGGGGGGAACATGGATCTGCTCTGCATGGGTCAGTAGGCCTGTTGCAGTGTTCCTTCTTTCTCATGTTCTTATGTTCTTTACTGCAGGCTAGAGGAGAGAACCTGAAATGGCTTGCTTTAATGATTTTTATTGCTATCAGCTTTTTTTACTTCCATCAAATGATAGGTAAGTATGTTTACCTAAGCAATGCACTGCAACAGTTTTTTTCCACATATGCCATTAAACAAGTGCCATTCCAGGAGCCTTTGGTTTAGTTCAGGGTACAGAAGTGTCTAAAGTAACTTGCAATGATGCCTTTTTCTGTTCTTTGCCCCAGAATTCAATTATGGATAACCATTTAGAGTGTAGGTAGAAACTAGGGAAGACTGTTGAATCCTGTCCCGTCAAGTCCTTTGGCATAATTAGCACCATTATCTTGTGTATCAAATGATTCTTGGTAGCTGTTATGTTGAATTCTTGCTTTTTGAATAATTTCGGTGATGTGCGTTGCTGTAAGATCCAGGAAATAGCATCGCTCGAAGGCCAACAGTTTCCTGAATAAAGTTTTGCCGGGTCACATGTGATGGTGTGTACTATTTATATATCGGTGGTTGCAGTTGTTCAGTCTCAATTCCTGGACACACCTCTCCACTTGCCATTTGTCAAATTCCCTCCCCAAAGCCTCCTGTCGTACCTGCTCTTAAAACTAGATATGGGTCCTGCCTACACTACATCCTCGTCAAATCGTTCTACTTCTTGACCATCCTGAGGCTGAAGAAGTATTTCCTGAGATCCCTCGGAATCATCTGTGACTGTAATTTCCAACTATGCTCCCTATGTGTCTGTTTCTGTCCTCTCAAAGAGTCTCTCCCTGTATACCCTATCAATTCTCCCGAGTATTTTGTATGCTGCTTTAATGTCTTCCCTTTTTCAATTTTCCTCTAATGTAATCAGCCTATCCTCATAGCTCATACATATTATCTCTGAGACTAGTCTCGTTGCTTACCTCTGCACTTTCTCCAGTTTTTATTTTGGTGTTTTGTACTCCAAGATATATATGGCATATGTTACGTAAAGATCTTTAATGACTTTGTCAAGATTCCTGAAGGTTGTTCTTAAATTTGTCAGATGAGCACTGGCTGCAATTTTTTTTTCAGTCGATATATGCCTCGAGCACTATACTTGACACTATGCTCACCCCTACGCCTTTCTTTTTGAGTGAGGTCTACATTCTCTGTCCCCCGCGTCAGTATTCTGTCCGATCTTCTCGCCCCTTCCCCAGTCTTCATAACTGCAGTTACCGGGGTTGAATTCAAGTATCCACTTATCTGACTAATCTGGAAGTTTTGCCAGATCCTTTTGCAGTCTTTCCTTGTTCTTGTAGGTTTGTATGTACCTCATTAGTTTTACATCGTCAGCTAGCAGAGATACATCTGACTTAATCTAACCTAGCATGAAACAAATACCGGTCCTAATACCGATTCTAGAACTTCGCTTTCATTCCCCATTCTGACATCTCTTCCTATATAATTACTCTTTGTTCCTGTCCGCTAAGATAGATCCATCAGAGTACGTTCCCTGTTATTCCTGCATGTTAAAGTTTTTTCCGTAGTCACTTTTGAGATGAAGTATCAAATATCTAGATGCAGTCCAAGAAAAATCAAAGCTGTCCATGTCTCTCTCCTGTTTCACTTCTGTCACTTTGTCATAGATCTACAACAGGTTGGTAAGATAAGATATGTCATCTCTAAACCTCTGCTGATTACTTCTTGTGTAATCATATTCTTCCTTCATATTATCTCCTCCATTACCTTATATGCAAGTCAGTCATATCGGCGTTTGGCTCAAAGTTTCCTGTCTGTCTCCTTTATTGAATATGGGGAATACATTTGCTGTTTTTTTTCAGATCTCTGGCAGCTGTCCACTGTCCATTAACTTGTACTAGACTCTAGTTATAGCTTCACCAGTTCTTCATATCCGGCTCATAGAATCCATGGTGACACCTGCTAAGGCCCTTTTTTTTGACTATTCCTCTGTTGTATCTGTCTTCCAATGTCCATCGCATTACCAGAGAACAATGCCCATTTTCACTGAGAACACCTCACAGACTTCACACTTCAGACTTCTTTGTCGTTACTTGTAAGTTCTCCTTCATTCTTCATTTTGGCTACGATGTCACTCAAATTTCCGCTCAGCCTCTCTCTTCACCCTTGCAAATTTATTCTAACTCGTATGCTCGCTTCTCTGTTTTCGACTGCCCTTTCTATAGTTTTTACAGGCTCTTGTGTTTTTTTTCTTCCTTCTCTGCACCTCTGGTTAAACCAAGAACACAGTTTTCAACTTTTCCACCCTTTGCCTCTAGGCACTTCCTTGTTATTATTCCATCATCTCATTCGGTTAGTTTCCTTCCGTCTCCCATTCCCAATGCATTTAGAATTAATGTGGTGCATTAATATGAAAATTACTTGTGAGGTCAGAACATACAGGAGAAGATTGAAATAGCTTGTAACCATGCTTGAGTCCTACTGATGTGCCCGAGCTGGGAAAGAAACGTGGCTTGTAAACCAAGCTTCCAAGCTTATGAGGCATTTGTGGCAGAGTGGTGTAGAGTGTCACTTTTGGAACCGTTTTAGATTCACTATAATGGGATCGAATCCTGCTGACCGTGATCTTTCTCTGTATATACCCTGTATATACAAGAGGGCATATATATATATATATATATATATATATATATATATATATATATATATATATATATATATATATATATATATATATATATATATATATATACAAGTCAAGTCGGCCGTCTCCCACCGACACAGGGTGACCCAAAAAGAAAGAAAATCCCAAAAAAGAAAATACTTTCATCATCATTCAACACTTTCACCTTACTCACACATAATCACTGTTTTTGCAGAGGTGCTCAGAATACAACAGTTTAGAAGTATATACGTATAAAGATACACAACATATCCCTCCAAACTGCCAATATCCCAAACCCCTCCTTTAAAGTGCAGGCATTGTACTTCCCATTTCCAGGACTCAAGTCCGATTATATAAAATAACCGGTTTCCTTGAATCCTTTCATTAAATATTACCTTGCTCACACTCCAACAGCTCCTCAGGTCCCAAATACCATTCGTCTCCATTCACTCCTATCTAACACGCTCACGCACGCTTGCTGGAAGCCCATGCCTCTCGCCCACAAAACCTCCTTTACCCCCTCCATTCAACCCTTTCGAGGACGACCCTTACCCCTCCTTCCTTCCCCTACAGATTTACACGCTCTCCATGTCATTCTATTTTGATCCATTCTCTCTAAATGACCAAATCACCTCTAAAACCCCTCTTCAGCCCTCTGACTAAAACTTTTATTAACTCCACACCTTCTGATTTCCACACTTAGAATTTTCTGCATAATATCTACACCACACATTGCCCTTAGACAGGACATCTACACTGCCTCCAACTACCTCCTGGCTGCAGCATTTACAACCCAAGCTTTACACCCATATAAGAGTGTTGGTACCACTATACTTTCATACATTCCCTTCTTTGCCTCCATAGATAACGTTCTTTGTCTCCACATATACCTCAATGCACCACTCATTTTTTTCCCTCATCAATTCTATGATTAACCTCATCCTTCATAAATCCATCCGCTGATACATCAACTCCCAAATATCTGAAAACAATCACTTCTTCCATACTCCTCCCGAATTTGGTATCCAATTTTTCTTTATCTAAATCATTTGATACCCTCATCACCTTACTGTTTTCTATGTTCACTTTCAACTTTCTACCTTTACACACACTCCCAAATTAGTCCACTAACCTCTGCAATTTTCCTTTAGAATCTCTCATAAGCACAGTATCATCAGCAAAAAGTAACTGCGTCACTTCCCATTTTGTATTTGATTCCCCATACTTTAATCCCACCTCTCTCCAAAATACCCTAGCATTTACTTCTTTTCCAACTCCATCTATAAATATATTAAACAACCATGGTGACATTACACATCCCTGTCTAAGACCTACTTTTACCGGGTAGTAGTCTCCCTTTCTTCTACACACCCAAACCTGAGTCTCACTGTCCTCATAAAAACTCTTTACAGCATTTAGTAACTTACCACCTATTCCATATACTTGCAACATCTGCCACATTGCTCCCCTATCCACTCTATCATATGCTTTTTCTAAATCCATAAATGCAATAAAAACTTCTCTACCTTTATCTAAATACTGTTCAAATATATGCTTCAATGTAAACACTTGATCTACACATCCCCTACCCACTCTAAAACCTCCTTGCTCATCCGTAATCCTACACTCTGTCTTACCTCTAATTCTTTCAATAATAACCCTACCGTACACTTTTCCTGGTATACTCCGTAAACTAATTCCTCTATAATTTTTACAATTTCTTTTGTCCCCATTCCCATTATATAAAGGGACTATACATGCTCTCTGCCAATCCCTAGGTACCTTCCCCTCTTTCATACATTTATTAAACAAAAATACCAACCACTCCAAAACTATATCCCCTTCTGCTTTTAACATTTCTGTCATGATCCCATTAGTTCCAGCTGCTTTACCCCCTTTCATTGTACGTAATGCCTCACGCACCTCCCCCACATTTACATTCTGCTCTTCTTCACTCCTAAAAGATGGTATACCTCTCAGGCCAGTGCATGAAATTACCGCCTCCCTTTCGTCGTCGACATTTAAAAGTTCTTCAAAGTATTCTCGTCATCTCCCCAATACCTCCATCTCCCCATCTAACTCCCCTACTCTGTTTTCAACTGACAAATCCATTTGTTCCCTAGGCTTTCTTAACTCATTAAAAATTTTTGACAGTGCCTCTCCCACTCTACCATCTGCTCTCTCCTTTTGCACTCTCTCACCACTCTCTTCACTTTACTCTTCTTATAACACTTCTGCTTTGTAAAAGATTCTCATAAGCTACCTTTTTTCTCTTTTATCTCACCCTTTACTTCATCATTCCACCAATCACTCTTCTTTCCTCCTGCACCCACCCTCCTATAACCACAAACTTCTGCCCCACATTCTAATACTGCATTTTTAAAACTATTCCAACCCCCTCCACCCCCCCACTACTCATACTTGCACCAGCACACCTTTCTGCCAATAGTTGCTTATATCTCATCCGATCTTCCTCCTCCCTTAGTTTACACACTTTCACCTCCCTCTTACTTGTTGTTGCCATTTTCCTCTTGTCCCATCTACCTCTTACTCTAACTGTAGCTACAAGATAATGATCCGATATATCAGTTACCCCTCTAAAAACATGCACATCTTGGAGCCTACCCATCAACCTTTTATCCACCAATACATAACCTAACAAACTACTTTCATTACATGCTATATCATGCCTTGTATATTTATTTATCCTCTTTTTCTAAAAAAATGTATTACTTATTACCAAACCTCTTTCTACACATAGCTCAATTAAAGGCTCCCCATTTTCATTTACCACTGGCACTCCAAATTTACCTACTACCCCCCTACACAACATTTTTACCCACTTTAGCATTGAAATCCCTAACCACAAGTACTCTCACACTTGGTTCAAAACTCCCCAAGCATTCACTTAACATTTCCCAAAATCTCTCTCTCTCCTCTACACTTCTCGCTTCTCCAGGTGCATATATGCTTACTATAACCCACTTTTCACATCCAACCTTTAGTTTACTCCACATAATTCTTGAATTATACTCCCTCTTTTCCTGCCACAGCTTATCCTTCAACATTATTGATATTCCTTCTTTAGCTCTAACTCTATTTGAAACCCCTGACCTAATCCCATTTATTCCTCTCCACTGAAACTCTCCCACCCCCTTCAGCTTTGTTTCACTTAAAGCCAGGACATCCATCTTCTTCTCATTCATAACATCCACAATCATCTCTTTCTTATCATTTGCACAACATCCACGCACATTCAGACATCCCACTTTGACAATTTTCTTCTTATTCTTTTTAGCAATTATTACAGGAAAAGGGGTTACTAGCCCATTGTTCCCGGCATTTTAGTTGACTTTTACAACACGCATGGCTTACGGAGGAAAGATTCTTATTCCACTTCCCCATGGATATAAAAGTAAAAGTAAAAAGAAACAAGAACTATTAAGATAAAATCAAAGAAAACTCAGATAAGTGTGTATAGATAAACGAGTACATGTATGTGTAGTGTGACCTAAGTGTAAGTAGAAGTAGCAAGACATGCCTGTAATCTTGCATGTTTATGAGACGACAGACAAAGGGCACCAGCAATCCTACCATCATGTAAAACAATTACAGGCTTTCGTTTTACACTCACTTGGCAGGACGGTAGTACCTCCCTGGGTGGTTGCTGTCTACCAACCTACTACCTACAATATATATATATATATATATATATATATATATATATATATATATATTACAGAGTAAAAGGCAGATAGGATTGGAAGGACTTGTAACTTTTAAAGGAATAATAGTAGTTATATAGAGTACTCTTGAGAATGCATTTATACTTACAATGGTTATGTACAATGTACATACAGCACCCATAATGACCACTGATGCTGTGGTTGTCAGATTGGTGACGGTGGATAAAGCCAGAGATGGTGTATATAAGCAGATTCCCATGTAGAAAAACTTCATCAGCAGCTGACACACTGTCAACAATTTACGTAGTGCTGACGACTTGAAGCGTTTTTCCAGGTACTGTTCAAAGTGGAATAAACATTGGTAATAAATACCGACAAGTAGGTTTAGAAAGACACGTAAGTAAACATTATGACATGTTTATTAGAAAACGTTTCGGTCCAGGGACCTTGATCACTTCTAACATACAGAGGTAGAAAAACATTCTATATAGGCGGAGAGTGAGGTATGAATGGCGCATGATGACCTGAAGAATGCATGTTGGGATGAGGACGGGTAGACGATGAGATCATGTGACTCCTGTGTTGTTGGATTGGTGGTGCTTAGCCTGCTTAAGTATCATGTATACTTATGTTGTTGAAATTTTGTGGTTTTCAATGTTACGTTCTATTGTGTCGGTGACGGTGATTAATGAGGCTTCTAGGCACGGTCGGCGTCTGAGGTCTGGTTCAGTGAGAACGAGTTGTGCCTCATTCGATCTCATCAAATGCCCCGTGGAGTCTCTGTGGAGGACATATGCGTACCTTCAATCGTCTCTGTTATAGGCACTTCGATGTAAAGTAAAAGGACACAAGTGCAACTAATGTGACATTTTTATTGTGGCAACGTTTCGCTCTCCAGCAGCTTTATCAAGCCGGCTTGACAAAGCTGCTGGAGAGCGAAACGTTGCCACAATAAAAATGTAACATTAGTTGCACTTGTGTCCTTTTACTTTACATATTGTCGGTTATTCTACCAACTTTATTACAGGCACTTCGATGCTCGTTCAGGCGGACCGCAAGATCTCTGCCTGTCTCGCCTACATATTTCTTGGGACAGAATTCACAGCGGATGGTGTAGACGTATGCTGTAGAAGTTAGAGGTGTGGGGCTGCGTATCGGAGTGAGGTCTTTGATTATGGCGGAAACGTTGATGTTATTCATAGCAAGTGCCTGGCGAGTATTCGTGGCAACATCACCACATGGGAGCATTATGAACTGCTTAGAGGGCTGTTACACAAATAACCCGCACATAAAAGAGAGAAGCTTACGACGACGTTTCGGTCCGACTTGGACCATTGACAAAGTCACACTGTGTGACTTTGTCAATGGTCCAAGTCGGACCGAAACGTCGTCGTAAGCTTCCCTCTTTTATGTGCGGGTTATTTGTGTATCGTTCCAGTCACGGTATTGTGCCTTTCTGTTATTTAGAGGGCTCTTCCATGGGCGGTTTGTTGAGGATAGCTTGTGCCTTGAGTCTGCAGTCTCGGATGAAGAAAGATGAAAACTGAAGACGTGTAAAGGCTTGTGTTATGTAAATACACTCTTCTACAAGAAAACAAGGGCTGGAGATGCGAAGAGCTCTCAAGAAGAAGCCAGTGAGGACTCCACTTTTAGTGTGGGTGTCTTGGTGTAAATGAAAGTGTATGAGGCCTGTATGGCCTTCCTAAGACACGCAAGCCTGACATCCCACTACGTCCTATCAGTTCGGGCATAGGAAGTGCACCACACAGACTAGCCGGCCACCTTGCCAAATACCTTTCAGCGCTTCTGGGCCCCATCAGTCAAGCCCACCTTAAACACTCAGGTGACCTTCTCTCCCGAATTTCCAACCTGAATGCTAAAAACAAAAGCATGGCTTCCTTCGATATCACAGCCCTCTTTACCAACGTTCCTACTGACGCTGCAATCAACATTCTGAGACAGAGGCTCACTAAAAACCACGACCTCCCTTTACCTCTTCTAGATTTCATCAGTCTAGTGGATCTTTGTGTTAATTTCAACTTCTTCAAGTACCAGGACAACTGTTACAAACAGTACTTTGGGATGGCAATGGGCAGCCCGCTCAGTGCTGTGCTTGCCAACCTCTTCATGGGAAACCTAGAGACCGAGAAATTTAGCACCCTCATTCTCAACACCGTTACCTGGCTAACATACGTTGATGATATATAGGTTTTCTATCCGAGACGTCTCAATATCCAGGCCCTTCTCAACAAGATCAATGCAGCAGTACCATCAATAAAGTTTACACTTAAACTCGAAAAGGATGGCAAACTTCCTTTCCTCGACGTTCTCTTGTGCAGATCTCCCGACAGTGACTAACTTCTCTTCAAAGTGTATAGAAAACCTACCAACAAGGATAATCTTATACACTTTTATTCACACCAAGACGCCCGCACTGAAAGAGGAGTCCTCATTGGCTTCTTCTTGAGAGCTCTTCGCATCTCCAGCCCTTGTTTACTGGAAGAAGAAGAATGTCTTTACATAACACAAGCCTTTACACGTCTTCAGTTTCCATCTTTCTTCATCCGAGATTGCAGACTCAAGACACAAGCTATCCTTAACCAACCGCCCATGGAACAGCCCTCTAAGCAGTTCATAATGCTCCCATGTGGTGATGTTGCCACGAATACTCGCCGGGCACTTGCTATGAGTAACATCAACGTTTCTACCATAAACACATCATCTATCAAAGACCTCACTACGAAGCGCAGCCCCACACCTCTAACTTCTACAGCAGGCGTAAACATCATCCCCTGTGGATTCTGTCCCAGGAAATATGTAGGCGAGACAGGCAGAGATCTTGCGGTCCGCCTGAACGAGCATCAAAGTGCCTGTAACAGAGACGATTTAAGGTACGCCTGTGTCCTTCACAGAGATTCTACGGGGCATTTGATGAACTGGAATGAGGCACAACTCGTTCTCACAGAATCAGACCTCAGACGCCGACGGTGCCTAGAAACCTCACTAATCGCCGTCACCAACACAATAGAACGTAACACTGGAAACCACAAAATTTCAACAACATAAGCATACATGATACTTAAGCAGGCTAAGCACCACCAACCCTACAACACAGGAGTCACATTATCTCATCGTCTACCCGTCCTCATCCCAATATGGTATTCTTCAGGTCACCATGAGTCACTCACACCTCACTCTCTGCCTATATATAATGTCTTTCTACCACTGAGACGCCGACCGATTCCACCAATGAGAGTCCACCAGCACCTGCTTCCTCCCCCGTCACAACGGACCAATCAGACGCCTCACCTCAAACATCTCAGCCGCCAGCCAAGAAGGTTAAAACACAAGAGCCTTGGGATGCATCCCTACGTACTACCGCCACTCCTTCACAAGAAGATCATTGCTTGCCTGGTGTATACTTCTACACAACCAACCAGAATGACAACGCAATGTACACTTCAGAAATTATTCAACGCCTCCACAACGGGACAGTCAAGTTCACCTGCGACTCAACTCGATCATTCACCACTGAATCCCTGATCAACCTACTCTTAAAAAGTCACCGCTTTGTGGCACTCGACTACACCACAAGGAAGAAATTCAGGACTCTCCAGAATGGAGCTGCCGAAGACGGTACCCTCATCTAGCAGGACTGTCAATGATCAATCATCGTGAAGGCAAGTTTCCCCAGCACTTTGCTGCCTGCTAAAGCTGGGGTGTGGCTCCAAAAAGAACCCTGTCATTGCTTCCTCCGCTCTCCTATGCTGCAAGAGATGCTAAACGAGAAGATACTTCCCACTTGGGAAGACAGAAGAAGTCACCCTCCAACCGGAGGGCCCCAAGAAACAATACAGAAGAAAGAAGAAGTTGAACGACACCCCCCGCCCGGGAGGCCACCGCAGGGTCGCCATCTGAAGAAGACCCGGGCCGGAAGTACCGGCAAACCTACAACAACATATGTATGTTAGAAGTGATCAAGGTCCCAGGACCTAAACGTTTTCTAATAAATATGTTATAGTGTTTGCTTACGTGTCTTTCTAAACCAGCTGTTCAAAGTAAAAAATAATAGAAAATTCTCCGAAAGAAAAATTATTTTATTAGTTGTTTTCCACAGTTGCATAGAGACTTAAAAATTTATTCATTGTCATTGAATATTTGTCTTACCAGAAGTATTCAGATAAAATAACTCGAATATCTCTCAGAGTTGCCACATCCCTACACATAGTGCGGAAGTTTAGGCAAGTGATTTCTCTAAATTCCACAATAAATGTTATTTTAATCATTACTTCAGTGCCATGTACAGACCTTAAAAACCACTTATATGCACACTATTATTACTACTACTAATACTATTACTACTACTATTACTACTACTACTACTACTACTACCACCAATACCACCAACTATGTATTGTTTCAGGTATTCTAGCCTTCTTCAGTCTAAAACATTAAATGAAAAAACATCATTAAATGCAAAAAAAGGTCATGCGACCAGAGCTTATAATAAATTCCTGGAATTGGTAGCAGAGAAAAACGTGAATAAGGTTAATTTAGAATTATATTTGGAATTATTAGAAAACAGGCATGTGTTATATTATTTGTATTACACAAAATATGAATCTCTGCTGGTGAATTGTGCAGATGATAATGAGAGGGAATTATTAATTAATCAGTATTATGAACTGGAAAAGAAAATACTATCATGTAAAAGTGAGGTATTAAATTAATTAAAATGTGTAAATACTTCACTTGAGCAATCTAGTAATGTAAATGCCAGATATTTGCCCAAATTACCAGAGTTAAGTCTACCTACATTTAATCCAGGAGACAACTGGAAGGAATTCTGGTCAGTATTTAAGGCTGCTGTACATATGAGGAATGACCTAGCAGAAGTCACAAAATTATTTTATCTCAAAGGGCAGGTCAGAAGCGATGCTTATGCCCTGATTCAAGGGTTCCAAAATATTGACTCTATTTACCTGGAGGCAGTTGACTTGTTAGAGGTGACCTATGGTAATAGGGAACAAAGTAAGTTAGACCTAGTAAATATTGTGATTAATTTAAGAACTCCAGAACACAATTACCATAATTTGCAACAATTTAGGGTTAAATTACAAAGCACTCTTAAGTCCTTGAGTAATAGGCTTGATTTGGGTGAATCAGACTGTATATTAAGTGCTGTCTTACAGAGTAAATTAAACTGCAAGACTACAGAGTAGTTGCCTAATAAATACCACAAAGGTTATTTTTCTCTGGAGGAAATAAGATTAGGTCAACAAGAATTATTTGTTCAATTACAGAGAAGCCAACCAAATAATTCTAAGAATGTAACACATGATGACTGATGTATATGTCAGGTCTAACAAATGGAAAAATTATCTTAATGGTAATAATCATCATAATTCATCCCATAAGAAGGGTTCCATAGGCCCATATCAAGTGGCAGGAACCCAAAACAATGGTTCACCACCTCAGTTTAAGAGGAAAAATTACCTTAATAAAAGTGGTCTAGATATTAATGGAAAAGTCAAGAAAAAAAGGGGGGAATGTCTTTTTTGCAATTGTAATAATTTCTCCATGATGTTAAGGTGGAATGATTAAAAGAATTTGACAGATGTATCAGATGTTTAGGCAGTCATGTAGGCATCATGTAGTAATGTATAAGTGTTTGTATAATGATAATTATGATAATAATGACAATCATGATAATAATGACAATCATGATAATAATGACAATCATGATAATAATGACAATCATGATAATAATGGTAAAATGATAATATTGATGTTAACACTGAAACAAGAGTTACTAATATAAAGATTGTAGCTAATGTTAATGATGATGGTATAGCTGAAGTAACCTTAACCGCGGAGAATGTGAAAATTCGGTATAAAAGGCGCATTTATAAGATGTAGTTGCCTTATTGGTATGAAACTGCAAAAGGGGGATTCTACAAATCTAAAATTATCTAGTTTTCTGTCAGATTAAAAGGCCCAGCTGTACGACACTGTGTGTGTAAATGTCGGCTTGAGCAATTAGAGAAAGAGTATCATTGCAGTCATAGCTGATAGGCTCCCACAGAAAATCTCTGCAATAGGCTTAGTGAAGCTACTGAAAGGCTTTCACAGGGTGGTGTAGAATTGGCACCTTCTTGTGTTGGTAGTGACTCGGTGGGGCCAGTAAGTCTGTCTTCTGATAGGGAGTGATTATTATACGACATATGTCAAGGGTATGTATGGTAAGGAAATGTGGTGTCACTCTTCTAAAATCAGCAGGAGGCCATGTAATATATGGTAAGCTTCCTAGCTCTAATAATAACTAAATGGAACAGTAAATATTTGTTATTGTTATAATCTAATAATTGTTGGAATTCCCACGTAATGAAGCAAATAAAGATGGTGATAATACACATTTTTATGCGATGCTTCAAGGCTTGTAGAGCAGTTGTTTATATTCAGTGTAATATTTCTGTTTCTCTTGTTATATCTAAGGCTAAAGTGGCTACAATTAAAGTGCGTGCATTGCCTCAGTTGGAATTAACAGCCATTTACATCGGTGTTAAACTAGCTAATTATGTAAGAGATAAATTGCAGGAGATACATTTTAGCAACACTGTGATTTGGTCTGATAATGAGGTGTCCTTACAATGGATTCGTAATGCTAACAGTAAGATTGTGTGCGTTCAAAACAGATTCGCTGAAA
Organism: Cherax quadricarinatus; assembly: GCF_038502225.1. Lineage (NCBI taxonomy): Eukaryota > Metazoa > Arthropoda > Malacostraca > Decapoda > Parastacidae > Cherax > Cherax quadricarinatus. Next base: position 64,694,306 of record NC_091292.1, read on the forward strand.
TTAATCAAATGCAAGAGAAATATAAGAGTTTGGGTCGGCATTTGTTTACATTTGGTCATACACGTGGTGACGGGAATCCAGCTTTGTTTCTTGTCACGAGGCTGAGATTAAATTGTTGTTAAAAGGAAAATTTCTGAAAGGTTCAATAATAGATATATTTGGGCTATAATTAGATGATGAAGTAATTAGGTGTAGAGATAGGTTACAAAATGAATTGTGTAAATATGTAATGTATTCAATCTTTATACCAAAGCCCATTCTCTGGTAATTTTAATTATAAATGTATGCAAAAATTGTAAAGCAAAGTGGAATACAAATACAATTTTAATTAAGTCGTTTATCAACGACCCAGTGTGGAATTTTTTTACATAATTTTCTAAATGTGATGCTATTTGGACCCTTCGAGACTTTCGAGTGAGGGGGGGAGGCAGAACAGCTGCAGGAGTGACGCGAGGAGATGCCATATTGAATTTAATGTGCGAACACTGGTCTGAATTGTGCAATACAATCAGGCATTCTCGAAGGTCACTTGGTATATATCAGCCTCAATCCGTAATTTAGAAATTGCTGACACATTCCTGCTGAAGAACTGGAATAAATAAAGTGGAAAACCTTTACAATTCGGCAACAAGGACATAAAAATAGAGGACGCCATTTGAAATTTGTGAGCACTTGTTATCGAGGAAATTCTGCTAATAATTCGGTGTCTTCCGAGCCAAACTGGAGGCTTTGGCCTGAATTTGTAATAGGAACCTGTGTTCATGTCCCCTGCTGAAGAATTGGGATAGGAAATTTGCTGGACATCAAGGATTACATGTGCATGGAGGAAGATAAGGGATACGACCATCACTCATAGGGAAGTGCACCTTTAGTCCTTGCATTTAGATCTCTAACTGGCCAGTGTAAGGTAAGTGTTAGGCAGGTGCTGTGGTGTGATCCATCTACAGTAATTAAATGGTAATACGAATTTCTTTCATGTACCCAGCGAGCCTAATCATATGCAGTCCACACTATTTTATAATTTACCATTATTGGTATTAACGTTTAATATTGTAATTATTAATTTAATGTCAGGTCTAGCTTTTTGTGAGAGTTGAGAAGAAGTGGGCATCGAGGGAGATACAATTCGGCAACCTACTCTCACTGTGACAGTACGCTGAGGTCAGTGGTCACGTGTGGTCATACCTGCCTAAGCTCTTGGGAGTTAGCGTGGGCTGTTACCAAGCACCATGGCTTGTTGTAGTGTTTTAGAATCTCAGGTTCAAGTGTTGAAGGAGATTCTACTTCTTCAGGAGGAAAATAGGAGGCTTAAGCTTTACATAGATAAGTTTGGGAGTGAGTGTGAGAAGAATTTAGCCGGTAAGGAGGAAATGGTCAAAAGCAGTGACAGTGGCAGCCGCTTTAAGTGGCAAGTGGTTCACAGTTCAGGAAGAAGGAAGATGAGGAGAGTTAATAGAGAAGATGTGAAGGTAGGAAATCGATTCTCTGTTCTCCAAGACGAGTGTACTTCGGTGGTTAGTGAGGTTGAAGGTACCACTGATTCCCCTGCTAATCAAGGTAAGAATATTTTAATAGTAGGCGATTTTCAGGTAAGATATATGGACCGTGCATTTTGTAACAGAGACAGAAAGGTCAGACAGAGAGTGTAGCTTCCTGGAGCTGGTGTTGGTGACATAGTCAGCAGGCTGGATAATATTATGGCAGGTAATGGGAACAAGCCCATTATCTGTCTTAGTGCTGGGGGTAATGACATTGGGAAGGGCAGGAGAGAGGAGCTGCTGGATAAGTACAGGTCAGCCATAGAAGTAGTTAGGTCTAAGGGAGGGATCCAAGTCATATGTAGCATCTTGCCTAGAAAGGGAGTGGGCAATGGATGGATGTCTAGGGCAATTGGTATAAATTGCTGGCTAGACAGGTACTGCAAAGAACTTGCAATCCCATTCATTGATAACTGGGACCTATTCTTTGGAAAACGTGATATGTATGCAAAGGATAGGGTTCATCTCTCTGGGGATGGAGTGGTTGCATTAGCCAATTCGATTGGGAGGGTAAGTGATGACTTGTCTAGGAATTTAAACTGATAGATTATAGAAGTATGGGTGTTTGTGAGAAACATTCAGGCACCAGCATTAGGGTTAAAAACAGCAGTTATTTCCGGTATACCTCAGGGATATATTTAAAAGACAATATTCAAAATAAAGTTGGTAGTAATGGCAAATCAATTAATCAACAAACAAAGAGAGATAGTAAAGGGCAACGAGTGACTAGCTCCCTTAAAGTTTACTATACAAATAGTAGGAGTCTAAGAAATAAGATAGATGAGCTGAGATTACTTTCAAGTGTAGGCAATATAGATATTATTGGAATAACAGAGACCTTGTTTAATCTGAAAGACAGAGAAATGCCTTCTGAATGCAGCATACAGGGTTATAAACTATTCCACACTGATAGGGTTAACAGGAAGGGTGGTGGAATGGCGATGCAAGTCAGAGAAAATTTAAATTGTTGTCTTAGACATGATATAAGATTAGAAACAATGAACACAGAATCTGTTTGGCTACAGTTTCTCGAGGGACGAGACAAATTAATTTTTGTGAGATTTATAGGCCCCTAAACCTTGATAGGGAGTGCAGTAAGCTGTTATGGGACGAAATTCATAGGGCATCTAGATATGAGAACGTTGTGATACTGGGTGATTTTAACTTCAGACAAATTGATTGGAACAATATGACAGGAAATCTTGAGTCTAGTGACTTTCTTAATACCGTTCAGCATTGCTTTTTAGAACAGGTTGTGACAGAACAAACTAGAGGAAACAATCTGCTAGAGTTGGCTCTTGCCAACAAAGATTCACTAATTAATAATCTTGAGGTTAATGATGAGCTTGGGAAAAGTGATCACAAATCACTTAAAAATCACTTGGCCGACGTCATGGGACTGCAAAATTATCTGGGTGGGCTAAATTGGGATGTCCTGACTATGGGTCAGGTAGGTGATCTTGGTTGCCATTATGACGTTTTTCCGAGCATAGTTCTAGCTGCCCAGACAACTTTTGTTCCGAGTAGGGAAATTAAATCTAACAAAAATTATTCCAAATGGATGAACAATAGATTAAAACATCTCATTGGTCAAAAGAGAGGCAAATATAGGCATATCAAAAGAGAGGATGGGCAATTAAGAAATCAATATATTCAATTAAAGAGAGAAATAAAGAAAGGAATAAGAAAAGCAAAAAAGGATTATGAGGCTATAGTCGCAAGGGATTCAAAGACTAACCCAAAAGGGTTCTTTCAGGTATACAGAAATATGATTAGGGACAAGACTGGCCCACGTAAGAGTAACTCTGGTCAGATCACTGACAGTGATAAGGATATGTGTAAAATTCTCAATACCTACTTCCTCTCAGTTTTCACCCAGGAAAATACTAGCGATATTCTTGAAATAATAGATTATGTAGAACAGGACGATAATAAACTATGCACGTTTGCGGTAACTAGTGACATGGTCCTCAGGCAAATAGAGAATCTAAAACCTAACAAATTCACAGGTTCTGATGAACTGTTTGCAAGGGTATTAAAGGAATGTAAAGAGGAACTTAGCATACCTTTGGCTAATCTTTTTAACATATCACTACAAACTGGCATAGTGCCTGATAAGTGGAAAATGGCAAATGTAATACCTATTTACAAGGCAGGTGACAGGCCCTTGGCTTCGAACTATAGACCAATAAGCCTTACCTCCATAGTGGGAAAATTTATAGAATCAATAATTGCCGAAACAATTCATAGCCATGTTGATAGGCACAGATTGATTAATGAATCTCACACGGTTTTACAAAGGGGCGTTCCTGTCTTACGAATTTACTAACTTTTTTAACTAAGGTGTTTGAGGAGGTAGATCATGGTAATGAATATTATATTGTGTATATGGACTTCAGTAAGGCTTTCGATAGTTCCACACCAGAGGCTATTAAAGAAACTTAAGGCACACGGAATAGGAGGAGAATTTTTTTCCTGGGAAGAGGCATGGCAGACAAACAGGCAGCAGAGAGCTTGCATAAATGGGAGGAATCAGAATGGGGGCACGTCACAAGCGGTGTTCTTCAAGGGTCAGTGTTGGGCCCGTTGTTGTTCACAATTTACATAAACGACATAGATGAGGGAATAAATAGCGACATAAGCAAATTTGCTGATGACACCAAAATAGGCCGTCCAATTCATTCTAATGAGGGCACTAGAGCACTCCAGGATGATTTGAATAGAGTGATGCAATGGTCGGAGAAGTGGCAGATGCAGTTTAATATTGACAAATGCAAAGTTCTAAATTTTGTACAGGTAAATAACCATGCCACATATAAACTAAATAATGTAGATCTTAATACTACTGATTGTTGAAAAGGATTTAGGAGTTCTGGTTAGCAGTAATCTAAAACCAAGACAACAGTGCATTAGTGTTCGCAATAAAGCTAACAGAATTCTTGGCTTCATATCTAGAAGTATAAATAATAAAAGTCCTCAGGTTGTTCTTCAACTCTATATATCCTTGGTTAGGCCTCATTTAGACTATGCTGCTCAGTTCTGGTCACCATATTACAGAATGGATATAAATGCTCTGGAAAACGTACAGAGGAGGATGACAAAGACGATCCCATGTATCAGAAATCTTCCCTATGAGGACAGACTGAGGGCTCTGAATCTGCATTCTCTCGAAAGGCGCAGAATTTGGGGGGATATGATCGAGGTGTATAAATGGAAAACAGGAATAAATAAAGGGGATGTAAATAGCGTGCTGAAAATTTCCAGCTAAGACAGGACTCGCAGCAATGGTTTCAAGTTGGAAAAATTCAGATTCTGAAAGGATATAGGACAGCACTGGTTTGGTAATAGAGTTGTGGATGAGTGGAACAAACTCCCGAGTACAGTTATTCAGGCTAAAACTTTGTGTAGTTTTAAAAAAAAGTTAGATAAATACATGAGTGGGTGTGGGTGGGTGTGAGTTAGACCTGACTAGCTTGTGCTACTGAGTCTCGTGCCGTACTCCTTCCTCGAGTGAAGGTGACCAGACTGGGTGGGTCATTGGGCTTAACTGGGGGGGGGGGCATTGGGCTAATCCGGGGGGGAACATGGACCTGCTCCGCATGGGTCAGTAGGCCTGTTGCAGCGTTCCATCTTTCTTAGGTTCTTAAGTCCCACTTACCTCACCAGAATTACTTGCAGGTAATAATTCTGGTAATACCCTGTAAACCTCTTGCAGGTAATTTGTATAATAATAATAATTCACAATAGAATCTTTTCATTTATATTAATTCGTATAGAATCTCAGATGAATCTAAGTTCTTGACTTACAACTGTGTCTTGTTATGTAGAAGCTTCTCTTGTGCTATATTGGTACTTATTATCACCTCTGTAGCTTGAGCTGGTCAGAGGTCACACTGTGCTATATTGGTACTTATTATCACCTCTGTAGCTTGAGCTAGTCAAAGGTCACACTGTGCTATATTGGTACTTATTATCACCTCTGTAGCTTGAGCTAGTCAAAGGTCACACTGTGCTATATTGGTACTTATTATCACCTCTGTAGCTTGAGCTAGTCAAAGGTCACACTGTGCTATATTGGTACTTATTATCACCTCTGTAGCTTGAGCTAGTCAGAGGTCACACTGTGCTATATTGGTACTTATTATCACCTCTGTAGCTTGAGCTAGTCAGAGGTCACACTGTGCTATATTGGTACTTATTATCACCTCTGTAGCTTGAGCTAGTCAAAGGTCACACTGTGCTATATTGGTACTTATTATCACCTCTGTAGCTTGAGCTAGTCAGAGGTCACACTGTGCTATATTGGTACTTATTATCACCTCTGTAGCTTGAGCTAGTCAGAGGTCACACTGTGCTATATTGGTACTTATTATCACCTCTGTAGCTTGAGCTAGTCAGAGGTCACACTGTGCTATATTGGTACTTATTATCACCTCTGTAGCTTGAGCTAGTCAAAGGTCACACTGTGCTATATTGGTACTTATTATCACCTCTGTAGCTTGAGCTAGTCAGAGGTCACACTGTGCTATATTGGTACTTATTATCACCTCTGTAGCTTGAGCTAGTCAGAGGTCACACTGTGCTATATTGGTACTTATTATCACCTCTGTAGCTTGAGCTAGTCAGAGGTCACACTGTGCTATATTGGTACTTACTATCACCTCTGTAGCTTGAGCTAGTCAAAGGTCACACTGTGCTATATTGGTACTTATTATCACCTCTGTAGCTTGAGCTAGTCAGAGGTCACACTGTGCTATATTGGTACTTATTATCACCTCTGTAGCTTGAGCTAGTCAGAGGTCACACTGTGCTATATTGGTACTTATTATCACCTCTGTAGCTTGAGCTAGTCAAAGGTCACACTGTGCTATATTGGTACTTATTATCACCTCTGTAGCTTGAGCTAGTCAAAGGTCACACTGTGCTATATTGGTACTTATTATCACCTCTGTAGCTTGAGCTAGTCAAAGGTCACACTGTGCTATATTGGTACTTATTATCACCTCTGTAGCTTGAGCTAGTCAAAGGTCACACTGTGCTATATTGGTACTTACTATCACCTCTGTAGCTTGAGCTAGTCAAAGGTCACACTGTGCTATATTGGTACTTATTATCACCTCTGTAGCTTGAGCTAGTCAAAGGTCACACTGTGCTATATTGGTACTTATTATCACCTCTGTAGCGTGAGCTAGTCAAAGGTCACACTGTGCTATATTGGTACTTATTATCACCTCTGTAGCTTGAGCTAGTCAAAGGTCACACTGTGCTGTATTGGTACTTATTATCACCTCTGTAGCTTGAGCTAGTCAAAGGTCACACTGTGCTATATTGGTACTTATCATCACCTCTGTAGCTTGAGCTAGTCAGAGGTCACACTGTGCTATATTGGTACTTATTATCACCTCTGTAGCTTGAGCTAGTCAAAGGTCACACTGTGCTATATTGGTACTTATTATCACCTCTGTAGCTTGAGCTAGTCAGAGGTCACACTGTGCTATATTGGTACTTATTATCACCTCTGTAGCTTGAGCTAGTCAAAGGTCACACTGTGCTATATTGGTACTTATTATCACCTCTGTAGCTTGAGCTAGACAAAGGTCACACTGTGCTATATTGGTACTTATCATCACCTCTGTAGCTTGAGCTAGTCAAAGGTCACACTGTGCTATATTGGTACTTATCATCACCTCTGTAGCTTGAGCTAGTCAGAGGTCACACTGTGCTATATTGGTACTTATTATCACCTCTGTAGCTTGAGCTAGTCAGAGGTCACACTGTGCTATATTGGTACTTATTATCACCTCTGTAGCTTGAGCTAGTCAAAGGTCACACTGTGCTATATTGGTACTTACTATCACCTCTGTAGCTTGAGCTAGTCAGAGGTCACACTGTGCTATATTGGTACTTATTATCACCTCTGTAGCTTGAGCTAGTCAGAGGTCACACTGTGCTATATTGGTACTTATTATCACATCTGTAGCTTGAGCTAGTCAAAGGTCACACTGTGCTATATTGGTACTTACTATCACCTCTGTAGCTTGAGCTAGTCAAAGGTCACACTGTGCTATATTGGTACTTATTATCACCTCTGTAGCTTGAGCTAGTCAGAGGTCACACTGTGCTATATTGGTACTTATCATCACCTCTGTAGCTTGAGCTAGTCAGAGGTCACACTGTGCTATATTGGTACTTATCATCACCTCTGTAGCTTGAGCTAGTCAGAGGTCACACTGTGCTATATTGGTACTTATCATCACCTCTGTAGCTTGAGCTAGTCAGAGGTCACACTGAGCTATATTGGTACTTATTATCACCTCTGTAGCTTGAGCTAGTCAGAGGTCACACTGTGCTATATTGGTACTTATTATCACCTCTGTAGCTTGAGCTAGTCAGAGGTCACACTGTGCTATATTGGTACTTATTATCACCTCTGTAGCTTGAGCTAGTCAGAGGTCACACTGTGCTATATTGGTACTTATTATCACCTCTGTAGCTTGAGCTAGTCAGAGGTCACACTGTGCTATATTGGTACTTATTATCACCTCTGTAGCTTGAGCTAGTCAGAGGTCACACTGTGCTATATTGGTACTTATTATCACCTCTGTAGCTTGAGCTAGTCAGAGGTCACACTGTGCTATATTGGTACTTATTATCACCTCTGTAGCTTGAGCTAGTCAGAGGTCACACTGTGCTATATTGGTACTTATTATCACCTCTGTAGCTCGAGCTAGTCAGAGGTCACACTGTGCTATATTGGTACTTATTATCACCTCTGTAGCTTGAGCTAGTCAGAGGTCACACTGTGCTATATTGGTACTTATTATCACCTCTGTAGCTTGAGCTAGTCAAAGGTCACACTGTGCTATATTGGTACTTATTATCACCTCTGTAGCTTGAGCTAGTCAGAGGTCACACTGTGCTATATTGGTACTTATTATCACCTCTGTAGCTTGAGCTAGTCAGAGGTCACACTGCGCTATATTGGTACTTATTATCACCTCTGTAGCTTGAGCTAGTCAGAGGTCACACTGTGCTATATTGGTACTTACTATCACCTCTGTAGCTTGAGCTAGTCAAAGGTCACACTGTGCTATATTGGTACTTATTATCACCTCTGTAGCTTGAGCTAGTCAGAGGTCACACTGTGCTATATTGGTACTTATTATCACCTCTGTAGCTTGAGCTAGTCAGAGGTCACACTGTGCTATATTGGTACTTATTATCACCTCTGTAGCTTGAGCTAGTCAAAGGTCACACTGTGCTATATTGGTACTTATCATCACCTCTGTAGCTTGAGCTAGTCAAAGGTCACACTGTGCTATATTTGTACTTATTATCACCTCTGTAGCTTGAGCTAGTCAAAGGTCACACTGTGCTATATTGGTACTTATTATCACCTCTGTAGCTTGAGCTAGTCAAAGGTCACACTGTGCTATATTGGTACTTATTATCACCTCTGTAGCTTGAGCTAGTCAAAGGTCACACTGTGCTATATTGGTACTTATTATCACCTCTGTAGCTTGAGCTAGTCAAAGGTCACACTGTGCTATATTGGTACTTACTATCACCTCTGTAGCTTGAGCTAGTCAAAGGTCACACTGTGCTATATTGGTACTTATTATCACCTCTGTAGCTTGAGCTAGTCAAAGGTCACACTGTGCTATATTGGTACTTATTATCACCTCTGTAGCTTGAGCTAGTCAAAGGTCACACTGTGCTATATTGGTACTTATTATCACCTCTGTAGCTTGAGCTAGTCAAAGGTCACACTGTGCTATATTGGTACTTATTATCACCTCTGTAGCTTGAGCTAGTCAAAGGTCACACTGTGCTATATTGGTACTTATCATCACCTCTGTAGCTTGAGCTAGTCAGAGGTCACACTGTGCTATATTGGTACTTATTATCACCTCTGTAGCTTGAGCTAGTCAAAGGTCACACTGTGCTATATTGGTACTTATTATCACCTCTGTAGCTTGAGCTAGTCAGAGATCACACTGTGCTATATTGGTAATTATTATCACCTCTGTAGCTTGAGCTAGTCAAAGGTCACACTGTGCTATATTGGTATTTATTATCACCTCTGTAGCTTGAGCTAGTCAAAGGTCACACTGTGCTATATTGGTACTTATCATCACCTCTGTAGCTTGAGCTAGTCAAAGGTCACACTGTGCTATATTGGTACTTATCATCACCTCTGTAGCTTGAGCTAGTCAGAGGTCACACTGTGCTATATTGGTACTTATTATCACCTCTGTAGCTTGAGCTAGTCAGAGGTCACACTGTGCTATATTGGTACTTATTATCACCTCTGAAGCTTGAGCTAGTCAAAGGTCACACTGTGCTATATTGGTACTTACTATCACCTCTGTAGCTTGAGCTAGACAGAGGTCACACTGTGCTATATTGGTACTTATTATCACCTCTGTAGCTTGAGCTAGTCAGAGGTCACACTGTGCTATATTGGTACTTATTATCACCTCTGTAGCTTGAGCTAGTCAAAGGTCACACTGTGCTATATTGGTACTTACTATCACCTCTGTACCTTGAGCTAGTCAAAGGTCACACTGTGCTATATTGGTACTTATTATCACCTCTGTAGCTTGAGCTAGTCAGAGGTCACACTGTGCTATATTGGTACTTATCATCACCTCTGTAGCTTGAGCTAGTCAGAGGTCACACTGTGCTATATTGGTACTTATCATCACCTCTGTAGCTTGAGCTAGTCAGAGGTCACACTGTGCTATATTGGTACTTATCATCACCTCTGTAGCTTGAGCTAGTCAGAGGTCACACTGAGCTATATTGGTACTTATTATCACCTCTGTAGCTTGAGCTAGTCAGAGGTCACACTGTGCTATATTGGTACTTATTATCACCTGTGTAGCTTGAGCTAGTCAGAGGTCACACTGTGCTATATTGGTACTTATTATCACCTCTGTAGCTTGAGCTAGTCAGAGGTCACACTGTGCTATATTGGTACTTATTATCACCTCTGTAGCTTGAGCTAGTCAGAGGTCACACTGTGCTATATTGGTACTTATTATCACCTCTGTAGCTTGAGCTAGTCAGAGGTCACACTGTGCTATATTGGTACTTACTATCACCTCTGTAGCTTGAGCTAGTCAAAGGTCACACTGTGCTATATTGGTACTTATTATCACCTCTGTAGCTTGAGCTAGTCAGAGGTCACACTGTGCTATATTGGTACTTATCATCACCTCTGTAGCTTGAGCTAGTCAGAGGTCACACTGTGCTATATTGGTACTTATCATCACCTCTGTAGCTTGAGCTAGTCAGAGGTCACACTGTGCTATATTGGTACTTATCATCACCTCTGTAGCTTGAGCTAGTCAGAGGTCACACTGAGCTATATTGGTACTTATTATCACCTCTGTAGCTTGAGCTAGTCAGAGGTCACACTGTGCTATATTGGTACTTATTATCACCTCTGTAGCTTGAGCTAGTCAGAGGTCACACTGTGCTATATTGGTACTTATTATCACCTTTGTAGCTTGAGCTAGTCAGAGGTCACACTGTGCTATATTGGTACTTATTATCACCTCTGTAGCTTGAGCTAGTCAGAGGTCACACTGTGCTATATTGGTACTTATTATCACCTCTGTAGCTTGAGCTAATCAGAGGTCACACTGTGCTATATTGGTACTTATTATCACCTCTGTAGCTTGAGCTAGTCAGAGGTCACACTGTGCTATATTGCTACTTATTATCACCTCTGTAGCTTGAGCTAGTCAGAGGTCACACTGTGCTATATTGGTACTTATTATCACCTCTGTAGCTTGAGCTAGTCAGAGGTCACACTGTGCTATATTGGTACTTATTATCACCTCTGTAGCTTGAGCTAGTCAGAGGTCACACTGTGCTATATTGGTACTTATTATCACCTCTGTAGCTTGAGCTAGTCAAAGGTCACACTGTGCTATATTGGTAGTTATTATCACCTCTGTAGCTTGAGCTAGTCAGAGGTCACACTGTGCTATATTGGTACTTATTATCACCTCTGTAGCTTGAGCTAGTCAGAGGTCACACTGTGCTATATTGGTACTTATTATCACCTCTGTAGCTTGAGCTAGTCAGAGGTCACATTGTGCTATATTGGTACTTACTATCACCTCTGTAGCTTGAGCTAGTCAAAGGTCACACTGTGCTATATTGGTACTTATTATCACCTCTGTAGCTTGAGCTAGTCAGAGGTCACACTGTGCTATATTGGTACTTATTATCACCTCTGTAGCTTGAGCTAGTCAGAGGTCACACTGTGCTATATTGGTACTTATTATCACCTCTGTAGCTTGAGCTAGTCAATGGTCACACTGTGCTATATTGGTACTTATCATCACCTCTGTAGCTTGAGCTAGTCAAAGGTCACACTGTGATATATTGGTACTTATTATCACCTCTGTAGCTTGAGCTAGTCAAAGGTCACACTGTGCTATATTGGTACTTATTATCACCTCTGTAGCTTGAGCTAGTCAAAGGTCACACTGTGCTATATTGGTACTTATTATCACCTCTGTAGCTTGAGCTATTCAAAGGTCACACTGTGCTATATTGGTACTTATTATCACCTCTGTAGCTTGAGCTAGTCAAAGGTCACACTGTGCTATATTGGTACTTACTATCACCTCTGTAGCTTGAGCTAGTCAAAGGTCACACTGTGCTATATTGGTACTTATTATCACCTCTGTAGCTTGAGCTAGTCAAAGGTCACACTGTGCTATATTGGTACTTATTATCACCTCTGTAGCTTGAGCTAGTCAAAGGTCACACTGTGCTATATTGGTACTTATTATCACCTCTGTAGCTTGAGCTAGTCAAAGGTCACACTGTGCTATATTGGTACTTATTATCACCTCTGTAGCTTGAGCTAGTCAAAGGTCACACTGTGCTATATTGGTACTAATCATCACCTCTGTAGCTTGAGCTAGTCAGAGGTCACACTGTGCTATATTGGTACTTATTATCACCTCTGTAGCTTGAGCTAGTCAAAGGTCACACTGTGCTATATTGGTACTTATTATCACCTCTGTAGCTTGAGCTAGTCAGAGGTCACACTGTGCTATATTGGTACTTATTATCACCTCTGTAGCTTGAGCTAGTCAAAGGTCACACTGTGCTATATTGGTACTTATTATCACCTCTGTAGCTTGAGCTAGTCAAAGGTCACACTGTGCTATATTGGTACTTATCATCACCTCTGTAGCTTGAGCTAGTCAAAGGTCACACTGTGCTATATTGGTACTTATCATCACCTCTGTAGCTTGAGCTAGTCAGAGGTCACACTGTGCTATATTGGTACTTATTATCACCTCTGTAGCTTGAGCTAGTCAGAGGTCACACTGTGCTATATTGGTACTTATTACCACCTCTGTAGCTTGAGCTAGTCAAAGGTCACACTGTGCTATATTGGTACTTACTATCACCTCTGTAGCTTGAGCTAGACAGAGGTCACACTGTGCTATATTGGTACTTATTATCACCTCTGTAGCTTGAGCTAGTCAGAGGTCACACTGTGCTATATTGGTACTTATTATCACCTCTGTAGCTTGAGCTAGTCAGAGGTCACACTGTGCTATATTGGTACTTATTATCACCTCTGTAGCTTGAGCTAGTCAGAGGTCACACTGTGCTATATTGGTACTTATTATCACCTCTGTAGCTTGAGCTAGTCAGAGGTCACACTGTGCTATATTGGTACTTATTATCACCTCTGTAGCTTGAGCTAGTCAGAGGTCACACTGTGCTATATTGGTACTTATTATCACCTCTGTAGCTTGAGCTAGTCAAAGGTCACACTGTGCTATATTGGTACTTACTATCACCTCTGTAGCTTGAGCTAGACAGAGGTCACACTGTGCTATATTGGTACTTATTATCACCTCTGTAGCTTGAGCTAGTCAGAGGTCACACTGTGCTATATTGGTACTTAGTATCACCTCTGTAGCTTGAGCTAGTCAAAGGTCACACTGTGCTATATTGGTACTTATTATCACCTCTGTAGCTTGAGCTAGTCAGAGGTCACACTGTGCTATATTGGTACTTATTATCACCTCTGTAGCTTGAGCTAGTCAAAGGTCACACTGTGCTATATTGATACTTACTATCACCTCTGTAGCTTGAGCTAGACAGAGGTCACACTGTGCTATATTGGTACTTATTATCACCTCTGTAGCTTGAGCTAGTCAAAGGTCACACTGTGCTATATTGGTACTTACTATCACCTCTGTACCTTGAGCTAGTCAAAGGTCACACTGTGCTATATTGGTACTTATTATCACCTCTGTAGCTTGAGCTAGTCAGAGGTCACACTGTGCTATATTGGTACTTATCATCACCTCTGTAGCTTGAGCTAGTCAGAGGTCACACTGTGCTATATTGGTACTTATCATCACCTCTGTAGCTTGAGCTAGTCAGAGGTCACACTGTGCTATATTGGTACTTATCATCACCTCTGTAGCTTGAGCTAGTCAGAGGTCACACTGAGCTATATTGGTACTTATTATCACCTCTGTAGCTTGAGCTAGTCAGAGGTCACACTGTGCTATATTGGTACTTATTATCACCTGTGTAGCTTGAGCTAGTCAGAGGTCACACTGTGCTATATTGGTACTTATTATCACCTCTGTAGCTTGAGCTAGTCAGAGGTCACACTGTGCTATATTGGTACTTATTATCACCTCTGTAGCTTGAGCTAGTCAGAGGTCACACTGTGCTATATTGGTACTTATTATCACCTCTGTAGCTTGAGCTAGTCAGAGGTCACACTGAGCTATATTGGTACTTATTATCACCTCTGTAGCTTGAGCTAGTCAGAGGTCACACTGTGCTATATTGGTACTTATTATCACCTCTGTAGCTTGAGCTAGTCAGAGGTCACACTGTGCTATATTGGTACTTATTATCACCTTTGTAGCTTGAGCTAGTCAGAGGTCACACTGTGCTATATTGGTACTTATTATCACCTCTGTAGCTTGAGCTAGTCAGAGGTCACACTGTGCTATATTGGTACTTATTATCACCTCTGTAGCTTGAGCTAATCAGAGGTCACACTGTGCTATATTGGTACTTATTATCACCTCTGTAGCTTGAGCTAGTCAGAGGTCACACTGTGCTATATTGCTACTTATTATCACCTCTGTAGCTTGAGCTAGTCAGAGGTCACACTGTGCTATATTGGTACTTATTATCACCTCTGTAGCTTGAGCTAGTCAGAGGTCACACTGTGCTATATTGGTACTTATTATCACCTCTGTAGCTTGAGCTAGTCAGAGGTCACACTGTGCTATATTGGTACTTATTATCACCTCTGTAGCTTGAGCTAGTCAGAGGTCACACTGTGCTATATTGGTACTTATTATCACCTCTGTAGCTTGAGCTAGTCAAAGGTCACACTGTGCTATATTGGTAGTTATTATCACCTCTGTAGCTTGAGCTAGTCAGAGGTCACACTGTGCTATATTGGTACTTATTATCACCTCTGTAGCTTGAGCTAGTCAGAGGTCACACTGTGCTATATTGGTACTTATTATCACCTCTGTAGCTTGAGCTAGTCAGAGGTCACATTGTGCTATATTGGTACTTACTATCACCTCTGTAGCTTGAGCTAGTCAAAGGTCACACTGTGCTATATTGGTACTTATTATCACCTCTGTAGCTTGAGCTAGTCAGAGGTCACACTGTGCTATATTGGTACTTATTATCACCTCTGTAGCTTGAGCTAGTCAGAGGTCACACTGTGCTATATTGGTACTTATTATCACCTCTGTAGCTTGAGCTAGTCAAAGGTCACACTGTGCTATATTGGTACTTATCATCACCTCTGTAGCTTGAGCTAGTCAAAGGTCACACTGTGATATATTGGTACTTATTATCACCTCTGTAGCTTGAGCTAGTCAAAGGTCACACTGTGCTATATTGCTACTTATTATCACCTCTGTAGCTTGAGCTAGTCAAAGGTCACACTGTGCTATATTGGTACTTATTATCACCTCTGTAGCTTGAGCTAGTCAAAGGTCACACTGTGCTATATTGGTACTTATTATCACCTCTGTAGCTTGAGCTAGTCAAAGGTCACACTGTGCTATATTGGTACTTACTATCACCTCTGTAGCTTGAGCTAGTCAAAGGTCACACTGTGCTATATTGGTACTTATTATCACCTCTGTAGCTTGAGCTAGTCAAAGGTCACACTGTGCTATATTGGTACTTATTATCACCTCTGTAGCTTGAGCTAGTCAAAGGTCACACTGTGCTATATTGGTACTTATTATCACCTCTGTAGCTTGAGCTAGTCAAAGGTCACACTGTGCTATATTGGTACTTATTATCACCTCTGTAGCTTGAGCTAGTCAAAGGTCACACTGTGCTATATTGGTACTAATCATCACCTCTGTAGCTTGAGCTAGTCAGAGGTCACACTGTGCTATATTGGTACTTATTATCACCTCTGTAGCTTGAGCTAGTCAAAGGTCACACTGTGCTATATTGGTACTTATTATCACCTCTGTAGCTTGAGCTAGTCAGAGGTCACACTGTGCTATATTGGTACTTATTATCACCTCTGTAGCTTGAGCTAGTCAAAGGTCACACTGTGCTATATTGGTACTTATTATCACCTCTGTAGCTTGAGCTAGTCAAAGGTCACACTGTGCTATATTGGTACTTATCATCACCTCTGTAGCTTGAGCTAGTCAAAGGTCACACTGTGCTATATTGGTACTTATCATCACCTCTGTAGCTTGAGCTAGTCAGAGGTCACACTGTGCTATATTGGTACTTATTATCACCTCTGTAGCTTGAGCTAGTCAGAGGTCACACTGTGCTATATTGGTACTTATTACCACCTCTGTAGCTTGAGCTAGTCAAAGGTCACACTGTGCTATATTGGTACTTACTATCACCTCTGTAGCTTGAGCTAGACAGAGGTCACACTGTGCTATATTGGTACTTATTATCACCTCTGTAGCTTGAGCTAGTCAGAGGTCACACTGTGCTATATTGGTACTTATTATCACCTCTGTAGCTTGAGCTAGTCAGAGGTCACACTGTGCTATATTGGTACTTATTATCACCTCTGTAGCTTGAGCTAGTCAGAGGTCACACTGTGCTATATTGGTACTTATTATCACCTCTGTAGCTTGAGCTAGTCAGAGGTCACACTGTGCTATATTGGTACTTATTATCACCTCTGTAGCTTGAGCTAGTCAGAGGTCACACTGTGCTATATTGGTACTTATTATCACCTCTGTAGCTTGAGCTAGTCAAAGGTCACACTGTGCTATATTGGTACTTACTATCACCTCTGTAGCTTGAGCTAGACAGAGGTCACACTGTGCTATATTGGTACTTATTATCACCTCTGTAGCTTGAGCTAGTCAGAGGTCACACTGTGCTATATTGGTACTTAGTATCACCTCTGTAGCTTGAGCTAGTCAAAGGTCACACTGTGCTATATTGGTACTTATTATCACCTCTGTAGCTTGAGCTAGTCAGAGGTCACACTGTGCTATATTGGTACTTATTATCACCTCTGTAGCTTGAGCTAGTCAAAGGTCACACTGTGCTATATTGGTACTTACTATCACCTCTGTAGCTTGAGCTAGACAGAGGTCACACTGTGCTATATTGGTACTTATTATCACCTCTGTAGCTTGAGCTAGTCAGAGGTCACACTGTGCTATATTGGTACTTATTATCACCTCTGTAGCTTGAGCTAGTCAGAGGTCACACTGTGCTATATTGGTACTTACTATCACCTCTGTAGCTTGAGCTAGTCAGAGGTCACACTGTGCTATATTGGTACTTATTATCACCTCTGTAGCTTGAGCTAGTCAGAGGTCACACTGTGCTATATTGGTACTTACTATCACCTCTGTAGCTTGAGCTGGTCAGAGGTCACACTGTGCTATATTGGTACTTATTATCACCTCTGTAGCTTGAGCTAGTCAAAGGTCACACTGTGCTATATTGGTACTTATTATCACCTCTGTAGCTTGAGCTAGTCAGAGGTCACACTGTGCTATATTGGTACTTATTATCACCTCTGTAGCTTGAGCTAGTCAGAGGTCACACTGTGCTATATTGGTACTTATTATCACCTCTGTAGCTTGAGCTAGTCAGAGGTCACACTGTGCTATATTGGTACTTATTATCACCTCTGTAGCTTGAGCTAGTCAGAGGTCACACTGTGCTATATTGGTACTTATTATCACCTCTGTAGCTTGAGCTAGTCAGAGGTCACACTGTGCTATATTGGTACTTATTATCACCTCTGTAGCTTGAGCTAGTCAGAGGTCACACTGTGCTATATTGGTACTTATTATCACCTCTGTAGCTTGAGCTAGTCAGAGGTCACACTGTGCTATATTGGTACTTACTATCACCTCTGTAGCTTGAGCTAGTCAGAGGTCACACTGTGGTATATTGGTACTTATCATCACCTCTGTAGCTTGAGCTAGTCAGAGGTCACACTGTGCTATATTGGTACTTACTATCACCTCTGTAGCTTGAGCTAGTCAGAGGTCACACTGTGCTATATTGGTACTTATTATCACCTCTGTAGCTTGAGCTAGTCAGAGGTCACACTGTGCTATATTGGTACTTATTATCACCTCTGTAGCTTGAGCTAGTCAAAGGTCACACTGTGCTATATTGGTACTTATCATCACCTCTGTAGCTTGAGCTAGTCAGAGGTCACACTGTGCTATATTGGTACTTATTATCACCTCTGTAGCTTGAGCTGGTCAGAGGTCACACTGTGCTATATTGGTACTTATCATCACCTCTGTAGCTTGAGCTAGTCAAAGGTCACACTGTGCTATATTGGTACTTATCATCACCTCTGTAGCTTGAGCTGGTCAGAGGTCACACTGTGCTATATTGGTACTTATTATCACCTCTGTAGCTTGAGCTGGTCAAAGGTCACACTGTGCTATATTGGTACTTATTATCACCTCTGTAGCTTGAGCTAGTCAAAGGTCACACTGTGCTATATTGGTACTTATTATCACCTCTGTAGCTTGAGCTAGTCAAAGGTCACACTGTGCTATATTGGTACTTATCATCACCTCTGTAGCTTGAGCTGGTCAGAGGTCACACTGTGCTATATTGGTACTTATCATCACCTCTGTAGCTTGAGCTAGTCAAAGGTCACACTGTGCTATATTGGTACTTATCATCACCTCTGTAGCTTGAGCTAGTCAAAGGTCACACTGTGCTATATTGGTACTTATTATCACCTCTGTAGCTTGAGCTAGTCAGAGGTCACACTGTGCTATATTGGTACTTATTATCACCTCTGTAGCTTGAGCTGGTCAGAGGTCACACTGTGCTATATTGGTACTTATCACCTCTGTAGCTTGAGCTAGTCAAAGGTCACACTGTGCTATATTGGTACTTACTATCACCTCTGTAGCTTGAGCTAGTCAGAGGTCACACTGTGCTATATTGGTACTTATTATCACCTCTGTAGCTTGAGCTAGTCAAAGGTCACAATGTGCTATATTGGTACTTATTATCACCTCTGTAGCTTGAGCTGGTCAGAGGTCACACTGTGCTATATTGGTACTTATCATCACCTCTGTAGCTTGAGCTGGTCAGAGGTCACACTGTGCTATAATGGTACTTATCATCACCTCTGTAGCTTGAGCTGGTCAGAGGTCACACTGTGCTATATTGGTACTTATTATCACCTCTGTAGCTTGAGCTGGTAAGAGGTCACACTGTGCTATGTTGGTACTTATCATCACTTCTGTAGCTTGAGTTGGTCAGAGGTCACACTGTGCTATATTGGTACTTATCATCACCTCTGTAGCTTGAGCTAGTCAAAGGTCACACTGTGCTATATTGGTACTTACTATCACCTCTGTAGCTTGAGCTAGTCAGAGGTCACACTGTGCTATATTGGTACTTATTATCACCTCTGTAGCTTGAGCTAGTCAAAGGTCACACTGTGCTATATTGGTACTTATTATCACCTCTGTAGCTTGAGCTAGTCAAAGGTCACACTGTGCTATATTGGTACTTATTATCACCTCTGTAGCTTGAGCTAGTCAAAGGTCACACTGTGCTATATTGGTACTTATTATCACCTCTGTAGCTTGAGCTAGTCAAAGGTCACACTGTGCTATATTGGTACTTATCATCACCTCTGTAGCTTGAGCTAGTCAGAGGTCACACTGTGCTATATTGGTACTTATCATCACCTCTGTAGCTTGAGCTAGTCAAAGGTCACACTGTGCTACATTGGTACTTATCATCACCTCTGTAGCTTGAGCTAGTCAAAGGTCACACTGTGCTATATTGGTGCTTTTCATCACCTCTGTAGCTTGAGCTGGTCAAAGGTCACACTGTGCTACATTAGTACTTATCATCACCTCTGTAGCTTGAGCTGGTCAAAGGTCACACTCTGCTATATTAGTACTTATCATCACCTCTGTAGCTTGAGCTGGTCAAAGGTCACACTCACACGGCATCTCTACATAAACCATATGATCGCCTGGCGTTTGCAACACTGAGATACCATGGTAGTTAAAATACCACTGACAATAAAGTCCACAGCTTTATTGAAGCTTTAGTGGTGATGTGATCATTAAATATGTCCACTATCACAGTAGAAACTTACTTTAATTTCTTGCTTAGACAGACTTTCATGGTATCATTATAATTCTAGAGTTCATTCGTCGCTCAACCTCTGGGACGAGCGGACGTGAGCTGAGCCTGCCCTCTGCTGTCAGCCGGTGACAACTTGGTTTTCACAAAATGGCGCAGCAGGCAAGAAGAAGGGTAAACACTGTTGGCATAGAAGTGGTGCATGGGGCTGTGCATGCCCACTCAGCTGAAGTTTTATTACCTGCCATCATCAGGGACACATACGGCATTGCCAACGAAGAGCTGTATGGTGTTGCCTTGAACGAGGCATATAAAATTTTTGTGAAATTTCGCAATGCAAGTGTATACGAAGACATAGTCGCCAAGATCTTTGAGTAGCAGTGAATCCTGCTGTGACGGTAAGGCTACATGATGTGTCCCGCCATTATACGTGGGTGAAGATCAGGAATGTACCCTTTGAGGCTGATGAGGCAGACCTACGCGCCGTCTTCGAGAAGTTTGGGACTGTTCATATCGCGACATTGGGGAAGTGGAAGGATCATATGCTGGGATGCCTGAAGGAAGTTTTTCCTTGAAAATGAAATTGGGGCATCCCATTCCTTCCTATGTTTACCTAGAAGACTTCAGAAGTCAAGTAATGGTGACCTACGTGGGGCAACAACGTACCTGTCGCTTATGCGGTGCCTGTGATCACACTGCTGCGCAGTGTGTTCAACGACAGGGTACACGGGCGGATGAGCAACATAAGGAGGCATCAGAGGACCTTGTGACGCTGAATTTGGCACGACCTGAGTCGATTTCCTTGAACAAGGCTTGGAGTGTGGAGGTCGAGGAAGCCACCTTGAGGGAGGAAGAGTGTGTAACTCTAACGAGAGAGTCATGCGCTGCCGGGCAGGCACCGGAGATGTGGTGTCGCTTGGTGAGGACAGGGCCGTGGAGGCTACCATTGATTCAGTCCTCCACGACCTGTTAGGGACCCCAGGAGAGGTCACAGTTGAGGGGCTTGTGCGTGCCCTGGATACTGCTGGGGTTCCAGGTGGTGAGAGGGGGGGGAGGCATGTCAGAGACCCAGGTTGAGGCTGGGTTGCAAATTGGCACTGTGGTGGCGGAAGTGCACGAGGATGGCTTCCAGGTGGAGGCGGGGAGAAAGGCTCGAGTGTCACGGAAGAGAGCGGCAGTGCCCTCGGATGTGGACGATGTGCTCACTCCGGCACAGCGTTCGGGCAAAAAGGTTTGGGCTGATGTAGTTGAGCATGGACCTGGGGGGTCCAGGGGCAAGGGGGAAGGGGCATGTGAAAGCAGATCACAGAAAGGTGATTGAAGATTTTATTTTTTTATTATTAACACACTGACCGATTCCCACCAAGGCAGGGTAGCCCGAAAAAGAAAAACATTCACCATCATTCACTCCATCACTGTATTGCTAGAAGGGTGCTTTACACTACAGTTTTTAAACTGCAAAATTAACACCCCTCCTTCAGAGTGCAGGCACTGTACGTCCCATCTCCAGGACTCAAGTCCGGCCTGCCGGTTTCCCTGAATCCTTCATAAATGTTACTTTGCTCACACTCCAACAGCACGTCAAGTATTAAAAACTATTTGTCTCCATTCTCTCCTATCAAACACGCTCACGCATGCCTGCTGGAAGTCCAAGCCCCTCGCACACAAAACCTCCTTTACCCCCTCCCTCCAACCTTTCCTAGGCCCACCCCTACCCCGCCTTCCTTCCACTACAGACTGATACACTCTTGAAGTCATTCTGTTTCGCTCCATTCTCTCTACATGTCCGAATCACCTCAGCAACCCTTCCTCAGCCCTCTGGACAACAGTTTTGGTAATCCCGCACCTCCTCCTAACTTCCAAACTACGAATTCTCTGCATTATATTCACACCACATGACATCTCCACTGCCTCCAGCCTTCTCCTCGCTGCAACATTCATCACCCATGCTTCACACTCATATAAGAGCGTTGGTAAAACTATACTCTCATACATTTCCCTCTTTGCCTCCAAGGACAAAGTTTTTTGTCTCCACAGACTCCTAAGTGCACTGCTCACCCTTTTCCCCTCATCAATTCTATGATTCACCTCATCTCTCATAGATCCATCCGCTGACACGTCCACTCCCAAATATCTGAATACATTCACCTCCTCCATACTCTCTCTCTCCAATCTGATATCCAATCTTTCATCACCTAATATTTTTGTTATCCTCATAACCTTACTCTTTCCTGTATTTACTTTTAATTTTCTTCTTTTGCATACACTACCAAATTCATCCACCAACGTCTGCAACTTCTCTTCAGAATCTCCCAAGAGCACAGTGTCATCAGCAAAGAGCAACTGTGACAACTCCCACTTTATGTGTGATTCTTTATCTTTTAACTCCACGCCTCTTGCCAAGACCCTCACATTTACAACCCCATCTATAAATATATTAAACAACCATGGTGACATCACACATCCTTGTCTAAGGCCTACTTTTACTGGGAAATAATCTCCCTCTTTCCTACATACTCTAACTTGAGCCTCACTATCCTCGTAAAAACTCTTCACTGCTTTCAGTAACCTACCTCCTACACCATACACCTGCAACATCTGCCACATTGCCCCCCTATCCACTCTGTCAT
Source organism: Cherax quadricarinatus (assembly GCF_038502225.1). NCBI lineage: Eukaryota > Metazoa > Arthropoda > Malacostraca > Decapoda > Parastacidae > Cherax > Cherax quadricarinatus. The sequence continues at coordinate 64,717,104 of NC_091292.1, forward strand.
ACGCCTTTTCCAAATCCATAAATGCCACAAAAACCTCTTTAGCCTTATCTAATTACTGTTCAATTACACGTTTCACTGTAAACACCTGGCCCACACTCTCCCTTCCTTTCCTAAAGCCTCCTTGTTCATCTGCTATCCTATTCTCTATCTTACTTTTAATTCTTTCAATAATAACTCTACAATACACTTTACCAGGTATACTCAACAGACTTATCCCCCTATAATTTTTGCACTCTCTCTTTTGTCCCCTTTGCCTTTATACGAAGGAACTATGCATGCTCTCTGCCAATCCCTAGGTACCTTACCCTCTTCCATACATTTATTAAATAATTGCACCAACCACTCCAAAACTATATCCCCCACCTGCTTTTAACATTTCTATCTTTATCCCATCAATCCCGGCTGCTTTACCCCCTTTCATTTTACCTACTGCCTCACGAACTTCCCCCACACTCACAACTGGTTCTTCCTCACTCCTACAAGATGTTATTCCTCCTTGCCCTATACACGAAATCACAGCTTCCCTATCTTCATCAACATTTAACAATTCCTCAAAATATTCCTTCCATCTTCCCAATACCTCTAACTCTCCATTTAATAACTCTCCTCTCCTATTTTTAACTGACAAATCCATTTGTTCTCAAGGCTTCCTTAACTTGTTAATCTCACTCCAAAACTTTTTCTTATTTTAAACAAAATTTGTTGATAACATCTCACCCACTCTCTCATTTGCCCTCTTTTTATATTGCTTCACCACTCTCTTAACCTCTCTCTTTTTCTCCATATACTCTTCCCTCCTTGCATCACTTCTCATATGGGATGGGAGGGTATGTTGATGCTTGGCTTAGTGCGTATATGAGGAGTGTGGGTGTGAGAGGAATTCTGCTTTTGACTCTCGCCCAGGAAGGTCATAGCAGCTCTCCTTACTTACTCTGTCTCCCTACGATCCCCGTTGGGGAGGGGAACCTTTACTTGCACGATGAGCTGCGCAAATCGTGTAAAGATCAAACCAACTAGTGGTACTGTTGATGATTCAACGAAGCTTGCTCTTGCAACTGTTGTGCAAGGAGCATTGCACGCTATTTTGACACTCAAAGAAGCACTCATTATTGTATGTCACGATGATGCTGAAGCAGAGAAGTTACTCACTACAGAAGCCACCACTACTCTTACTGCTCCAGGATTTACTGTTACATCCTCTCCTGCCCTCAAGGCAAGAAAATTAGTATTCCTGAAAAAACTGGACAAGATTCTGACTTCTCAAACAATTGCCGAACTCAAGTCATCCATTGAAACTCAAAATACTTGGGCTACTGTTGACAGCATTACTAAAATCCCGAATGCATCGCCTATGCTCAAGGTCACCTTTACCGACGTCAACATGGCTGCCACTGCTCTGAACGAAGGTCTTGCTGTTTACTACTACTACATCAGTCCCACCTATATAGAAGCAGAGAGATACCACTACATCCAACATTGCTGGAACTGTTATTCTTATCTTCACACCACCAAAGCATGTCCAGTAAAAGACAAGAAGTTCTGCACTACATGTGGTAGTGAGGGACACACCTTCAGTTCCTGTACCGCTGCTGCTCCACCACAACCAGCGTGTTTAAACTGCAAAAGTAATGATCACCATACACTGGCAGCAAAATGTCCTACAAGAAAGGATATTATGAAGAAACAACAAGATGCGACAAAGAAAAAATCTACCAACAGCACACCAACGTATGCCGCAATTGCAAAATTGCAAGCAGACACTACAAAATTACTTCAAGCATCTACTCAGCCAGCCTCCACCACCACCACCATCACTCCTCCAACATGTGACGTAACGAAGATCCACTATTGTCTACTATACGCTCACATGCAAAACATGGCTGTACCTGGATCCTTTAACTCTACCATCAACGAGTTATTTGCATTAAATAACATGCCATCATTCAAATTTCCAGCATCGCCACCTTCTGAAGAAATTCTCAAATTCACCAAAGACTTAGTCACAACCTCGGAGGTAGCAGATCCAACACCACCATCAACTAGTGACGTCACTCCAACAACGTCCAATGAGAAGCCTTCACCGCCACCACTCCTCATTGAAACCGACCAATCAGAAGCCTTGTCACCAGAAACATCTTCCTATTCGTCTACTTAAGATGACAACGAATATTCACTTCCTCCTTCAACAATACCTAACAAGAAAGAAAAAACAGCAAAAAAATCAGAATCTCACAACTCTCGACATGATAAAGATGAAGATATTAAAATATATACTTCATGGACTGGAATCAACTTCTACACTACAGAAAAATATCATCAAGACATGCCGTATCATGAGCTTTATTCTCACCTCATCGAAAAGACAGTCAAGTTTACCATCGATTCTTCCTGCTCAGCTGGAACTCTTCGTACAATTTAAATTTCTACTATTCTAAAGGCCATTGTAGACCAACTAGAAGATTCCAGCCAAAAACACTTGCTGACACGTATAAATTTGCTCCCTCTACAACGCTTTAAACGTCTTGAAAACGGAACTGAATTGTAAAACAACGCCATGACTCCAGGTAAACACCAAACCTCTATGAACTGACCAATCAACGATGAGCTCCTTCCATATCGCCTGCAGCCGCCTATCATCATTCAAGTTGCAGTAATCATCCATCCAGCAAGATGCAGCCAGCACCTGCTGAGTTCCTGTTGCCTTCTACATCGTCTTCGTAAATATTCCTGAAATACATCTCCATCTACGCCTCCAGTACTTCGGTACCACATGTCCCAAAGTGGTTGGGCCACTTGCCTTGATTCCTCCTCTTCCCCTCCTTCCCATCCTTTTCCAGTTATTTCCATTCTTCCTTATCCTTCCTTCCCATCTTACGACAGCTCTCGTCGTCCTCGATTCGATTCGATTCGATTCGGATGTGAGAGAAGGGGGCTTTAAGAGAGACGGGGGGATGGGTGCAGTGTGTGCTGGACAGGGATGACAGGGAACAGTTACAGGGGCCTATTGTGGAGGAAGAGGTGTGGACGGCTTTAATGAGTATGAGCAGGGGTAAGGCGCCGGGAATAGATGGGCTGACTGCAGAGTTTTACATACAGCATTGGGGAGTATTAAAAGACTTTTTGGTACAATTATTTAATATCATAAATGAGAGGGGTGAGTTGGGACCGTTGCAGGCGACAGCGCTAGTAGTTTTGGTGCCAAAGGGTGAAAGTCAGTGCAAGGTGAGAGATTACTGGATGATATCACTCATGTGCGCAGACTACAAACTTTTTGCAAAAATTTTGGGAAATCGTATAAAGTCGTTGGAAAGGTAATAGTGAGGGGTCAACATGGGATTCCGGGGAGATCAATGTATGAGGGGCATGGGGTTATTAGAAGGTTTATTGAGGGTTCATGAGAGGGGGAAAGAGGGGTATTGGCATTGGATTGGAGAACGGCTCTGTGGAGAATCATGGAGCGGCAGGGGTTCGGGGAGGACATTGTAAATTGGGCACGTACTTTACATCAGGGAGCCGGGATGTGTGTACAGATTAATGGGCGGGTGGGGTTTCATGTGAAAATGGGCAGGGAATTGAGGCAAGGATGCCCGTTGTCACAAATATTATTTGCATGTTTACAGAATTCGTTTTATAGGGCAGTGAAAAGGTGCATACAGGAGGGGGTAAGGGAGGACATACGAGGTGGGAGTCCCGGTATCATAGGTTATGTTGATGACACAACTGTCCTAGTAAGTGGGAGGGAGGGATTGGAGGGTCTGGAGAGAGTTATAGATGTTTTTGGGATGGCAACAGGTATGGCAGTGAATGTGCATAAATCAAAGCTCATGAGATTGGGTGAATGGGATGGGCGGGAGGGCGGGGGTGGGGGGGTGAGGTGGTGTGTCGTGGACCGGGTGAAAATTTGTGGAGTTGTGTATATGGGTAATGCTCAGATGGCGAGGGAGGGTAATTCAAAGGGTGTGGTAGATAGAGTATTGGGAAGATTGACAGGACTGCGGCCGACACATCTTACGCTACACCAGAGGGTCATTGTGGTCACTGTGCTTTTGTACAGCAAAATATGGCATGTGGCAGCTTTGTACCCTTTGGTGTGTGGGGATGTCCGGAGATTGTTGAGCAGAGTTTTCCGTTTTATCTGGAGTTCGGGATGCAATTGGTTGAAAAGGGAGGTGGTAACACTTCCGGTGGCTTTGGGAGGGCTGGGGTTAAATAACTTGGAAAGAAGGTTGAAGTATGTATATGTGAAATATGGGTTTCTAAGGATTCGGAGGGAGGAGAGTGGAGGGTTGGGGATGCTGCAGGGAGATATTCGGAGATGGTGGAGGGGACGGGATTTGACAGATGGTGAGTTGTTGCGTCTATTGATGATGTTCAGAGATCCGAGCAACATGCGGTAGGGTCCATGGGGAGGAAGTTATAGCCTAGGGTGGCAGTGGCAACGGAAGGAGTGTACCCGATGTACGCATGGGAAGACATTTGGGGTCGATTAAAAGGGTTACGCATCCGGCCACGCATGAGGGAGGTAATGTATAGGTTTCTTTACGGAATATTACCGTCTGGGGTTGTATTACGAAATAGGCGAATAAGGGAGGGTGGGGAGTGTCAGGTTTGTGAGGTAGATAAATCAGGTTTTCATGTAGTTTATTTTTGTGAAAGCCTAGGGATTGTGCGGGAATGGTTACGGAAAGTAATCCGGTATGTGGGGGGGGGGGAAAGGGTTGTCGGTTTTGAGAGCGCTCAGTTTAGATGTAGGTGGGGTAGAGGTAAAGTTTCAAAGGGCAGTGGCTTACTTAGTGGTTGATTTCGTGTTTATATCATGGGCAATGAGAGACAAAGGGGCGGAGGAACGTAGGATGGCCATAGCAGCATCCTTTTATAGAACAAAGTGTCGCAACAGGGAAATATATGGTAGGAGGTGGGAGAGGGATTTCTCGGAGGGTTATAGGGACTTTCTTTTGAGGGATTTATGGGCTTTATAAGCGGTCAGGGGCATGAACGGGCTGGCCTTTCCGAGGGGGGGTTGTGTGTGTTGGAGAGGTCGATTGTGTGTGTGTGGAATTGTGTGAGGAAAGGATGTTGAGGTGAGTTTTGAGTGTGACACATTAAGAGGTGTGATAGGTTTTCTCCAATAGGATTAACGCCAATTGTTTGGTAATCTACTGCTTTATTATACATATTGAGTGTGGTAATATTGATTTACGGTAATGACATTGTAATCTGGAGTTTTACTCTAATAATTGCATGTATTTGTCCAACTTGTTTTCTAGGTGCCTTGCACTGCATAGTGTTGACGCTGTGATCATGCATGGTGTCCAGAGATATGCTGTGATATGTTTGTATTAATGTCTGTGCATTATTGTTCGTCACTGGTAATCTGCAATTTTCAGTTTTGTTTTGAGAGTAAAGAGTTTAATGTACGTCAGATGGTGTAAATAAAGTTGGGCAACAGTGGTGTTATAGGTTTTGTGGTTAGGTGTGCGCTAGGCACAGTCTTTATGTGTCCTTATGTCATACCTGGAGGTTACCTGGAGGCTATTCCGGGGATCAACGCCCCCGCGGCCCGGTCCATGACCAGGCCTCCCGATGGATCAGGGCCTGATCAACTAGGCTGTTACTGCTGGCCGCACGCAGTCCAACGTACGAGCCACAACCCGGCTGATCCGGCACTGACTTTAGGTATCTGTCCAGCTCTCTCTTGAAGGCAGCCAGGGGTTTATTGGCAATTCCCCTAATGCTTGATGGGAGGCTGTTGAACAGTTTTGGGCCCCGGACACTTATGGTGTTTTCCCTTAGTGTACCAATGGCGCCCCTACTTTTTATTGGGGGCATTTTGCATCGCCTGCCCAGTCTTTTACTTTCGTAGGGAGTGATTTCTGTGTGCAGATTTGGGACCATTCCTTCCAAGATTTTCCAAGTGTAGATTATGATATATCTCTCCCTCCTGCGTTCCAGCGAGTACAAGTCAAGTGCTTCCAAGCGTTCCCAGTAGTTAAGGTGCTTGACAGAACTTATACGTGCAGTAAAGATCTGCGATTTCACCTGCTTTGAATGGAGATGTTAATGTACAGCAGTATTCCAGCCTAGAGAGAACAAGTGATTTGAAAAGGATCATCATGGGCTTGGCATCTCTCGTTTTGAAAGTTCTCATTATCCATCCTATCATTTTCTTTGCACGTGCGATCGTGGCACTGTTGTGATCCTTGAAAGTGAGATCCTCAGACATTACTACTCCCAGGTCCCCTACATTATTTTTCCGCTCTATTGTATGGCCGGAGTCAGTAGTATACTCTGTTCTAGTTATTATCTCCTCCAGTTTTCCATAACGGAGTAGTTGGAATTTGTCCTCATTGAACATCATATTGTTTACCGTTGCCCACTGGAAAACTTTGTTTATATCTTCTTGGAGGTTAACCGCGTCCTCAGCAGATGACAGCCTCATGCAGATCCTAGTATCATCCGCAAAGGATGATACGGTGCTGTGGTGTATATCTCTGTCTATGTCTGATATGAGGATAAGGAATAAGATGGGGGCGAGTACTGTGCCTTGTGGAACAGAGCTCTTCACTATGGCAGCCTCCGATTTAACTCTGTTGACCACTACTCTTTGTGTTCGATTTGGTTATATTCATGTTGTATTGTACTGCTGTCAATAGCACTATGTTATGTCCATATAAGCTGTATAGAGCTTGAATGTCATAGTTGAAGCTGTGTTATTATTTTTTAACGTTTGGAATTGCATGTTTAAATGTGTAGAAGCTTACATGTGTTGGGTTTTTGAGACTAAGTTTATACCTATGGCTTTGTAGTAATTTTGTATGTCTTTGTGACTTTTCTATATCACCATTGTTGTGTGATACATATTGTTATGTAACTGAACCATTATGACGATTACATAAATTAATGTTTTGATCATTGCTGTGTGACATTAGATTAGGTAATATCCAATGTTTGTAGTATGTTAGGTTGTAAATAGTGGTTTTTTGAATAACCACGGCGAGGGGGGGGGTTAATATGTCTGTGTGTAATATGTTCAGTGCAATGAATTGCATGGTCTGTAGTCGATTACATCATCAATGTGGGAAGAAAATGGATGTCTCTGAGGGTACAGATTACTTACCATTTCGAGGGATGTGTATATAAAAGTGTTGTTCATATTGTGTAATTCTGTTGGGTAGCTCCAACAGGTTTGCGTTAAGTGATAGGATGAGGGAACAGAGGGGGGGGGGTTGTACCCACACGGAGTTGTAAGTGTGGTGTGTAAAGTTAGCTGTGGGTAGGATTGTGTTAATTTTATAGTCCTACATGAGTTTTATATATTATATTTTTGTAATGTCATGTTTTAAATAAAATATAAAAAAAAATTCTAGAGTTCTGCATTGGTACGAAATCCTAGGATATTTCTTTAATTTAGACAAATATACGCAGTGATCCTTGCTCTCAGTGCATGAGATTGCAATTTCCTGCACTCTTACTACTAGTAAAGCTACTTCATTTATACCAGTATGTGTAACGTTCCTCAGTACACTCACACTTAAACAAATTCTGACTTGTTTATTTGCGTTTAATGCTGTAGGACATAGGGCTATATGATACACACCCTACTGATACTGACAGCATTAACACAATTCAGTGTTATAAATCTGGGCTGTGTGACGTTTCATGCATTTACTGCATCTACTGAGCTGATACAACCTTTCTATACTATATTGTAAACAAGATCACGTACTGAGATTTTTCCTTGACTAATTCTCTCATGGATTAGGGTTCATTTTTACTTCTGGTTTACTTTTATTCTTTGTTTTTGAAGCATGATAAGTACCCACGGAATATATGTGCTAAATAGACTCCGGGGCAACTGTTATCCACGTGTCATGCATTGTAGATTTAGAGTTGAAGTTTTTTTTATTTGAGTTTTGGTTTAATTGATGTTATATGAGATTCCACATTTACTGTTACTGTAGTGTGACTAGTGTAAATCTACAAAAATAATTTTTGTATTTCGTGACTTATCTACAATAATATTGGCTTTTATGTTATCGATTAGATAGCCATTCAATCGTTTTAGACTGTAGTTATAATTGTACTCAAGCAGTTTGATCTATATCAAATTGATTATTCACTGATATAATTGTTGTCTCAACTTAAATCTTTAAGTTCTGTAACTTCGAACATACATGAGTAGGTGAAGGTAAACGTAATAATTTATAAATTATCTTGAGTCTGCTTCTTTCTACATTATCATATGTTTCCTTCAAAATTATAACTACCTGTTAATGGCTTGCAACAACTGCAACATAATTTTTTTATTTTATTTAAAACGTTATATTAGAACATAAAAAAAATAAATATATAGAAGACCACAATCCCTTAACAAAACAGGTATCCAAAATATAGTTCATAATCACAGTACACCATATAATTACCATTCAAACATGCATCTTCATACCTGAACTAAACATTTCCCGTATATGGTAACTCTCACATCATGATAATACACGAGGTCCAATGAACCTTCTAACCCAACCATCCTACTTCACATGTCTGTTATATACAATGCAGCACTAAACACCACCTTGACCATCCCCAAAATGCCTTACACTCGAGGCTTCCTAACCATAATATTGTCACTTACGGCGTACATTACATAATAATAACGGTATATATACCAGAGCTATCAATACTAACATAGATATTTAACAAAGTGTCACATAACACTGAAGAACTTGTATTTACATGTTATTTAAAACCTTACATAAAACAGATTACATTTCAAGAAAATTACCTTCACATTTTTTAACAGTATTTTTATTGCATCCTATTATACTTTTGAATTTTATATAGCAATCCCTACCCCACCTCCTTTGCTGGACTGACTGAGTGCCACACTTCTGGCACAGTTACTGAGTGCCACACTTCTGGTACAGTTACTGAGTGCCACACTTCTGGCACAGTTACTGAGTGCCACACTTCTGGTACAGTTACTGAGTGCCACACTTCTGGCACAGTTACTGAGTGCCACACTTCTGGCACAGTTACTGAGTGCCACACTTCTGGCACAGTTACTGAGTGCCACACTTCTGGTACAGTTACTGAGTGCCACACTTCTGGCACAGTTACTGAATGCCACACTTCTGGCACAGTTACTGAGTGCCACACTTCTGGCACAGTTACTGAGTGCCACACTTCTGGTACAGTTACTGAGTGCCACACTTCTGGCACAGTTACTGAGTGCCACACTTCTGGTACAGTTACTGAGTGCCACACTTCTGGCACAGTTACTGAGTGCCACACTTCTGGTACAGTTACTGAGTGCCACACTTCTGGTACAGTTACTGAGTGCCACACTTCTGGCACAGTTACTGAATGCCACACTTCTGGCACAGTTACTGAGTGCCACACTTCTGGCACAGTTACTGAGTGCCACACTTCTGGCACAGTTACTGAGTGCCACACTTCTGGCACAGTTACTGAGTGCCACACTTCTGGCACAGTTACTGAGTGCCACACTTCTGGTACAGTTACTGAGTGCCACACTTCTGGCACAGTTACTGAGTGCCACACTTCTGGCACAGTTACTGAGTGCCACACTTCTGGTACAGTTACTGAGTGCCACACTTCTGGTACAGTTACTGAGTGCCACACTTCTGGCACAGTTACTGAGTGCCACACTTCTGGCACAGTTACTGAGTGCCACACTTCTGGCACAGTTACTGAGTGCCACACTTCTGGCACAGTTACTGAGTGCCACACTTCTGGCACAGTTACTGAGTGCCACACTTCTGGTACAGTTACTGAGTGCCACACTTCTGGCACAGTTACTGAGTGCCACACTTCTGGTACAGTTACTGAGTGCCACACTTCTGGTACAGTTACTGAGTGCCACACTTCTGGCACAGTTACTGAGTGCCACACTTCTGGCACAGTTACTGAGTGCCACACTTCTGGCACAGTTACTGAGTGCCACACTTCTGGCACAGTTACTGAGTGCCACACTTCTGGTACAGTTATTGAGTGCCACACTTCTGGCACAGTTACTGAGTGCCACACTTCTGGCACAGTTACTGAGTGCCACACTTCTGGCACAGTTACTGAGTGCCACACTTCTGGCACAGTTACTGAGTGCCACACTTCTGGCACAGTTACTGAGTGCCACACTTCTGGCACAGTTACTGAGTGCCACACTTCTGGTACAGTTACTGAGTGCCACACTTCTGGCACAGCAAAGGATACAAAAGAAGAAATAACTAATAATTACATGATCACACCAACATACTATTACAGAATAACTAAAAACGTACTATGTACATTTGAACCTACTGATAAATAACATTTCAACACAAAATACACATTTAGTATCAAAAGGAAAACCCCATCTTCACCTTCTGAGCTTGTTAGACATTTTTACCATTCTGAAACATCAATATTATTAATGATAAAAAAATTTCATATTTACATTGACTAAAAAAAATTAACATATTCAAGTCCTGAGAAAATAACAAAAAATACATCTACACTACAAATAACTTCTATCCTCCTAACAACTCCAGATACTACACAATCGTACAGAAACGGACCGTAACTACGTACTTCGTATTACTTCTTCAATAAGCAAAGAAAAGAATACAAAACAATACAAATAACTTTCAATTCTTCCATTGGAACTGTCCTCTCGTCCACTAACTACAATCACAGTTTTATGTAAACTGATACAATTGTCCTTAATAACCTATACACATCAGTCAAAACCAATCATCCACAAAATCAAATTGAACATATTTATTTATATAATGGAAGTTTTCATACTAAGCACCAAGTTTTAAAAATACATACAAAGTAACATATATATTTATTATTAAGCTTACACCATTAACATCTGTTTCTGTTAACATATATCCTAATAACAAAACTCATATTTTCACCCTTGACACACCTTCTCTGACCACTAACACACATCATGCTACAACCTGTTCCGGGAAACAGCCCGTCGCTTCCCATTACCTTGCATTTAAATCCCATAAATCCCGTAATTTGAGACTCCTATAGCCTTCACTAAATGCCCTCTCCCACCTCCCCCCAAGCACTTCCTTATTCCGACACTTCGTTCTATGAAAGGTCGCTGCCAACATTTTAATTCTTTCACTCACTCCCACCTCCCTCATAACCCAAGACATATATATAAAACTAGTAACTATATACCCCACGGCATTCTCTACCATTTGATTCACCCCCTATGTCTAAACTTGAAGCCCTTAACACCTGTAACCCATCACCACCCACTAACCTATACACCTTTTCTAACCAGACCCTTACTTTTTCAATACAATCGCAAAAATACACAGCGTGAAAAATAGTCTCCATGCATCCACACGCCTTGCATTCCCCACCCTCCCTGATCCTCCTACTGAATAAGACCATCCCAGACGGCAAGATCCCATGTAAAAATCTAAACATTACCTCTCGTACCCTGGGTTTCACTCGTAGTTTATTCAGACGCCTCCATATATCACTCCAAGCATACATTGGATATGCACCTTCTACCGCCGCTACGACTGACTTGCAATCAAGTTCTTCAAGGACTCGCAAGTTAATGTGTGACGGTTCTCTCACTGTTATTAGAACCCTCAACATAACCTCACCTAGTAATAACTCCCTACCCCCTCCACCACCGTTGCATATCCTCACGTATCCTATTAATTAATTCCACCGTCCCTCGCCTCCCCCTCCTTTATATAACTACGTTTTAAGTACACACTCATGATCCTTTTTTCAACCGGTATAAGCCCCAGCCCTCCTCGGCCTACAGGTAGTGTGACAACCGCTCTACTTAACCATTCACATCCTGTACCCCATATGAATCTAAAAACTCTCTATTGCAACCGTTTTATCTCAAGTCGTATCATCGGATACATCACTGCCACATGCCATAACTTACTGTACAACAGCACATTTGTTATTATTACCCTTTGATGTATCGTTAGATGTGCTGCACTTAAACCACTAAGTCTTTTCATCACACCTTCCACAATACGCACTGAGTTTACTTCTTGTGCCAACTTTATATCTCTCACATAAACTATCCCACATATCAATAATTGATCCACCCTCTTCCACCTGTTTACTACTTCCCCGTCCCTGTGTAACCGATCCCCAAGATCCATATACTTGGTCTTCTCTGCATTAATTTTTAACCCAGAAGCATCCCCAAAAATATTCACCAACTTTCTCACCCTAATCAAATCCATACCTCCCCTCACCAAAACTCATCTACATAACCCACGATACCAGCCCCTCCCCCCCCCCGTTCATTACCTACCCCATCTGTAAATAACCTTCGAATCGCTCTATAAAAGGGATCTTGTAAACACGCAAACAAAATTTGCGAAAGGGGGCAACCTTGGCGCAGGCCCCTACCCATCTGAATTTTATCACCTATCCTCCCATTCACCTGTATCCTCATTGCAGCACCTTGATACAATAATTTAGCCCAAGATATAATTTCTTACCCTAACCCCTGCCAACGCATAAACATCCATAACGCTTCCCATTCTACACTGTCATAGGTTGCCTCCCAATCCAGAGCCAACACCCCCCCCCTCCTCCCAATTCGCTCCATCTCTCAATAAAACCTCAAATCAAACCATGCCCTTCCCGGCACTCCGTATTGTCACTTACCTATCACTTTACCTATTACCTTTAATTCTGTTAGCTAATATCTTTGCAAAGAGCTTGTAATCTCCACACATTAGCGAAATGGCCCGATAATCCCTTACTGGTGATGGCTCACCCTTCGGTACTAAAACCACCACAGCCGTCCTTTGCTGTTCCCCTAAAACCCTATCCCTCTTAAGTATGTTGAACAATCTTACTAAAAACCCCTTTAGTACGCCCCAATTTTTAACATAAAATCACTTGGTATCCCATCTATACCCGGCGCCTTACCTAAGTTCACACCAGTTAAAGCCTCCCAAATCTCACACTCCGTGATCGGCCCTCCCAAAGCCAATCGATCTTGCATCTCCAGATCGCACTGCACAAACCCTCCCATTGTCTGCAGTGCATATTTGACTTAAACCAAGCATCAACATATCCAATTATAGCCTCCGTCGTTACCAAAACTTGACCTACCCTATACCCTTCCATACCAACCTGAACATTTAACCCCATCATCTCCATTGCCTTTCTCCTCCTACATTGACTCCTCAACACACAAGCCGACGGTCGATCTCCCCACAGTACCTCTTCTATTCCACCCCTAATTCTCTCCCCATCAAACCTCTCACTTTGCAACATCCTAATACTTTCCTTTAAACTTTCAATTTCGACTACTGGAAAGTTTGCACTTCCTCTTGCATAACATTCACGTAGCTGCCATTCAAGGTATCTTTGTAATCCATACTTTATTGTGTTAAATTCCTTCCCTCTCCTAATATAATATTCTTTGATGCTCATTTTAGCCAACGTATCCCACCAAGTTACCAAGGCTGCAACTACCAAACGTTCCCACATTTTAACAAAAGACTGACGACATTCCTCTCCCTGCAGTAACTTTACATTTAATTTCCAATAACTTTGACCCCTTCGAGGCAATCCCTCCCAATCTACATCCATTACAACTCCCCTATGGTCTGAAAAAACCACATCCACCACACGTACGCTACGCACTCTTATCGCATGGGGCACGTACAAATGATCCAGTCTTGCCGCATAATCACGTCTAACAAAAGTATGCCCTACTTCCCCCTCCCCCCCACAAACATCCCTTAACCCCACCCCATTTAATAAATCCCCCAATATGCCCAAACAAGTCCCCGCCCCTCTAGGTTCCACATCCTTTCGTCTTATCACACAATTCCAATTACCGCTACATTTGGCAAGGCACGCAAATAATATACCAGAACTTCTTTAACAAAGTTAGTTTTAATACGCACATCTCCCTCTGCAGGACCATATACACACACCAAACTTATTTGTACCCTACCCCATGATCCATCCACTCTAATCACCCTCCCCCCCTTCGCAATGCCTCACAACGAACGGGCTAGTTTCCCTCACCAGGATAGCAACTCCTCCTTTCAACCTTGTCGTATGCTCCAAGTACACATTATATCCCCTCATTTCCAACTCATATTCTGTTTTGTAGTTGTGTTCCTGTATGAACACTACATCCACACCCAGACGCACCAAATACTCACTGAAACACTTGTGCTTTCTTTCAGGTCTCAAGCCATTAATATTTATTGTCATACACTTGAAGACTACTAAATGGGTTTTCCTTTTGTCTCCGGTTTTGACTTTTCACCAGAACGTTTTATTACTCCCCTATCCCTCACCCCCCCCCTTTTTGGAACCACCTTAGCAAACCCCTGCTCCTTGGGGCCACTGGTTTCTCTCCTCATGACCTCCGCCCATGACTTTTTCCCAGGTCGCTGGGCAGGCTTGAGCACGTCCGAAAGCGCCGCCGTGCGCTTTCGTGACATACCCTCCTCCTGCACTGTAGCATCTTTTACTTCTTCCTGATGCACCTCCACCTCCACATCCTGCACCATCAAGACGTTTGCTTCACTCTGCTGAAGTCTTCCTTCACCTACCACTCCGTCGTCAGCAACAGACCCCATAGTTAGACCTGGATCCCCCACCTGTCTTATAATTTTGTCGTCTATCAAGGCGTCTAACGCCTCTGCTAACGACACCTCCACATCTCCATCACACAAGTCTGGTATGTTCTCATCGCACACCTGATTTACATCCAATGAAGGCGACACCTCCCCTCTTGATAGACCTGCTGTCTCTGTCGCCTCTGCTTTATCGACCTCTTCACTCCAAGACAACCCTTGCTTAGGCAGGGTCGCATAAGGCAGCTCTCGCTTCTAACCATCCTCTTCTGCAGCCTGCCGTCACTGCTGTTCCGGATATCCCCGTCGCTTTCCACACTGCGCCGCCATATGGTCATATGACCCACACAAGCGACACGTTCGACGTTGCCCAGCATATGTTACAAATACTTGGGTCCTAAAATCCGATAACACTACGTACGAAGGGATGGGAAGACGTAGTGTCATTTTAACAGAATACGTGCCTTCAGGTATCCCAGCATACGGGCCATCAGCCCACCGCCCCACAGTGGTCATATGTACCGTCCCATGTTTACTCATTTCACTTCGAATATCAGAGTCATCTGCCTCGAAAGGTACATCATGGAGCCGTACTGACACTGCGTAGTTGACCGCTATAGTGGTCTCCTGGTACTCGTCAACCACCGCCTCATGTACAGATGCAGATGTTAGTTTCACGAAGATCCTCGTCGTTCCGTTGAGTGCCACTCCACAAATCTCCTCATTCGCTGTACCATATGTATCACGAATTATCGCCGGTAATAACAAATCCATGGAAGATCCTGTTACAGCCCCACGGATCAGCTCAATACAGATTGTATTGACGCGTCTCCGACTGCTCATCGCCATCTTGAGAAAATAAAGTTGCCACCAACCAATGCTAGGGGCAGCCCAAACAGGTAAACTGCGCAGAAAATCAAGTCAATCAGGAGCGTCTGCGCAGCATGTCCACACTGCCCGAGAGCGATGAGGACAATGTGCAACATAATTAACCCGTAACTAAAGCTAAGACTTCACCTCAAAGTTGACCTTTGAGATACTATAATTTTGTAACCTTATCAAGTTTTTCGTCTACCGAAGCGCACTAAAGCAAAGGTAGCACAGAACTAATTCTACCTTCATCTGGGTCAAATACTAGAAAACTAATCTCAGGAAATTTTGAAAGAATACAAATTAATTCTTCTCAGGAGTCAATTGTGTACTCTGAAGCTTCAGTTATAGTATTTTTTAGCACTTTTCATTGCTTCTGGAAAGTTACTAGTACACTTGAGTACTTGAAACTGCACACAAGCTCAACGACTGCACACTTAAAATTATTCTGTACACAACAGAACACACACGTCAAGTAAATTTGTTCTCAGTAGTAGTACACAACTGCTAAACTGATTTGTACTATTTGTAATATTCTATACTAACTAAATTTACAGAGCCTTAGGTTTTTGAGCCATTTAACCTTATGTCACTAGTATATTGTCTTCCTAGTGACTCAACATTATTTTTCACAGGTTTTACCTATTCTGACTTTTTACAAAAGACCAAAAACTATGGTTTTGTTCCATAGATCACTGTCTTTGTGAAATATACTATTACAACATGAACTTGTGACGTAAATATACTACACACTACGTTTCTGTGTTGCACAGCTGGATAGTACTTATCTAACTTTTGTAATTCTGCCGGTCTAGTCACCCATAGACCCTCATATATGATGCCCTTCAGCAGTACTGTAATTATCCACACAAAGCTATTCCTCAATATCGGTGATTAACTCGCTAACTGATATCACCATTTTATATTGTCTTCAAGCTCAAAAATAATAAACTGATTTTTGTTATCCTATGTAATATATACATACATTATTATGCATGATAAAGGTAATTACCTAAATCTTTATAACTGTAATTACATGTATCTATACCTAAATAAACTTCCCCACTAAAGCTATTGCGACGCCGCCCCTGAGTAATGCGCGACCTATTAGTTGGTTATATAAAATCAACAGATGTAGGATGCATTAGAATTTATAATTAATTTTCCGCACGACTGGTGAAAACGGGACTGACAATAAAATTCGTTGCTGAACACTTTAATAAATCATAAAATTAATTTAGGAAAGAAAGACATCCAAAATCATAATGACATTCTGGTTGGATGTCAGGGTAACTGACGACGAGGTCAAAATTAAAGGTTACAACATAAAGCGCTTAGATAGGAATAGAAATGTTGGTGGGTTATGTACCTTTGTAAGAAATGACTTAGCCTGTAACCCAAGACCTGATCTGAATGATAAATTGGAGATTCTATGGCTTGAGGTGTTGTTACCCAAGACTAAACTAATCCTGGTAGGAACTGGTTACCACCCCCCATCCACCCATGATCAATTCTTCGAGAGTCCTGTCCGCAGTTGATAGCAAATCTGAGACAGTGATATTGGGATACTTCAATATCTGATTCCAACAGCAAAATAATGAGGTACATAGCAGGTATAAGCAAATTCTGGGAATACTCAACTAATTAATACATTGTCCTCATCGCTCTTGGGCCGTGTGGACAGCTGCGCAGTGGCTCCTGATTCAACTGGTTTACTTCGCAGTTTTTCTATTTTGTGCATACAACATGGCGGATCGCATTGGACGCCGGGTGAATACTGTGTGGAATTGGTGCGTGGCACGCTTACAGGAACAACAATGCAGGTGTTACTGCCTGCAATCATAAGTGAGGTACATGGAATACCAAACGAAGAATTATATGGAGTAGCAGTAAATGGTGTGTCGAGAATTTTCATCAAGTTTAAAGACGCAGGATTCTACGCAAGCATAGTTAACAAATATCAAGAGAAGAGGCTAGCAGTGAACACTGTGGTGGAAGTCTGCTTACATGATGTGTCCAGCTATGTGACGTGGGTGAAAGTACGAAACGTGCCTTTTGAGGCGACAGAGCATGATGTGATGGCGGTGTTTAGCAGCTATGGAAAAATCCACTCAGCTGAGATGGGGGTGTGGCAAAATGGACCTTATGAGGGGCTACCTGAGGGATCATTTACGCTGAAAATGACGTTGAGGCAGCCAATACCATCATACGTATTTATGGAGGTCTTCCGGACGCAGGTCTACGTATACTACTCAGGGCAGCGGAAGACTTGCAGATTATGTGGTTCTTTTGAACATATGGCGGCCCAATGCTATAAAAAAGCTGGACGGAGGGAACAGGTACCAGTGATCTTACATCAGAGGAATCGTATGGGGGCGTTGGAGGAAGGAGTAAGGCCAAACAAGAATCCTTGCCGATGGAATGAAGAAGTGGACAGGGCTGAGGCGGATATGGAGGAAAGTGTAACACTAACAGTTGATAAGGGACAGACGACATCGACATCTGATGAGGAGGGTACGGGCCAACAGGATGGCTTGCTGGAGGAAGTACTAAGTTCCTTTTTGCATGACGTTGAGGAGGGACAGGAGGTTGACGGATGTAACCAGGTGCAGGCGACAGTGCAGCAAGATCAGGAGGTTAGGAATACTGTGTACACTAATGTTAATATGCACAACATTGTGGCAGAGGTCCATAGGGCAGAAAAGACAGGTGACGAGGTGTGTGGGGAGGGAGTTCTCGTAAGAGAACTGCAGGAACGTCTGAGATGGACGATGTTCTTACTCCAGGACGAAGAACAGGAGTAAAATCTTGGAGAAAGGAAGTATGTCATAAGGGGAAAAAGGGGAGGGGTAATGAAGGGTTTAATGGTTCTAGGCATAACGAAGGGATGGGGAGGGGGGGTGAATAAGCAAGCTGTCAAGAAAGACGCAATACAGCAGGACGGTATAGGAGGGTGTGTGCCAAGAAAAAAGGGTAAGCCACCACTTTTAAAATAATTCACGGTAGTAACTGTAAATGTAAATGGATTGAGGAATGAAGTGAAACGGGTATGGATGGAATGGTTTTTGAGGAGATATAATGTGGATGTATGCTTTATACAAGAACATAATTATAAGATAGGCTGTGCTTTGGCATTAAAAGGTTATAAATTGTATGTAAGTGGGTCTGTTAGGTTAAAAGGGGGAGTGGCAGTGGCTGTGAAGGAAAATAGTCCCTTACGTGTTATAAAGTGGGAAGAAGGTGGGGGAGGGTAGTGAGAGTGGATGGTGAGTGGGGAGCATCTCGAGTATGTTTCATTGGGGTTTATATGCCAGCAGAGAATATAATCAAAGTAAAAGAGGATTTTGTGAGAGACGTTTTGGTGTATTTTTTAAGGGGCTTACCTCTAGTCACTGTAATTGGGGGGGACTGGAACTGTGTTATAAGGGGGGGGGACGTGGAGCCAAGGGGGGCGGGTTGTGTGTTACGGTCGTTACGTAATGTTTTACAGGATGCAGGGGTGAGGGACGTGGAGGGGAGTGAGGCTTGGAGAGTGGATTTCACTTTTGTTAGGAGAGATTATTCAGCGAGGTTAGGTAGGATTTATATAACGGGAGCAGTTAGTGTAGGAGGGGTAAAAACAGTGGACGTAGGGTTCTCGGATCATAGGGCAGTTTTGGTAGAGCTGGATTGAGAGGGTGTGGTAAAGGTATATTCAAGTTTCTGGAAGTTAAATGCGAGGTTGGTGAGGAGTGAGGTGGTGAATGCAGAGTTTAGAGACTGGTGGAGACAATTGTGGAGGGCAAGGGATGGGGTAGGGAGTATTTTGAATTGGTGGGAAAATAGGGCTAAACCTGGTATTGCGGGGCTTTATAAATATAAAGGAAGAGAGGAGGCGAGGTGGAGGTATGGTTTACAGAATTATTTGGAACAGCAGCTCAATGAGTGTTATGCGAGTGAGGAGGGGAAGTCTTTTGAAGAAATATCAGGGCTAAGAAAGAGACTGAGGGAAATACATAATGAAAGATTTGATGAATTAAGGGTAAGGGCAGGTATGGATGCCGTGCTATTGGGAGGTAAACCGTCGGGTAGTGTGTTAATAAGTTTTCGCGTTAGACAACAGAAGTCCACTATAATACTTTTAGAGGTTAGTGACGATTTGGAAGGTTATACTGAGGGACAAATGTTGGTGACAACTGAGGGGATAAGTAATTATGCGGATTATTGGTTTAAAAGGAAATGGGAAAAGGATAACGTGGGGATAGTTAATAAAGAAAGAGGAGGGGTGAAGGCCTTGGGGAAAGGTGGGGAGGACAGAGGGGGATTGGATGGAATAATAAGTATGGAAGAAGTGAAAGAGGCGGTGTTCAATTTAAGTAAGGGGAAAGCACCGGGAATCGATGGGCTGTCCAATGATTTTTATAGAGTGCATTGGGAAACCATAAATGCTTGTTTGGTTCAGGTATTGAATAGTATGCTGAAGGAAGGGAAATTGGGAATGTCAAAAAGGACGGGTGTGGTCGTGCTTGTAAAGAAAAAGAGGGAGGGGAGAACACTGAGCACGTACAGGGCCATATCTTTAATGTGTACGGATTATAAGATTTTTGCGAAGATTCTAGGGAACAGGATGAAGAGGGTGATAGGTGGTATTGTGCACAAGGGTCAGTTGGGAATTCCGGGTCGTAGTATGAGGGATGGACATAGTCGTATTAGGGAATTTTTGCAGGGTTGTAAGGGGGGTGGAATTTTGGGCATTGATTGGGAGAATGCTTATGATGGTGTGAATAGGGAGTACATGGTTGACACTTTAAGGCTTATGGGTTTTGGGGAGGAAATAGTAAAATGAGTGAAGACCTTGTATGCAGAAGCCACGATTCAGGTGCAAATTAATGGTAGGTTGGGTAGCGTGTTGAAAATGGAGAAAGGTTTGAGACAGGGGTGTCCTATGTCTCAAATTCTGTTTGCATGTATGCAACACCCGTTTTATGGAATGGCTGAGGAAGCAACAACATTAAAGGAGGAGGGGTCGGGGTTCACAGAGGTAGTTGGTTATGTAGATGACACAACAATACTGATCAATAATGTCGAAGGTTTGCGAAAGGTGGAGAGAGTAATGAGGTTTTTTGGAGAGGTGTCAGGCATGCGTGTCAACAGAGCTAAATCGAAATTATTAGAGATAGAAGATTGGGTCGGGGGTAGAATGGGGATGGAGTTTGGATGGGATGTGACTGAACAGATGAAAATTTGTGGGATTATCTATATGGCAGATGAGCAAGAGGCTAGACGGAGGAATTCGGAATTGGTGGGAGAGAAAGTTTTACAACGGATTAGAAACCTAAGAGTGAAGTATGTTAATTTAATGCAAAGGGCAATAATAATAAATTCATTGGTTTATAGTAAAGTGAGGAACGTGGCAGTGGTGTATCCTTTACGGGAACAGGAGATAAAGGAGATACAGAGAAGGGTGTTTCGTTATATATGGGGTTTTGGACGTGCATGGCTAAGTAAAGAGGTGGTTATGACGAATGTGCGCAGAGGGGGAGTAGGGCTTTTGATGCGAGGGCCGAGGGTAAAGGACATGTATGTTAAACAGAGGTACGTAAGGGAGGGAGGGGCAAAAGGGGGTGAGGGTTGGGCGGGTGATGGGGGATGTACGACGATGGTGGGGAGGAAAGGACTTAATGGAATGTGAAAATATGCTAAGGGTTTAGTAATAGGTGAGGTAAAAAAGCTCATTTTGGGAAGGTTAGTAGAGATGAGTAGGAAACCAGAAGTCATGCAAGGGGTGACGGTATACCCTTTGTATGATTGGGGTACGATTTGGCATGATTTCCTGAAGCTTAGATTAATGCCGAGGGTAAGGGAGTTAGTTTATAGGATTATAATGGGAATTTTAGCGTCAAAGCAGGCTTTGTGTGTGATGGGTTTGGTAAGAGAAGCGAAATGCGAACATTGTGAGGAATCGGAAACAGCCTTTCATGCCATATGTTTTTGTAGGGAGTTGGGGCAGGTACGGGTGTGGCTGGCTAGAGTCTTTAAGTTAATGGGTGGGGGCAATGTAGAGCTCCTGCGTGCCCTAACTTTAGAGGTAAGGGGGGTGTCTGAGGTTGTAAAGAGAGCCATTCTGTACATTGTGACAGATTTCTTGTATTATTCCTGGGGCTTGAAGGAAAAAGGTGGGAGGATAAGGGTAAGAGCAATTGCAGCAGGAATTTATCGCACAGTCTGTAGAAATAAAATCATTTATGGTAAAAGGTGGGCAACTGCGTTCCCGGAGGCATATAGAAATATAACGGTAAAGGGACTCAGTAACTTGGCTACTTAAGTACTAAGGGACCATTTTCCTTTTATAGAGCGAGTTATGACCATAATGAAGGATATGTAAATGTGGTAGGATTGTCATGAGAGTTGTATGGGAGGGATGACATGTCAGATGTGGTATAATTGGAGAGTTTTCTTGTGTGTGAATGTTTTAGTTTAGCCATGTGTTGAAAAACAACAGGTCATTGATGATCATAGTTTTAATAAAGTAAATGATCTTTGTAAGTGAGACAACTATAAGAGGGAACAATAAAAGCATTGTTAACATTTTGGTATAAAGGATACAGAGTAATCATGTTTTTCTCAAAATTATTCAATTGCATTGTTTTTTTTCCAATAAAGGATTAAAATATAAGGTTGTAAAAGTCTTATCTATTGTTGTGTTAATGTGTGTGTATGAGTCGGTGTGGGTATGTGTGATCGAGTATATACGCAAATGTATATATATGTAAGAGTATAGGTATGTATGTTACCAATTTTTTAAGTCTGCCTTCTGTGTAAGGCGACCTTTTTAGCATGTGCATATAATGTTATTGTGAGATATAAGGAACTCACTAGTTTTAGTTAGTAATATGTAACATACACCGTGAATTTAGAACCTAACCAGGGGGGGGCGGGGTTAAAAAAGGGGGAGATTGTGTGTTGTCAGGAAGAGAAAGGTTAATGGGGGATAATTATAACTGGAGTTTTTTAAGTTCATATGGTTAACCATGATTGTCCATTTCATAAATATTGTTAAAAATGTCAGAGGATATATAATATGGGAAGTGGTCATCTTATCAGAGGACTTTTTCCATGGTATAGTAGGAATATATATACGGGATGAAGCAACTATTTAGGGAATATTTTGTGTTGTTTGTATATTAAGAGAAATACGAAATGACATATGCATGAGAGGATCTGGTCATTGATAACAATGGCAACTGTCATCAATTAGATGAGTTTGAATTTTAATTTTAATTTGAAAGTAGAAAACTTTAGTTGATACATGAAATGATGTAATATTCTTAGGTCATACTGTATGTTGTAAGATGGAGGGAATACCTTTAGGGTTTTTAGACAATGTTTGAAGGTATAACCGTCCGCAGGAGGACATATGTATAATGGTTATGGTGTGGAGTTCACTTTTGTATGATTTACAGTTTATATTCAAATTTTGTATGTAGTTTCGTTTTTAATAAAAAAAGAAAAAAAAACTAATGCACAAACCCGGATCACACATTCTTCAGCCACCATATTAGACCACATTCCTTGTAATAGTTCTGACATCATCAGCCAGTCAGGCATCATTACTACAGGCCTTAGTGATCATCTCATCATTTACTGTACCAGGAAAATCATTAGGGATCAGAGACGCCTACGCAGGACAAATAAAATGAGGTCAACTAGAAACTACAGTAAATAAATACTGGTAAATAGGCTACAAAATTGTGATTGGACAGTGATTACACGTAGCACGAACGTAAATGATGCCTGGGAAAAATTCAAAGCAATGTTCACTTCCAGTTAGCATTAAACGAAGAACCAAACCCTGGATGACTACTGAGATTCCAAATAATATGAAATTCAAGGACCAGTTGCTAAAAAGATTTAAGATAAATAGGCAGGATATTGCAGCGCTAAATGAATTTCAGAGAGGAACAGAGTACAGAGGCTCGTAAAAGCAGCAAAGGCATAGCATTATTGCTCAAAAATCGAAAGGTACAAGAATAACCGTAGAAAGTTCTGGCAACATCTAAAGCCATAAACTGCGATTAGATCTAACATAGGGCTAAATATTGATAACGAGGTGTGCCACGAGACAACTGGAGTGGCAAATTGTTATAACTCATATTACGTACACTTCTGCCGCATCAACACTAGTAAGTAAACTGAAAGTTGCATTAAATTTCTTTAGCACAGATAAATTTAAAACATATTACATTAATAAGGGCGTCACCCCGAACAGTTGCCAACTAGTAGGTGTATCTTATGACTTCGTAAGAAAAGTACTAAATAAATCAAACCCAACTAAGAGCACCGGTCCCAATAACATCCGGCATAAGGCCGGAAAGCAATGCAATTATAAAACAAGGGTCAGGCTTCAAAGACATTTTTCTATACAGCAATAAAGGAGTGGAATAGACTGCATGCACATGTCAAAGCCTGTTGTCGACTTTTTTTTACCTAATTTCCTAAATGTAGAACATATAAATGAATATTATAATAATTATGTAGTAAAATATGATGCTGATTTGTTCATTTAGAGAAATTTCGAATGAGGGGGTTGGAGAACAGCTGCTAAGTGACGCCGTTTTCCAAGGCCAAATTGGGGTGTTTCAGTCTGAATTTGTAACAGGAACCTGTGTTAATGTCCCCTGTTGAAGAACTGGTACAGGAAATTTGTGGGACCTCAAGAATTATGTGTGGATGGCGGTAATTAAGTGAGTGAACATCACTCACACGGAAGTACACCATTAGTCCTTGTATTTAGATCTAAGCTGGCCAGTGTAGGGTGTGATCCATCTACAGTAATTAAATGGTAAGTTGTAATAAAAAGTTCTTTACTAATAACACTATTGTATTATATGTATTGTACTAATAGTTATATTTTTATGTACCCAGCAAGGAAACCTAAATAACATACAGTCCACATAATTCTAATTATGAGAGTAGCTGGTTTTAATATTATAAATATTAATTTAATGTCAGATTTAGCTTCTTGTGGGAGTGGCGAAGAAGTGGGCAGTTGAAGGAGGGGCAGTTCAGCGACCTACTGTGACTAAGTTCCACCTACCTCACCCATAATAACTTACAGGTAATAATTCACGTGATGCCCTGTAAGCTTTCTGCAGATGATTTGCGCACATAATAATAATATTAATAATAATTTTTACACCTGTCATAGCATGAGACAGTTCAAGAAAAGAGCCAAAATATACCTCATGAATAAGGAGGAGAATGATTTCTTGTATGAAAATAACTAATTTTACCTCTTCCTTGTCATGTCTTCTTTTATTGTAACTGTTTTTACGTAGTTAAAATACCTACCTGTTTTTAACTTTTAAATATAAATAATAATTAATCACAAGGACCCCAGTGGAAATAAGTCACTCTGACTTTTTTGGTTATCCCAGGTTCTCTACACATGCTGCTGTGTATGATAATCTATGTAACTGTATTTGTGTATACCTGAATCAACTTACTTAATAAGTTAAATGTGAACAAGCTTGTCATTCTCTCTAAAACTACAATGTTACAGTAAACGACGCCCCTTGCAGACGGGTGGGGTACTATTATAATATAAAATAATAGTAATATCTTTATTTCTACAAGTATATTTACATGTACAAGGTATACAGGCCTAGCTGACATCAGTGACACACTACTACATAGCAAACCGCTTATTATGCAGAGCATTTCGGGCAAATTAGGTTAGTTTTATCCCTGGCTGCGACCCACACCAGTCAACTAGCACCCAGGTACTCATTTTACTGATGGGGAACATAGACAGCCGGTGTAAACACGCCCAATATTTCTACCCTCGCTGGGAATCGAACCCAGACACTCGCTGTGTGAAGCAAGAGCTTTAACCATCAGGCTTAATAATCGGAAGTTATCATGAGCAATGTTTATGATAATGTAATTAATAAAGTGGTACAATTCACTAGTCTGGGTAATAATATACTGTGTTTCTTGACTGCCAAATGGTATGACCTAGAAAAACACAACGTTAGGACTCCAACAAATCTTTGCCAAATGTAAACGAAATGTTTTTTTACGTGGGACATGTAAAATCATTCTGAAACTTAAGAAAGCTGACATTTTTCCGAAAGTTTTAATATATGCAAAGGTATGGTATATAGTAGAAATATTAAGAAGAGTTTCCTTGAGACACCTGCTGTCCCTGTTCACCTAGCAGTCGAATAGGTACCTGGGAGTTAGTCGACTGGTGTATATCGCATCCTGGGGACCTAATTTGCCCGAAATGCCTTGTATATGAAGTGCTTTCTTTATTGTAATGTGTCAGTGATGTCAGCGAGACCTGTATACAATGTACACGTACTTGTAGAAATAAAGATTATTATTAAGAAGGATGTAGATTTGCATATTACCAGAACTGACAAATTTCTTCGTTTCTGTCATTTAAAACTAATTTGATTATTTTAAGACAAATTCAATATTTTCTTAACGATGTGGACCCACATTCCATTTTACCAAGAAATGAGGATTACAGTAAACGAATTTGAGAAAGATCTGCTAATTTTCCACAACTATGGGTCAGGTAGGTAGGGCTGGTTGCCAATATGACGTATACCAGAGCATAGAGCTAGCTGCCCAGACGACTTTTGTACCGAATAGGGAAATTAGATCTAACAAATATGATCCCAAATGGATAAACAATAGATTAAAACATCTCATTGGTCAAAAGAGAGGCATATGTAGGCGTAACAAAAGAGGGGATGGGCAGTTAAGAAATCAATATATTCAATTAAAGAGAGAATTAAAAAAAAAGGAATAAGAAAAGCAAAAAGCGATTATGAAGCTAAATTCGCAAGGGATTCGACGACTAAACCAAAAGGTTTTTTCAGGAATACAGAAATAAAATTAGGGACAAGATAGACCAACTTCAGAGTAACTTAGGGCAGATCATTGACAGTGATAAGGAAATGTGTGAACTTTTCAATACCTACTTCCTCTCAGCTTTTACTCAGGAAGATACTAGCGAAATTCCAGAAATAAATTATGTAGAACAGGGCGATAATGAACTATGCATGATTTTTTTTTTTTTTTATTTAAAAACTTACAGAATACAAAAATGTATACAAATATAAAAATGTTGTCAAACATATGGACCATTGTCAAAACTTACACAAATTACAACATCAACATCAACACAATCCATACCACTCCAGTGAACACTAAACCCATACACACTGATAACACTCCCTCAAAACCTGCAAAGTGCAGGATGAGGCACCCTTGCTGCCACACAATAGTGGCACAACCACCTTCCCCTTAACTTAATTTGCAACTAAAAAAACACTTTTCCCCCAATATATATAGATACATGATATGAAAACTCAATATAAACTAAATCATTAAGTATCATGTTCTTGTAAGACAGTTGTTGTCCAACCATTTGATAATTTGCATACCAACTAACAAGTCTTAGCATTGTCTATATGCACTATCCCAACTACATTTATTGTTATAATTTATACAAAAACTTACAGAATACACAATATGTACACAAACGTCCAAATGTTGCCCAACATATGGCCCAACATCAAAATTTATACACAATACAACATCAACATACTCTATCCCAATCCAGAGGACACTAACTGTACACTCTGATTACACGCACTCAAAACCTGCAATATGCAGGATGAGGAAACCCTTGCTGCCGCCACACAATATTGGCACAACCACTTTCTCCCTAACATAGCAAGCAACTAAACACACTTTTCCCCAATATACATAAGGTGAAAACTCTACCAATTAACAAAATCATGAAGTATAACTTTATTTTAAGACAGTTGTTTTTCCAAACCAAGTTAGTATCTTCATACCAACTGACAAATGCCTTAACATTGTCTATATACACTATCACAATTACATTACCCCACCCTAGTCATAACTACCAACAAAGGTGTTGTTCTGTTAGTAACCAATAAGGTTACACTTCCCTATCCCTCCCCACCACAGTTATAACAGCACACTCTACAAGTAACATTTCATCAATTATCACATACTTCTTAACAGTTGGTTCCACATCATCATACTGCCACCACATTTTCTTAATCTGCTCCAGTAACAAAAATCCATTGTAAATGGAAGATTTCTGATGATCCCTAACATTTACATATGATATGTGCTAACTAAACTACAAAATAAACTGACAATTAAAATTCCTCTTAACTGTAGTAACACCTGATCATACCACATACACCACTTCCCTTTCTTTCAGCATTTTTTTATACCAAAATGTTAACAATGCTTTGATTGTTCCCTCTTGTAGTTGCTTCACTTACAAAGATCATTTACCTTAATAAAACTATGATCATCAATGACCTGTTGTTTTTGAACACATGGCTAAACTAAAACATTCACTCACCAGAAAACTCTCCAATTACACCACATCTGACATGTCATCCCCTCCCATACTATTCTCCTAACAATCCTTCCACATTTACATATCCTTCAGTATGGTCATATACGCTCTATAAAAGGAAAATGGTCCCTTAGTACTTAAGTAGCCAAATTACTGAGTCCCTTTACCGTTATATTTCTATATGCCTCCGGGAACGCAGTTGCCCACCTTTTACCATAAATGATTTTATTTCTACAGACTGTGCGATAAACTCCTGCTGCAATTGCTCTTACCCTTATCCTCCCACCTTTTTCCTTCAATCCCCAGGAATAATACAAGAAATCTGTCACAATGAACAGAATGGCTCTCTTTACAACCTCAGACACCCCCCTTACCTCTAATGTTAGGGCACGCAGGAGCTCTACATTGCCTCCACCCATTAAAGCCACACCCGTACCTGCCCCAACTCCCTACAAAAATATACGGCATGAAAAGCTGTTTCCGATTCCTCACAATGTTCGCATTTCGCCTCCTTTACCAAACCCATCACACAAAAAGCCTGCTTTGACGCTAAAATTCCCATTACCAACCTCTAAACTAACTCCCTTACCCTCGGCATTAATCTAAGCTTCTGGAAATCATGCCAAATCGTACCCCAATCATACAAAGGGTATACCGTCACCCCTTGCATGACTTCTGGTTTCCTACTCATCTTTACTAACTTTCCCACCTTAAGGTTTGTTACCTCACCTATTACTAACATAACCCTTAGCATATTTTTACATTCCATTAAGTCCTTTCCTCCCCACCATCGTCGTACATCCCCCATCACCCTCCCAACCCTCACTCCTTTTACCCCCCACCCCTCCCTTACGTACCTCTGTTTAACATACATGGTCTTTACCCTCGGCCCTAGCATCAAAAGCCCTACTCCCCCTTTTCGCACATTCGTCATAACCACCTCTATACTTAGCCATGCTCGTCCAAAACCCTATATATAACGAAGCACCCTTCTCTGTATCTCCTTTAACGCCTGTTCCCGTAAAGGATACACCACTGCCACGTTCCACACTTTACTATAAACCAATGAATTTATTATTATTGCCCTTTGCATTAAAGTAACATCCTTCACTCTTAGGTTCCTAATCCGTTGTACAACTTTCTCTCCCACCAATTCCGAATTCCTCCATCTAGCCTCTTGCTCATCTGCCATATAGATAATCCCACAAATTTTCAGCTGTTCAGTCACATCCCATCCAAACTCCACCCCCATTCTACCCCCGACCCAATCTCCTATCTCTAATAATTTCGATTTTGCTCTGTTGACACGCATGCCTGACGCCTCTCCAAAAAACCTCATTACTCTCTCCACCTTTCGCAAACCTTCGACATCATTGGTCAGTATTGTTGTGTCATCTACATAACCAACTACCTCTGTGAACCCCGACCCCTCCTCCTTTAATGTTGTTGCTTCCTCAACCATTCCATAAAACGGGTGTTGCATACATGCAAACAGAATTTGAGACATTGGACACCCCTGTCTCAAACCTTTCTCCATTTTCAACACGCTACCCAACCTACCATTAATTTGCACCTGAATCGTGGCTTCTGCATACAAGGTCTTCACCCATTTTATTATTCCCTCCCCAAAACCCATAAGCCTTAAAGTGTCAACCATGTACTCTCTATTCACACCGTCATAAGCATTCTCCCAATCAATGCCCAAAATACCACCTCCCTTACAACCCTGCAAAAATTCCCTAATACGACTATGTCCATCCCTCATACTACGACCCGGAATCCCCAACTGACCCTTGTGCACAATACCACCTATCGCCCTCTTCATCCTGTTCTCTAGAATCTTCGCAAAAATCTTATAATCCGTACACATTTAAGATATGGGCCTGTACGTGCTCAGTGTTCTCCCCTCCCTCTTTTTCTTTACAAGCACGACCACACCCGTCCTTTTTGACATTCCCAATTTCCCTTCCTTCAGCATACTATTCAATACCTGAACCAAACAAACATTTATGGTTTCCCAATGCACTCTATAAAAATCATTGGACAGCCCATCGATTCCCGGTGCTTTCCCCTTACTTAAATTGAACACCGCCTCTTTCACTTATTCCATACTTATTATTCCATCCAATCCCCCTCTGTCCTCCCCACCTTTCCCCAAGGTCTTCACCCCTCCTCTTTCTTTATTAACTATCCCCAAGTTACCCTTTTCCCATTTCCTTTTAAACCCAAAATCCGCATAATTACTTATTCCCTCGGTTGTCACCAACATTTGCCCCTCAGTATAACCTTCTAAATCGTCACTAACCTCTAAAAGTATTATAGTGGACTCCTGTTGTCTAACGCGAAAACTTCTTAACACACTACCCGACGGTTTATCTCCCCATAGCACGGCATCCATACCTGCCATTACCCTTAATTCATCAAATCTTTCATTATGTATTTCCCTTAGTCTCTCTCTTAGCCCTGATATTTCTTCAAAAGACTTCCCCTCCTCTCTTACATAACACTCATTGAGCTGCTGCTCCAAATAATTCTGTAAACCATACCTCCACCTCGCCTCCTCCCTTCCTTTATATTTATAAAACCTCGCGATACCAGGTTTAGCCTCATTTTCCCACCAATCCAAAATACTCCCTACCCCATCCCTTGCCCTCCACAATTGTCTCCACCAGTCTCTAAACTCTTCATTCACCATCTCACTCCTCACCAACCTCGCATTTAACTTCCAGAAACTTGAATATATTTTTACCACTCCATCCCAATCCAGCTCTACCAAAACTGCTCTATGATCCGAAAACCCTACATCCACTGTTTTTACCCCTCCTACACTAACTGCCCCCGTTATATAAATCCTATCTAACCTTGCTGAATAATCTCTCCTAACAAAAGTGAAATCCACTCTCCAAGCCCCACTCCCCTCCACGTCCCTTACCCCTGCATCCTGTAAAACATTACGTAACGACAGTAACACACAACCCGCCCCCCTTGGCTCCACGTCCCCCCCCCCCCTTATAACACAGTTCCAGACCCCCCCAATTACAGTGACTAGAGGTAAGCCCCTTAAAAAATACACCAAAACGTCTCTCACAAAATCCTCTTTTACTTTGATTATATTCTCATTCGCTGCCTGACCATGGTCGAGTGAGGTTGTGCGCTGCACCCCTCTGCTGTTCAGGCGAGCTACCTTGTATCAACATGGCGCTGAGTGTGAGGAGGCGCGTAAATACTATTGGTATTGAGCTGCTTCGTGGGGCGATTTCACCCTCTTCAGTGCAAGTCTTACTCCCGACAATCATTAGGGAGACCTATGGAATCCAGGACGATGAGGTGTATGGTGTAGCCCTGAATGGGGCTTATAGAATCTTCGTCAAACTGAATTCCACGTCCGTGTATGAGTCTTTGGTGACGAGGTTCCAAGACGTGAGTCTTGACGCTACTCCAGCTGTGAAGGTGCGTTTGATCGACGTATCTCGCCACTTTACGTGGGTTAAGATACGTAATGTCCCATTTGAGGCAGATGAGGCTGACATAAGGAGTGTTTTTGAGACATATGGAACCGTACATCTGGCACAAAAGGGCAAGTGGACGGCAGGTGCTTACATGGGACGTCCGGAGGGTACCTTTTCCCTGAAGAAGACTCTGAGACATCCCATACCGTCTTACGTCGTATTGGAGGACTTCAGGACGCAAGTTATGGTATCGTATGCCGGACAGAGACGTACGTGCAGAATATGTGGGGCGTACGACCATATGGCGGCAGAGTGCGTGAAGCTGAGGAGGGCGCCAGCGCAAACTGGTGAAGCACCAGTTACCAGCGTGATAGCTGTTGAGAGCCCAGTGCGCAAGCAAGGGCCTGGGCGCTTGTGGAGTGAAGAGGTGGAGGATTCCAAAGAGGAGAATGGCATGTGTGAGGTAAGCTGTGATGTAAAAGGATCTGTTACTACACAAAGGACAAGTACAGAAGTGCAAGTGCAGGAGGAGGTGCAGGCTCTAGAGGAAGAGCTTCAGGAGGTGTTAAGGACATTGACACCGCCTGCAGAGGATGTTGTTCCTGAGCTGGTGAGAGACACGGCGGTGCCTGTAGAGGAATGTAAGGATAAAAAACATAGCAGGGTTGACGGGCCAACTAGTAAGAGAGAGTTGTCGCCGTGTGCTGTGGAACGGGGCGTGGTGGAGGTTGAGGTTCATCGTGAGGGAACCTCAGAAGATAACATGGATGTAGAGGGCGTCACGAGGAAGAGAGCGGCGGCGTCAGACTCAGATGATGTCCTGACGCCGGCGCAGAGGTCTGGGAGGAAGGAAGAGCAACGTCGAAGCAGTCACGATAAGAGGCATCGCAAAAAAGGGGGAGGGGTTGATGGTGTGAAGCCTTGTGCTGGCTCTGGGGCAGGAGGCCCTGGGATGAATGAAGAGAGGAGGAAGGGTTGGAAACTATAAAGAGGCCTTAGGTGTATGACTGTGAACGTAAATGGACTGTGTAATAGTGTGAAGAAGGAATGGTTTCGAATGTTTCTGTATAAATACAGGGTGGATGTAGTGTTCCTGCAAGAACACAATTTCAAGGAGGGAAGAGTGCTCGAGGTGGAGGGGTTTCAGGTCATGACTCTGCCATCTGCACGTCTGAAAGGTGGTGTGGGTATATTGATCAGGGAGGCAAGCCCGTTTGTGTTGCTAAGAAGTGAGGGGGGGGGGAGGGGGAAGAGTATTGCGCGTGGATGGGTGGTGGATGGGACAGCGGGTATCTTTTGTATGTGTGTATGCACCAGCGGAAAATGATGTGAGGGTAAAAAGGGATTTTGTATGTGAAGAACTAGTTTTCTTCTTACGTGGTTTACCTGCAGTGGCCGTCGTTGGTGGCGACTGGAACTGCGTTATTAGGAGGGCTGACGTGGAACCAAAAGGGGCGGGGCACGTGTCGGCGGCCTTGCGAGATCTTTTGAGGGATATTCAGTTGCGGGATGCGGTTGGAGGAGGGGCGTGGGAGGTAGAGCACACTTTTGTAAGACGGGGTTACGCTGCTAGGTTGGATAGGCTGTATATATCTCAAGGGGTTGGGTTGACATTTTTCCGTACAATAGAAGTAGCTTATTCGGATCATCGGGCGGTAGTAGCAGAGGTGGCGTGGGAGTCACTAGCAGGTATATCTAGGGGATATTGGAAATTAAATACAAGTGTGTTAGGTGATGAGGAGGGGATAGAGGGATTTGCAACGCTGTGGGAGGGATTACGTGCAGAGATAGAAGGGGTAGAGGATGTGGTGATGTGGTGGGATGGTGTGGCTAAAGAACGGATTAAGCACTATTACGTAAAGGAAGGGAAACGTATCAATTCTTTAAAATATGGGCTTGCTAACTATTTGGAGGATAGATTACGGGGTTGCTATGCGAGGGGGGCGGTGGCGGGCACTTATCCAATGGACGAAATTATGGCAATTAAAGGGAGGCTGCGTGAGGTACAGGATGAGAGGTTCCAAGCGGTGAGGGTACAGGCGGGGGTGGAAGAGGTGTTATGGGGCGATAGACCTTCATCGTGCGTATTGCGTAGGCAGAAACAAAGACAGCAGGCAATGACTATTCCATGGTTGGAGGTTCATGAATCGACAGGAGGGTACAGGGAGGGGCAGGTCATACAAGCTACGGAAGGAATGGGGGCGTTTGCTGACAAGTGGTATGAGAAGTACTGGCAACGAGAAGGGGTAGAGGATGGGGTTTTAGAACAGGTGTGTGGGAGTGTGGTATGTCAGTTGCGTAACAGTGATAGGGAAGCACTGGGTGGGGAAATAACTGAGGGGGAAATATGGAGGGCTTTAAGTGGAATGCGAAAGGGCAAAGCACCGGGAATTGATGGACTCCCGGCAGAGTTTTATCAGCAGCATTGGGAATTATTGAGGCATTTTCTGGTTAGGTTATTAAATTGCATGAAGGAGAGAGGTGAGCTGGGTGAGAAGCAGGCAACGGCTGTCGTTGTATTGGTACCGAAGGGTAAGGGGCAGCATACGCTTCGGGATTACCGGGCGATCTCGTTGTTATGCGCAGATTATAAATTGTTTGCAAAGATTTTGGGAAATCGGGTCAAGTGTGTGGTAGGGCGGGTAGTATCAAAAACGCAGTTTGGTTTGCCAGGGAGGTCTATGGTGGAGGGGCATGGGTTACTTAGGGATTTCGTGGAGGCAAAAGGGGGGGGGAGGGAGGGAGGTTTGGTGGCGCTCGATTGGCAAGGGGCATACGATAGAGTGGATCGGAAAGCATTGAAAGCCATCCTCAGGGGTCAGGGGTTTGGGGAAGAAATAGTGGGCTGGGTTGAGGCGTTGTATGGAGGTGCAATGGCGAGGGTACAGATTAATGGTCGATTGGGTGGGAAGATTGTAATGGGTAGGGGACTTAGGCAGGGGTGTCCTATGTCACAATTATTGTTTGCGTGCGTACAGGACCCCTTTTATAGATTGATGGAACAGCGTATGTGTCACGTAGAGGGACCAGGGTGTGAGGTTGCGAGGGTTTGGCCAGTTTTAATTGGGTATGTGGATGATACAACTGTTCTGATCAGGGAGGGGATGTCAATGGACACATTAGACGGGGTAGTACAAATGTTCGCAGGGGCAACTGGTATGAGGGTAAATTCAGATAAATCCATGGTCATGGGGTTAGGAGCTTGGGTGGGTAGGGTTGATTGGGGTAGTGCAGTTGTGAGGAGGCAGGTGCATTCGTTAAAAATCTGCGGTCTTATTTATGCAGACGATCTTCCTGTGGCACGCATGGAAAACTCGCTTAGGATGGTAGAAAGGATTCAGGGACGCTTGGGTGCATTGCGACCTTATCATTTGACCCTTGTGCAGCGTGCCATTGTTGTTAATATCTTACTGTATAGCAAAGTATGGCACGTGGCAGCCGTGTTCCCATTAACTGGGCCGGCAATAACGAACATACTTAGGAAGGTTTTTAAATTCTTGTGGGGTTCGAGCTGTGATTGGATTAAGAGGGATGTGGTAATGTTACCTGTAAGTAAGGGGGGGCTGGGATTGCTGGACTTAAAGCGGAGGGTCAAATGTGTCTTCATTAAAAGGGAGGTGATGAGGGAAAGTGTGGGTGGGGGGGGTTTGGCCAGGATCCATAACAGATTGCAACGGATGTATACAGGAGTTGAGTTGCATGAGTGTGAAACTGTGTTGAGGGCTCTGGCGTGGGATCGAGAGCCAGCAAAGGTTAAAATAGGTAGGTTGTGTAGATTGTTAGCCGGGAGGGTTGTAGCGCCTGTAGAGGGAATTTTCCCCATGTATGCATGGGGAAGTATATGGAATAGGTTGAGTAGGATGAGGTTGCAACCTCGTGTTCGGGATGTAATGTATCGTTTTCTGCATGGCATTTTACCGTCGGGTGTGGTTCTACGGGATAGACGAGTCGTTGACGGGGGGGGGGAGTGTGGGATATGTGGTGGGGAGGAGTCGGCTTTTCATGTAGTATATTTTTGTGATGGACTGAGGAGTGTCAAGGGGTGGTTAAATAGGGTGATAAATAGGATAGGAGGTAAAGGAATTTCTGTATTGAGAGCATTAAGTCTCGACGTGGGGGGTTGGGAGGAAAGTGTAATCAGAGCTGTGGGGTACATTATGGCAGATTATATCTATATAGTGTGGGGATTGCGGGGCAAACAGGTTACTGAGGTGAAGAGGAGGGTGTTAGCGTTAACGTTCTATAAAACGGTATGTAGAAATAAGGAAATTTATGGGAGGAGGTGGGTGAAGGATTTTTCAGAGGGATATAGGCAACTTACGTTACAGGTTTTATTAGACTTGTAATATACGAGGGAGGGAAGGGTATGATTGGAAAGTGTTGCTGGGGTAGGGAAGTCAGGGGTGAAAACAGGGTTGCCTCCCTGGTAATGGATAACAAAAGTTTTGCGAGAGTGTTGGATGAGTGATGCATGAGTGAATAATATGTGGACCACGGGTGCTTGCACCTGTGGAGCTGGCCAGTTTTTGTGTAAATGGACTTTATACTTATTATACATATTGTGCGTGGTAATATTGATTTACGGTAATGACATTGTAATTTGGAGATTTGCTATAATAATTGCACGTATTTGCTCCAACTTGTTTTCTAGGTGCCTTGCACTGCATAGTGTTGATGCTGTGATCATGCACGGTGTCCAGAGATATGATGTGATATGTTTGTATTAATGTCTGTGCATAATTGTTCGTCACTGGTGTTCTGCAATTCAGTTTTGTTTTGAGAGTAAAGAGGTTAATGCACGTCAGATAGTGTAATAAAGTTGGGCAACAGTGGTGTTATAGGTTTTT
This sequence comes from Cherax quadricarinatus, assembly GCF_038502225.1. NCBI lineage: Eukaryota > Metazoa > Arthropoda > Malacostraca > Decapoda > Parastacidae > Cherax > Cherax quadricarinatus. The sequence goes on from NC_091292.1 coordinate 64,753,279, forward strand.
GTGGTTAGGTGCGTGCTAGGCACAGTCTTTATGTGTTACTTATGTCATGGTTATATTTTATGTTGTATTGTACTGTTGTCAATAGTACTATGTAATGTCCATATACGCTGTATAGAGCTTGAATGTCATAGTTGAAGCTGTGTTATTGTTTTAACACTGGAATTGCATGTTTAAATGTGTAAAGGCTTACATGTGTTGGATTTTGAGACTAAGTTTATTCTTATGGTTTTGTAGTAATTTTGTATGTCTTTGTGACTTTTCTATATCACCATTGTTATGTAATACATATTGTTATGTAACTGAACCATTAGGACAATTACATAAATTAACGTTGGGTCATTGCTGTGTGACTTTCGATTAGGCAACATTCATTGTTTATAGTATGTTAGGTTGTAAATAGTGGGGTGGTTGGATAACCACGGAGGGGGGGGGTAATATGTTTGTATAATATGGTCAGTGCAATGCATTGTATGGTCTGTAGTCGATTATTAAGTACCATTTCGAGGGATGTGTATATAAAAGTGTTGTTCATATCATGTAATTCTGTTGGGTAGCTCCAACAGGTTTGGGTTAAGTGATAGGATGAGGGAGCAGGTAGGGGGGGGGGTGTACCCACACGGAGTTGTAAGTGTGGTGTGTAATATTAGATGTAGGGAGGATTGTGTTAATTATCGACTTGAATGAGTTTTACATATTATAATTTGTAACGTCATGTTTTAAATAAAATATAAAAAAAAAAAAAAAAAGATTATATTCTCTGCTGGCATATAAACCCCAATGAAACATACTCGAGATGTACCCCACTCACCATCCACCCTCACTTCCCTCCCCCCCCCTTCTTCCCACTTTATAACACGTAAGGGACTATTTTCCTTCACAGCCACTGCCACTCCCCCTTTTAACCTAACAGACCCACTTACATACAATTTATAACCTTGTAATGCATACATCCACATTATATCTCCTCAAAAACCATTCCATCCATACTCGTTTCACTTCATTCCTCAATCCATTTACATTTACAGTTACTACCTTGAATTATTTTAAAAGTGGTGGCTTACCCTTTTTTCTTGGCACATACCCTCCTATACCGTCCTGCTGTATTGCGTCTTTCTTGACAGCTTGCATATTCACCCCCCCTATCCCTTCGTTATCCCTAGAACCATTAAACTCTTCATTACCCCTTCCCTCTTTCCCCTTATGACATACATCCTTTCTCCAAGATTTTACTCCTGTTCTTTGTCCTGGAGTAAGAACATCGTCCATCTCAGACGTTCCTGCAGTTCTCTTACGAGAACTCACCTCGTCACCTGTCTTTTCTGCCCTATGAACCTCTGCCACAACGTTGTGCACATTAACATTAGTGTACATAGTATTCCTATCCACCTGATCGTGCTGCACTGTCGCCTGCACCTGGTTACATCCGTCAACCTCCTGTCCCTCCTCAACGTCATGCAAAAAGGAACTAAGTACTTCCTCCAGCAAGCATCCTGTTGGCCCGTACCCTCCTCATCAGACGTCGATGTCGTCTGTCCCTTATCAACTGTTAGTGTTCTACTTTCCTCCATAGCCACCTCAGCCCTATCCACTTCTTCACTCCATCGGCAAGGATTCTTGTTTGGCCTTACTCCTTCCTCCGACGCCCCCATAGCATTCCTCTGATGTAAGATCACTGGTACCTGTTCCCTCCGTCCAGCTTTTTTATAGCATTGGGCCGCCATATGTTCAAAAGAACCACATAATCTGCAAGTCTTCCGCTGCCCTGAGTAGTACACGTAGACCTGCGTCCGGAAGACCTCCATAAATACGTATGATGGTATTGGCTGCCTCAACGTCATTTTCAGCGTAAATGATCCTTCAGGTAGCCCCTCATAAGGTCCATTTTGCCACACCCCCATCACTGCTGAGTGGATTTTTCCATAGCTGCTAAACACCGCCATCACATCATGCTCTGTCGCCTCAAAAGGCACGTTTCGTACTTTCACCCACGTCACATAGCTGGACACATCATGTAAGCAGACTTCCACCATAGTGTTCACTGCTAGCCTTTTCTCTTGATATTTGTTGACTATGCTCGCGTAGAATCCTGCGTCCTTAAATTTGATGAAAATTCTCGACACACCATTTTCCGCCACTCCATATAATTCTTCGGTCGGTATTCCATATACCTCACTGATGATGGCAGGCAGTAGCACCTGCATTGTTATTCCTGATATTTTATTTATAACCAATACAGTATACATAAATATAAAAATAAAAGGAAACAGTATGGATCTCAATCCTGAAGGTTCGGCCATTGACATAAGAAAACCAAACACATAATAAACTAACACAAATGGATTGCACCTATATACTTGCAAGATATATCTGTATAACATACAATAATAACTTACGGCAATAACATAGCTACAAATAAACACCGTAACAGGGTCATGAACTGACAAAAACATTCAATGACTCAAAACCTAACTTCCATATAAATTTTACATTTAACATGACATATGACAAAGACTCATACAATTGAAAATAATATATACAAGAAAATGTAACAGTTACTTCCAGCCTTCTCATTAATCAATAAACCAAAACCTAACATCATAATCCTACTAGAACATCTACATACTTATCCCTAACATTACAGCTTTACATTACCAAAATACAAATAAACATACAAAGAAAAGAGCTTAGATCTCAAAACCGACTCATTACATTTACACTTAAACCCGTATACAACAATCTCAGACACAAAAGGAATGCGTCTAAAAAAAAAAATTACTTCATATGGTAAAGAACGATACCGTTGTATAATGCTATACAAAGTGCATTGAAATGACAATTGAAACAAAGTAACGAAAGGGAACATACAACAAGCATGTGTTGAATACATATAAACCTACACATCACATACACCACAGTACTATCTTTGTATAACACCTTTGAGGACAAAAGGAGAATCCAGACATACTTAGATCATGCCTTGTGTCACCTCAAACCATCAAACACACAAATACTGTGAGATGTACCCTCTCACACATTATACACACAATCATGTAGTGTAAACACCACTACTTACATATTAAATTCGATACCTTCTGAAAAACAATGTGAATAACATATCTTACACAACTACCCAGACCAAACTCACATCACAAAAGAAGCTTATTTATTATATTACCAAACATACCACACACGCTAACATCTATACACATTTCCATACTCAAGAAAACTAGCCCGCCGCAACCCCTTACTTTACACTTAAATCTCTTAAATCCTTCAACCTGAATCTACGATAACCTTCAGTAAATGCTGTCTCCCATCTTCCCCCATAAAGATCCCTATTGCGGCACTTTGTTCTATACATCGTGGCCCCTAACACTCTTATCCTTTCCTCGACTCCCACCTCCCTCATTGCCCAAGATATATAAATAAAATCTGTGACCACATACGCAACCGCATTCACCACCTGCTGACTCCCCCCACCTATATCTAAACTTAACACCCGCAACACCTGTAATCCTTCCCCACCCACTAACCTAACTACTCTACTTAGCCAGACCCTCACATCTTCTAAACAAGTACAAAAGTACACAGCGTGAAATATGGTTTCCGGACATCCACACGCTTTGCACTCCCCACCTTCCCTTAATCTCCTATTAAATAACACAACCCCAGACGGCAAGATCCCATGTAAAAACCTAAACATAACCTCCCTGACACTTGGTTTTACACGTAGTTGTTGAAGACATTTCCATACAGAACCCCATGCATACATAGGGTATGCCCCCTCAACTGCCGCCACCACAGACCCACCCCCCACCCTCTCAAGAACCTTCAATTTAAGCTGTTTCGGATCCCTTACCTTCAGTAAAACTCGCAACATAGCCTCCCCAAACATTAAATCCCTACCCCTCCACCACCGTTGCATATCCATGCGCAGTCTTTCAAGGCCTCCCCCCCTCACCCCCTCCCTCACAAACCCCCTTTTCAGAAACACACTCAACATACGCTTCTCAAGAGGTATAAGCCCCAGCCCCCCCTGGCTAACGGGAAGCGACACCACCCCTCTACTTAGCCAGTCACAACCCGATCCCCATATAAATCTGAATACCCGCAGTTGCAACCGTTGCACCTCACACCGTCGTAACGGATATATTGCCACCACGTGCCATAACTTGCTATACAACAGGACATTCGTGACTATAACCCTTTGATGCAACGATAATTGCTCTGCCCTCAAGCCTCCCAATCTTTTCAAAACTCCATCCACGGTGCGCCTCGAATTTGCCTCTTGTGCATCCCTATCATTCCGCATGTACACTATCCCACATATCAACAGCTGATCTACCACACGCCACCCACCCTCAACAGTCTCACCATTATGTACGCTATCCCCTAGATCCAAATACTTGGACTTTACTACATTAATTTTCATCCCTGTAGCCTCACCAAAAACGTCTATCACCCTTTCTACCTTATGTAAATCCCTCACATCCCTCACCAAGACAGTCGTATCATCCACGTAACCCACTATACCCGCTTCCCCTTCACGTGCAACACCAACCCTCGCTCTCGCTATACTCCACCTAACTGCCCTATAAAAGGGTTCTTGAAGACATGCAAACAAAATTTGCGACAGAGGGCATCCCTGTCGCAAACCCCTTCCCATCTGAATGCTATCACCTAGTCGTCCATTAACCTGTATTCTCATAACTGCACCCAGATACAAAGTTTTTGCCCAAGAAACAATTTCCCTCCCGAAACCCAACCAACGCATAAAACTCCATAATGCATCCCTTTCTACGCTATCATAAGCAGCTCTCCAATCCAGAGCCAAAACACCCCCTCCCCCCTCCCCCCTATGCTCTATAAAACTCCTAATAGCTCCATGCCCTTCATACATTGATCTACCCGGTATGCCATATTGTCCTCTATCAATTACTTTACCTAAAACCTGTTTGATTCTGTTCCCTAATACCCTTGCAAATAACTTATAATCACCGCACATAAGCGATATTGCACGGTAATCTTCTACCGTGGTCTGTCCACCCTTTGGCACTAATACAACAACAGCAGTCCTTTGCTGCTCACCCATTGCCCCATCTTCCTTCATTACATTGAACAATCTGACTAAAAATCTCCTCAATACTTCCCAGTTCTTAACATAAAAATCATTAGGCAACCCGTCTACACCCGGTGCCTTACCTAAACTTGCACCTACTATAGCTCTCCAAATTTCCCCTTCCGTAATCTGTCCTTCCAAAGTCTCCCTATCTCTACCATCAAGCTCGCATTGCACATAACCACCCATTTCCCTTAAAGCATCATCTCGTATACCCACATGTTGTGCATATGACCTAAACCATGCATCAATATATCCACTCATACCTTCAGTCGACATCAATACCTGCCCTTCCCTATACCCTCCCATCCCCACTTGAACTGTTAATCCCATCATCTCCGTGGCTGCCCTCCTCTTCTGCTGTCCCCTTAACGCACACGCCGAAGGCCGATCCCCGTAGAGAACCTCCTCCAACCCTCCAGCCACACGTGCACCATCAAATCGATCATTATGCAAACCCTTAATACGTTGCTTTAAATCCTCTATTTCCTCCACAGGGTATCTCGCACCATCACCCACATAACAATTGCGTAACTGTCCTTCTAAATACCCCTGTAGCCCATATAAAAGTTGATTACTTTCCCTCCCAAGCCGAACATAGTAATCCCGAATACGTTTCTTAGCCACCACATCCCACCACCTAACCAAGTCTCTATCCCCAGGAGCCCCTGCTAACAAACCCTCCCAAAAACACTCAAAAGATTTCCTATTCTCCTCCCCTTTTAACAATTTAACATTCAATTTCCAATAACTACAACCCCTCTTAGGTAAACCCTCCCACCCTGCGTCCACAAGAACTCCTCTATGATCAGAAAACACCACATCTAAAACACGCACACTATTAACTACGATGGTGCGTGACACGTACACTCTATCAAGTCGCGCCGCATATCCACGACGTACAAAAGTATGCTCAACCTCTCCCCCCCCCACCACGTCCTTTAATCCCACCCCTGACATTAAATCTCCCAATACCCCTGAAAAGTACCCACTTCCCCGAGGTTCTACATCCTTACGCCGGATCACGCAATTCCAATCCCCGCCTACAATAGCTACTTCAGGGAGTGACCTCAAATAATAAATTAACACCTCTTTCACAAAGGTTGCTTTTACACGCCCATCATTCTCAGCTGGACCATACACACACACAAAAGCCACCTTCACCCGTCCCCATAGCCCTTCCACCCTTATTATCCTCCCCTCCCCCCCTTCACTACGTCTCACAACAAACGGGCTAGTCTCCCTGATCATGATGGCAACGCCACCTTTCAACCGAATTGCATTCTCCATGTACACATTATATCCTTCTATCCGCAATTCACTACCACATTTATGATTGTGTTCCTGTATGAACACAACGTCCACATTATTACGCACCAATAAATCACGTAACCATGCACACTTTCGTACAGTTCGCAAACCATTAATGTTTATTGTGAGGCACTTAAAATCGACAATGATGGTTTTCCTTTCGACACTGAATGTTTTTCACTAGATTTTTTGTTTCCAATTTTCCCTTCCCCTCCTTTTGAAGCACTCCTGATCATCCCCTGTGCTTTGGGTACACAGGACCCTTTCTGTGCCACATCCGCCCATGATTTCTTCCCTGATCTTTGGGCTGGCGTTAACACATCATCAGAATCTGAAAGTGTAACAGAGCGCTTTCGTGTTACACTTTCTACCTGCATTTCGTCGTCCACAGTGCAATCCTGGTGAATTTCCACCTCCACCGTTTGTTTCAGCAAGGCGTCAGTGGCGTCCACTACCAGCTGCACGTCGTGATCCACGTCCGCCGTCGCAGCCTGTCCCAAGTCTAGGGATGGTGCCGTCGCAGGACTCATGCTGTCCTCCGTAAATAATTCGTCTAACACAGAGACAATGGATGTCTCCACATCATTGGCCTGCTCTTCTCGCGAAGCCGTTTCCACCTCTGGGGCTGCCTCCAAAGGAGGCGACACTTCCGGGAGTGTAGCACACACCGTGTTCAGAGACCTCTCAACCTCTTCGCTCCAAGACAATCTTGAGGGTTGCACAGGCGCTTCAGGCACATCTTGCCTTATACCTTCCTCCCCTAAATCCTTGCTCTGTTGTACAACCCTGGCACCTCGTCTCCTTTCACACTGCACCGCCAAATGATCGTATGCTCCACACAACCTACAAGTGCGGCGTTGCCCTGCATAAGTCACAAAAACTTGAGTCCTGAAGTCTTGCAGGATCACATATGAAGGGATTGGATGTCGTAATGTCATTTTTACCGAAAAAGTTCCCTCAGGTAGTCCTTCATATGGGCCATCAGGCCACCTCCCTGCTGTAGCCATGTGTATGGTGCCGTAATTACTCAGGGCAGCACGTATATCAGTCGCATCAGCCTCAAAGGGTACATTTCTCACTTTTACCCATGTATAATGGCGGGATACATCGTGTAGCTTCACAGACACAGCCTGGTTAACCACCAGATTGACCTCTTGATACTTGTCGACGACATTCTCGTAAACTTGAGCTGAGCTAAACTTTACAAAGATTCTTGTCACACCATTCATCGCTACACCGCACAAATCCTCGTTGGCGATACCATAGGTGTCTCGGATTATCGCTGGCAATAATATCGCCATTGATGGTCCAAGCACTGCCCCACGAGTTAATTCCAAACACACAGTGTTGACGCGGCGTCTGGCTGCCTGCGCCATGTTGAGAAAATGAAACTGCCACCGAACAGCTATAGAGGGCAGCAGTGTAGAACACGTCCTCTCTACTCAATGGCTGAGAGACGAATGACTTGACTGAAGAAGCCTACTGTGTAGGCGAAACGTTTCATAATAAAGATACCTAACTGTTGCATATGTGTCTTACCTAACAACCTGTCGGTATTTTATACCATTTTAATGTTCAACTAGTGACGTGGTCCTCAGACAAATGGAGAAACTAAAATCTAACAAATCCTGATGAACTGTTTGTAAGGGTCTTAAAGGAATGAAAAGAGGAACTTAGCATATATTTGGCAAATCTTTTCAATATATCACTACCAACTGGCATAGTGCCAGACAATTGAAAAATGACAAATATAATATGTACCTATTTAAAAGGCAGGTGACAGGTCCTTAGCTTCGAACTATAGACCAATAAGCCTTACCTCCATATTGGTAGATTTATGGAATCAATAATTGCCGAAGCAATTCATAGCCATCTTGAAAGGTATAAATTGATTAATGAATCTCAGCACGGTTTTACAAACAGGCGTTCCTGTCTTATGAATTTACTAACTTTCTTCACTAAGGTATTTGAGGAGGTCGATCATGGTAATGAATACGATATTGTGTATATGGACTTCAGTAAGGCTTTTGATAGAGTTCCACATCAAAGGCTGTTGAGAAAACTTAAGGCACACTGAATAGGAGGAGAACTTTTTTCTTGCGTAGAGGCATGATTGACAAATAGGCAGCAGAGAGTTTGAACATCAAAATGGTATACAATACCGACAGGTTGTTAGGTAAGACACATATGCAACAGTTAGACAACTTTATTCCGAAACGTTTCGCCTACACAGTAGGCTTCTTCAGTCGAATACAGAAGATAGGCAGGAACAGTAGAGATGTGAAGACGATGTAATCAGTCCATCACCCTTGTAGTCGTAGAATTCTACGACTACAAGGGTGATGGACTAATTACATCGTCTTCACATCTCTACTGTTCCTGCCTATCTTCTGTATTCGACTGAAGAAGCCTACTGTGTAGGCGAAACGTTTCGGAATAAAGTTGTCTAACTGTTGCATATGTGTCTTACCTAACAGCAGAGAGTTTGCATAAATGGGGAGAAATCATAGTGAGGGCACGTCATAAGCGGTGTTCCACAGTGGTCAGTGTTCACAATTTACATAAAAGACATAGATGAGGGAATAGCGACATAAATTTGTTGATGACACCAAAACAGGCCGACCAATTTATTCTAATGAGGACATTACAGCACTCCAGGATTATTTGAATAAACTGATAGATCTTAATATTACGGATTGCCAAAATAATTTAGGAGTTCTGGTTAGCAGTAATCTGAAACCAAGACAACGGTGCATAAGTATTCACAGTAAAGGTAACAGAATCCTTGGCTTCGTAGCAAGAAGCATAAATAATAGGAGTCCTCAGGTTGTTCAACTTTATATATCTATGGTTGGGCCTCATTTAGATAATGTTGCTCAGTTTTGGTCACCATATTACAGAATGGATACAAATGCACTGGAAAACGTACAAAGGAGGATGAAAAAGTTGATCCAATGTATCAGAAATCTTCCCTGTGAGGATAGACTAAGGGCCCTGAATCTACACTCTCTAGAAAGGCGTAGAATTTGGGGGAATATGATTGAGGTGTATAAGTGGAAAACAGGAATTAATAAAGGGGATGTAAATAGCGTGCTAAAATTATTTAGCATAGACAAGACTCTCAGCAATGGTTTTAAATTGGAAAAATTCAGATTCAGGAAGGATATAGGAAAGCACTGGTTTGGGTATAGAGTTGTGAATGATTGGAACAAACTCCCGAGTACCGTCATAGAAGTTAAGACGTTGTGTAGTATTAAAAATAGGTTGGATAAATACATGAGTGGGTGTGGATGGGTGTAAGATGGACTTGATGAGCTTGTGCTAGTAGGTCGGATACCGTGCTCCTCCCTTAAGTGAATGTGACTGACCTGACTAGGTCAAGGCATTGGCTTATGCCGGTGCGAGAATTGAACCTGCCTCGCATAGGCCAGTAGGCCTGCTGCAGTGTTCCTTCTTTCTTATGTTCTTATGTATGAGTTAATAAATTCCAGTAAAGCAGACAGTCTACACAGAGCTATTATAAATTCGGTTGGTCATGCAATATATAAATTGTCGAAGTTGTTAGTAAAGGTTTCGACTACAACTGTAAGCAATGATTTGTATAAAAACTTATTGATTAAGAAATGACGAATTACTTCAGATTAGCTCTGATGTGACTAATTTTTTTTGCTACAGTTACAGCACTAAGGCTTATCTCATTACTACTCGACAGTAAACACCTTACTGTTGTGTACAAACAAAATAATGACCAGGTATCAAACTTGGCTTCATTTCCCTGACAACGAGAAGGCAACTTCTTTGCCAAAAGACAGGCAGAAAAGAGTGACTACATTCTTGCTGAGTTTTCTCTATTTGAGAACATTCATTCCTATAATAACTCTAATCTGGAACATGTTAGTACAACATAGCAACATTAATGGAGAAAGAAAGTCACTTGACAAAATGAAATCTCTGGACCACGGCTGGTACAACTTCATCATGTTCCCTAACAGTAAACATTAGTAGAAGTGAAGTGAGCTAGATAACAGCTGCTACAGTAGCTAGTAAAAGAAGGCATGAATTCGTAATCTAATCCTTTTAAAACTATTGCTTACGAGAGAGACAGACAGAGACAGAGATAGACAGACAGACAGATGGAGAGAGGTAGAGAGAGATGAATGACATAATAATAATAACAATAATAATAATAAATAATAATAATAATAATAGACAATAAAATAAATGTAGCGCCTTACCTCACTGACTGAAACAATTCTGAGGTTGTAGAAGACAGGTATGATAACGTGATACACAAGAGCACATCCAGGGATGAAGCCCAACAACATAACACACAGTTGTGTACCATACAAATACACCTCCGTGCCATTACCTGAGAGGTCAATAAAAAAATTATGTGAATACAGAGAATTAGCAAATATATTAGGGATGGGTCGATACCAAAATTTTTACCAATACCGATACTGATACACAATTTTCGGCCGATATCGATACTTCTCTTATGTTTTATATTTTTAAAATTATAATGATTGTGTTTAATACGTTAGGGAATGCTTATTGCACAATGAGTATTTAATAGTAGTGCAAGATTAAATATTAAATAACTTAATTTCTTTGAGATAATAATGTCATTATTCATTATTTAACCTGGTTGTCTAAGGTATTTGTCGATAGCGTGTGTGTGCGCACATTTTTGGTCGGGTCATCAACTGGAGAAGACCCGGGCCGGCAGTACCGGCGAACCTACAACAGCGTGTGTTCGAGTGTGTGTGTGTGTGTGTGTGTGTGTGTGTGTGTGTGTGTGTGTGTGTGTGTGTGTGTGTGTGTGTGTGTGTGTGTGTGTGTATGTACTCACCTAATTGTGGTTGCAGGGGTCGAGACTCAGCTCCTGGCCCCGCCTCTTCACTGATCGCTACTAGGTCCTCTCCCTCTCTGCTTCCTGAGCTTTGTATGTATGGTTCCTGCCTCCACTACTTCACATGCAAGGCTATTCCACTTCCTGACGACTCTGTGACTGAAGAAATACTTCCTAACGTCCCTGTGACTCGTCTGAGTCTTCAGCTTCCAGTTGTGACCCCTTGTTTCTGTGTCCCTTCTCTGGAACATCCTATCTCTATCCACCTTGTCTATTCCCCGCAGTAACTTGTATGTCGTTATCATGTCTCCACTGACCCTTCTGTCCTCCAGTGTCGTCAGTCCGATTTCCCTCAACCTTTCCTCGTACGACATTCCCCTGAGCTCTGGGACTAGCCTTGTTGCAAACCTTTGTACTTTCTCTAACTTCTTGACGTGCTTGGCCAGGTGTGGGTTCCAGACTGGTGCTGCATACTCCAGTATGGGCCTAACATACACAGTGTACAGTGTCTTGAATGATTCCTTATTAAGGTATCGGAACGCTATTCTCAAGTGTGTGTGTGTGTGTGTGTGTGTGTGTGTGTGTGTGTGTGTGTGTACTCGCATAATTGTGGTCGTAGGGGTCGAGACTCAGCTCCTGGCGGGGCCTCTTCACTGAGTGCTACTAGGTCCTCTCTCTCTCCCTGCTTCATGAGCTTTGTGTGTGTGTGTGTGTGTGTGTGTACTCACCTAGTTGTGATTGCAGGGGTTGATTCACTACTCCTGGCCCAGCCTCTTTACTGATCGCTACTCCCTTCTCCATGAGTTTTATCATACCTCTTCTTAAAGCAATGTATGGTTCCTGCCTCCACTACATTACTTCCCAGACTATTCCATTTCCTGACAACTCTGTGACTCAAAAAATTCTTCCTAACATCCCTGTGATTAATCTGACCCCTTGTTGCTGTGCCCAATCTCTGGAACATCCTGTCTCTGTCCACCTTGTCATCTCAGTATTTTAGATGTTATCATATCCCCCCTATCTCTCCTGTCCTCTAGTGTCATCAGGTCGATTTCCCTTAACCTTTCCTCATAGGACATGCCCCTCAGGTTCGGGACTAGTCTTGTTGCAAACCTTTGCACTTTCTCAAATTTCCTTACTTGCTTGGCTAGGTGTGTGTTCCAAACTCTTGATGATATTTTCAGTCTCTTATTTTTCTTTCTGCCACCTTTTATTATGTGTCCTTCCTTCACTCTCCTGAAGCCCATGAATAAAGACTGAACTTTCCCCCTCCTCCTCCCATTGCCTTTTGCTCTGTGTCTCTGTGTCCCGTCTGTACATAGCCATTATCGCCCTTATTTTTTCCTTGTAACTCTAGGTGGCATGGTCGTGCCTCTGCATGAAACCTGTCACCTTCTCTACCCTCTCCCCCCCCCTCACTTACTTAATGCTTCTCCTTACCAGTTCATTGGACCAGTCTTCAATATTTCCATCGTCTTCCTTATAGTCAAACTTTCTCCTTATATGCTTCTGTTTTCTTACATTGCATATACTAGTAGGTCTAATTTTTCCCTCATCTTTTCTGCTTTTAGTTCCTTTATTTATTGAGTCCCTTGGGGAGGGATGCTCGAGGCTGCACTAACTTGCTTCTTCATTGCACTAATTGTATTACTTCTATAACTACTACAAGCCTTATTACAAATTCCATTATTACTTTTATTAAGACGATCACCATTACCACTACTACTACTACTATTACTACTACTATTACCACTAACGCTATTAATGCTACTGTAACTGTTACTTCTACTTCTATTTATAGCACACTACTACTACTACTACTACTACTACTACTACTACTACTACTACTACTGCTACTACCACTAATACTATTCTTACGACTACTATTATTACAATAACCACTGCTGTTACTACTACTACTAGTTCTTCTTTTAAAATGTTGGAACAATTACCTACAATATTGTTAGGTAAAAGGACACAATGTGACAAGTATAGATAAATGGAGAGCGAAATATTGCTACAATAAAATGTCAAGTTAGTTGCACAAGTGTCTTGTTACCTAACACACTTCTTCCTCATTCCACGTCTCCCACCTGTTAACTGGTCTTCTCTTTACCCGCTTAGATGTGATTCAAGGATGATCCAATATTAACCCAAACGTCATCATGAGATTCCTCTCTGAGGTTTTTGTGTTTTGTATAATAAAATATAATTTAGTGCTAAAGAGAACAAACAGGTGAATATTTGCTTATAAATGGAGGGAAATACAGCTTACAAAAAAAGGCGCCAAGAAAAACAAGATATTATGCATCAAATATTTTAAGAATTTTTTACTTGCCTAATATAGATATAGCAGAAATGGCTCCACCAAGGAGAGAGAGAGCTACAGGCCAAGGGGACATTTTCCTGCTACCCAGCAAGTATTCCTGCGTCGTCGTGTTGTGTCGACTCTTTATGGCGCAGTACACGCCAATACCAACTGACACGACAAGCATCAGGCTGAACATCGTGTAGTCCACAACTGAGAACTTTGCATCTGAATATCTCAGTGTTGCAGCTGCACCTTCCTCCTGGCCTGACATCTTCTAAAAATGGAAAACAACTATTTAAATTAATATACAAGTATCATTCCAAAGTATTTCTTGGTGGATTCGAATACCAGTCTATCAAACGAGGCTACGCACAAGGCCATCCTGTCCTAAACGACAGCTTTAAAACCTACTACTTACTCTAGCTTAATATTAATAATAATAATAATAATAATAATAATAATAATAATAATAATAATAGATGGAAGGAATATTTTGAGGAATTGTTAAATGTTGATGAAGATAGGGAAGCTGTGATTTCGTGTATAGGGCAAGGAGGAATAACATCTTGTAGGAGTGAGGAAGAGCCAGTTGTGAGTGTGGGGGAAGTTCGTGAGGCAGTAGGTAAAATGAAAGGGGGTAAGGCAGCCGGGATTGATGGGATAAAGATAGAAATGTTAAAAGCAGGTGGGGATATAGTTTTGGAGTGGTTGGTGCAATTATTTAATAAATGTATGGAAGAGGGTAAGGTACCTAGGGATTGGCAGAGAGCATGCATAGTTCCTTTGTATAAAGGCAAAGGGGATAAAAGAGAGTGCAAAAATTATAGGGGGATAAGTCTGTTGAGTGTACCTGGTAAAGTGTATGGTAGAGTTATAATTGAAAGAATTAAGAGTAAGACGGAGAATAGGATAGCAGATGAACAAGGAGGCTTTAGGAAAGGTAGGGGGTGTGTGGACCAGGTGTTTACAGTGAAACATATAAGTGAACAGTATTTAGATAAGGCTAAAGAGGTCTTTGTGGCATTTATGGATTTGGAAAAGGCGTATGACAGGGTGGATAGGGGGGCAATGTGGCAGATGTTGCAAGTGTATGGTGTAGGAGGTAGGTTACTGAAAGCAGTGAAGAGTTTTTACGAGGATAGTGAGGCTCAAGTTAGAGTATGTAGGAAAGAGGGAAATTTTTTCCCAGTAAAAGTAGGCCTTAGACAAGGATGTGTGATGTCACCGTGGTTGTTTAATATATTTATAGATGGGGTTGTAAGAGAAGTAAATGCGAGGGTCTTGGCAAGAGGCGTGGAGTTAAAAGATAAAGAATCACACACAAAGTGGGAGTTGTCACAGCTGCTCTTTGCTGATGACACTGTGCTCTTGGGAGATTCTGAAGAGAAGTTGCAGAGATTGGTGGATGAATTTGGTAGGGTGTGCAAAAGAAGAAAATTAAAGGTGAATACAGGAAAGAGTAAGGTTATGAGGATAACAAAAAGATTAGGTGATGAAAGATTGAATATCAGATTGGAGGGAGAGAGTATGGAGGAGGTGAACGTATTCAGATATTTGGGAGTGGACGTGTCAGCGGATGGGTCTATGAAAGATGAGGTGAATCATAGAATTGATGAGGGAAAAAGAGTGAGTGGTGCACTTAGGAGTCTGTGGAGACAAAGAACTTTGTCCTTGGAGGCAAAGAGGGGAATGTATGAGAGTATAGTTTTACCAACGCTCTTATATGGGTGTGAAGCATGGGTGATGAATGTTGCAGCGAGGAGAAGGCTGGAGGCAGTGGAGATGTCATGTCTGAGGGCAATGTGTGGTGTGAATATAATGCAGAGAATTCGTAGTTTGGAAGTTAGGAGGAGGTGCGGGATTACCAAAACTGTTGTCCAGAGGGCTGAGGAAGGGTTGTTGAGGTGGTTCGGACATGTAGAGAGAATGGAGCGAAACAGAATGACTTCAAGAGTGTATCAGTCTGTAGTGGAAGGAAGGCGGGGTAGGGGTCGGCCTAGGAAGGGTTGGAGGGAGGGGGTAAAGGAGGTTTTGTGTGCGAGGGGCTTGGACTTCCAGCAGGCATGCGTGAGCGTGTTTGATAGGAGTGAATGGAGACAAATGGTTTTTAATACTTGACGTGCTGTTGGAGTGTGAGCAAAGTAACATTTATGAAGGGATTCAGGGAAACCGGCAGGCCGGACTTGAGTCCTGGAGATGGGAAGTACAGTGCCTGCACTCTGAAGGAGGGGTGTTAATGTTGCAGTTTAAAAACTGTAGTGTAAAGCACCCTTCTGGCAAGACAGTGATGGAGTGAATGATGGTAAAAGTTTTTCTTTTCCGGGCCACCCTGCCTTGGTGGGAATCGGCCGGTGTGATAATAAAATAATAATAATAATAATAATAATAATAATAATCTTTATTTCTACAAGTACGTGAAACAGCTTGTACGGACTTACCTCACACAATGACATACTATATAGAAAACCCTTTGTTATGCAGAGCATTTTGGGCAAATTTGGTTAATTTTATCTCCATGATGCGACCCACACCACTTGACTAACACCCAGGTACCTATTTGCTGCTAGGTGAACAGGGACAGCAGGTGTCTTAAGGAAACAAGATGAAATGTTTCCACCCGTACCAGGGATCGAACCATGGACCTCAGTTTGAGATGAATGTACTACCAACCGAACTACGGGACACCATCTGTGATTCAACTAAGATTTTTACAGTCAGTAACCCACAGCTGTCAGACTTGGTGGCAATAACTAGCTCTTGTTCTTTGTTGTTATCTGTAACTATTTAGCATAATAAACGCTTGCAACAAAAGTGTTTCTCAACATGACGGTCCAGCTTGTTACACAAGTGATCATCCCGCCCTTAAGTTGTTACACATTGGGAGAAATAACTGGAAAGATGGTTCGGGGAGCGGAGGTGCTATATGTACAGGATTTGTCTGACTGAACGCAATATATCATAAGAACATAAGAAAAAAGGAACACTGCAACAGACCTCCTGACCCATGCGGAGCAGGTCCATGTCCCCCCCGGATTAGACCAATGACCCACCCCCCACGGGATTAGCTCAATGACCCACCCAGTCTGGTCACCTACACCAGACCCAGCAGCACGAGCTAGTCAGGTCTAACTCACACCAACCCACACCCACACATGTATTTATCTAACCTATATTTAAAATTGCACAACGTTTTAGCCTGAATAACTGTACTCGGGGGTTTGTTCCACTCATCCACAACTCTATTACCAAACCAGTGCTTTCCTATATCCTTCCTGAACCTGAATTTTTCCAACTTGAAACTATTGCTGCGAGTCCTGTCTTGGCTGGAAATTTTCAGCACGCTATTTACATCCCCTTTATTTATTCCTGGTTTCCATTTATGCACCTCGATCATATCCCCCCTAATTTTACGCCTTTCGAGAGAGTGCAGATTCAGGGCCCTCAGTTCATCCTCATAGGGAAGATTTCTAATACATTGCATCATCTTTGTCATCCTCCTCTGAACGTTTTCCAGAGCATTTATATCCATCTGTAATACGGTGACCAGAACTGAACAGCATAGTCTAACTGAGGCCTAACCAAGGATATATAGAGTTGAAGAACAACCTGAGGACTTCTATTATTTATACTTCTAGATATGAAGCCAATAATTCTGTTAGCTTTATTGAGAACACTAATGCACTGTTGTCTTGGTTTTAGATTACTGCTAACCAGAACTCCTAAATCTTTTTCGCAATCAGTAGTATTAAGATATAAATTAATTAGTTTGTATGTTGCATGGTTATTTTCCTGTACAAAATTTAAAATTTGCTTTTGTCAATTTTAAACTGCATCTGCCACTTCTCCGACCATTGCATAGGTCTATTCAAATCATCCTAGAGTGCTCTATTCTCCTCATTAGAATGAATTGGACGGCCTATTTTGGTGTCATCAGCAAATTTGCTTATGTCGCTATATATTCCCTCATCTATGTCGTTTGTGTAAATTGTGAACAACAACGGGCCCAACACTGACCCTTGAGGAACACCATTAGTGACTTGCCCCCATTCTGATTTCTCCCCATTTATGCAAACTCTCTGCTGCCTATTTGTCAGCCATGCATCTACCCAGGAAAAAATTTCTCCTGCTATTCCGTGTGCCTTAAGTTTCCTCAATAGCCTCTGGAGTGGAACTCCATCGAAAGCCTTACTGAAGTCCATATACACAATGTCATATTCATTACCATGATCTACCTCCTCAAACACCTTAGTGAAAAAAGTTAGTAAATTCGTAAGACAGGAATGCCACTTTGTAAAACCGTGTGAGATTCATTAATCAATCTGTGCCTATCAACATGGCTACGAATTGCTTCGGCAATTATTGATTCTATATATTTTCCCACTATGGAGGTAAGGCTTATTGGTCTATAGTCCGAAGCCAAGGACCTGTCACCTACCTTGTAAATAGGTATTACATTTGCCATTTTCCACTTATCAGGCACTATGACAGTTTGTAGTGATATGTTAAAAAGATTATCCAAAGGTATGCTAAGTTCCTCTTTACATTTCTTAAACACCCTTGCAAACAGTTCATCAGGACCTGGGGATTTGTTAGGTTTTGGTTTCTGTATTTATCTGATGACCATGTCACTAGTTACCGCAATCGTGCATAGTTTATCATCCTGTTCTACGTAATCTATTATTTCAGGAATATCACTAGTATTTTCCTGGGTGAAAACTGAGAGGAAGTAGGTAGTGAGAATTTTACACATATCCTTATCACTCTCAGTGATCATCTGACCAGAGTTACTCTTACGTGGGCCAATCTTGTCCCTAATTTTACTTCTGCATACCTGAAAGAACCTTTCTGGGTTAGTCTTTGAATCCCTTGCAACTTTAGCCTTATAATCCCTTTTTGCTTTACTTACTTCCTTCTTTCTCTCTTTAATTGAATATATTGATTTCTTAACTGCACATTCCCTCTTTTGATGTGCCTACATATGCCTCTCTTTTGACCAATTATATGTTTTAATCTATTTTTATCCATTTGCGATCATTTTTGTTAGATCTAATTTCCCTACTCGGAACAAAAGTTGTCTGGGCAGCTAGAACTATGCTCTGAAAAACGTCATATTGGCAACCAAGATCACCTACCTTACCCATAGTCAGGACATCCCAATTTAGCCCACC